>NW_026596039.1:2202721-2428708 GCF_907164565.1 Psammomys obesus | reverse complement strand
CCCCCCCCCCAAAGCCCCCACAATGGAGGAATGGCCAACCTGTGGTACTTTGGGGTAGGTGGGGAGGTTTTGGGAGGTGGGGCCTTGTTGAGAAAGTATGATCATGGAAGGCAATTTCAGGATCCCAGCCACTTCCTTTGTCTTTGCATCCTGACATCCATGAGTGAACAGGTTTCTTACTCTTCACACTTTTGTCCTGTTGTGCCAAGATAGGACCATCGACCATAAATTAAAACCTCAGAAACAGACCTAGAGAAAATCTCTCTTCTCTTAAGTCGCCCACTTCGGGTATTTTGTTGCAGAGATGGAACACTAACCTGGGTTGCTGATAGTTGTGAGGCCAGAATCAGGTGACCTGGCTCGCCAATTCAGCCTCTGCACCACGTACTTTCTTGTACTGTGGCAGAAACTGTAACATGAAGCAACTTTAGGGAGGAAGGATTCATTCCGACCCAAAGTTGGAAGGGGGACAGTGCACTGTGGCTGGGCAAGATGATGGTGGGCAGCTCCGTGGCAGTGAGTGCACATGATAGCCTGTTCATATTTTTTGTCGACTCAGGAAGCAAAGATCTCAAGCCGAAACTGGAGCCTGCCTATAACTTTTAACCCTGTGGCCCTATGTCTGCCAGCTAGGCCCCATGCCGAGAAGGTTCTCTATTCTTCCAAAACAGCCAACAGCTGGGAATCAAGTATTCAAACACATGAGCCTTTGAGGGACATTTCTCACTTAAACAGCAACTTCTTGGCCATAGTACCTTCCCCTTTTCTAGGACTCAGCGTCTGTTACATGGGCTACATAAGCCTAGTCAGGTGGCTGTATAGAGAACTGAATGACTTTGTATGAATATGTGCTTTGAAAATGGTGAATGGGTTGAAAGGTACTTGTTAGTACAGTGATGGAAGAGGACAGCAGACAGACGTTAGAATTTGAAAACTCAGATGACCCCACCTTGTCATGAAGGCAAGGGCTTAATGTGGGTTTTCCTCTTTTGTTGGTGAGAGTCTGACCTGCTAGCATTGCTTTTTCTGTTGCCTCATAAACAGCGAGGTGCTGTCCTGAACAGGTCCTCAGCCATTTTCTTGTGCACATTTTGGTCTCCAGGGCTGTCTTCCTTCTGCCTATTCCCGGGGCTCAGGCAGGGAGAGCAGCTGTCATCCTATGAAGGATGCAAGCTTCTATTTGGAGCTCAGCACCTGTGTTTTTATTTCGAGTCACCTCCTTGATACACGCTGACCTAATAGGCAACACCTGGGAAGTAATCGGTGACAGCAAAGGGAGCAGAGGTTCCCAGGAGCATCAGCTTGTGTTTTGTCAGATTTGAGGATGAAGAGGAAATAACGCCTGCAGCCCCAGTAGCTCTGCCCTCCGAGCTGGCATGAATAATTGAGAGCTGGCAAGCTGACTGCACCAAAGAGTTGCATTATGTAAACCGGCAGGCTGTGTGTGTGTGTGTGTGTGTGTGTGTGTGTGTGTGTGTTCCTGCTCAAGAGGGTGTGTGTCTGCCGCCTGTGCGCCTGCGTGCCTGAGCTTAGAACAGCTGTCTGTGAGGGAGTCGCAGAGGGAGGGAGGGAAGGAGAGAGGAGAGAGAGAGAAACGCAAAGGGACTTCTGTACCGCTGCATGGCCACACCAAATAACAGCCACAGAGGGAGGTGGGGGGAAAAGAAAATAAAAGGGTGCCATGCTTGAAATTCCAGAGCAGTGCGAAACAGCAGAACAGGAGAGCACCCCCAGCCTATGTAAGCTGTGTTCCCAGTCCCCTCCCCAGTAGACACAGGGCTTTTGGATGGGCATGGAGGTGAGTGCCCTCCAACCTCCTCAGGGCCCCTGCTCCCCGTCCCCGCCCCCACTGCCCAATGCATGAATGAATGAGTTTTCTGCACTGCACTCTGCTACGTTCCTAATGGCTTCCAGGTTAGTGCTACCTCGTGCTGACGCTTGTGTGTGTTGTGTGTCAGTCTATCTTTGTTTCCTTGTGAGAATTTTGGGAAGTGGGCGGTTATGTCCTGCAGTAGGGTGGGGGCCCCGGGGGCCTGGAGCATGGACTGGTCTGTCTGTCTGGTTGTGTGCTTTTCTTCGAGTGGGACGCTGGCTGCTCAGGGCTGCCAAGAACACAGACCTTCTGAGGCAGAGTAAATCTGGAGTCCATGTTGATTGCTTCTGTTCTCTTTTCGGGGAATCAAGAAAGCAGCCAGTGTGACATCATGCTGCAGAGATGCCACATTCTTTCCCCTCCTTGCCTTTTCTCCTCTCCTCCATCCTTCCCTCCTCTCACTAGGAGCACCACCTGGGCTGAGTTCAGTGGTCCAGCCCTGAGGGGTGGCCCTGGGTAAAATGGGATGTGACTGATGGGGTCCCCTTTACCAGCAAGTTTTAGTAGGAGCTGTCTGACTTAAGATAGGTGGTCACGAGATGGAATTACTGGTGCGTCATAGAGGTGGCTGGGGGCTGCTGGGGGAGGCTGGACAGGCCATGTGCTCCTGTTCCCCACACACTGACTTCCTGTGGGTAGGAGGTGACAAGAGCAGTGACCAGGAAGATAGGGGCAGATAATGCTCAACCCAAAGGGAGAGAGGGCCAAGCAGCATATGGATCTGGCCAACAGAAGGAAAGGGCGAGAGCGGATGCAGGCAGCTTGCGATTCGGAAATAAAGGTGCTTGCTTTTTTTCCTGTGACTTAGCTGGCACTTGGTTCAGAAACCTGCCATATGTTTTCAGAAAATAGACACCCAGTGGCCGGGGTCTCTCTCCCCCATACCTCCCAGTATTATGAGTTATTTACTTGATGCAGAGAAGTGGTGGAAGGGGGCCGAGGAACTCACTCATCTCCCTCTGGCCTCAGCTAAGAGTTCAAAGAGTTCAGCCAGGGATGGGGAAAGCAGTCTCTGCTAGCAAACTGTTCTGGCCCTTGCCTCGTCTTGACTCTCCTGACAGCTAACCTTGGATGGGGGTGGGGTAGCACTATCCAGCTTAGAGAAGTCTGGGAGCAGCATGAGAAAAGCCAGCCTTGGAAGAAGAGACAGAGAAATGGGAGTGTTCTGTGCTTCCTGGGGCAGGAGAGTGCCGGTGTCCGTGTGGAGGCCACAAATAGGAAGTAGCCCCTGAAGAGCTTGCTGGTGGGTGATGAGTAGAGGACCTACTGGTGTGCATAACTTGGTAGACTGTGAGTGAGTTGAAACATGGTATCAGGTGAGGAGAGAAGGAACCCTAGGGACTTTGTCATCCTCTCCGCTTCCCCACCCTACTGGCCCTCAGAATTTCTGCTGCCACAGAGAGCAAACACACGGCTCTTCCAGTCTGGTGCAGTATTCCTGTCAAGTCCATGTCCCTTGTCTGTGGACACGGGAGAGAAAAAAAAAGAACTCTCAGAAAAAAATTTTTATAAGTTGTGCAGAGTTGGAGCAGGCTGATAAACTCTTTCTGTAAATATTTAGGCTTCGTGGGCCCCGTGGTCTCTGTTAGGTACCCAGGTCTGTCTCAGACCGTGGGAGTCCCTCTGGGTAGGTGGGCATGGGTGTGTTCACAACAGACACATTTCTCTGAACCCCCTGAAAGTTTAACATGCTACTAAAATGTTTTAATTTGTTGAAAAAAAAAAAAAACAACCTATTTAAAAATATAAAATCTATGAATTCATCCAGGTAAGAATTTAAGGTTCATGGTTTTGCATCTAGCTTAGAGATATAACCCTATCAGCAAGGGAGAATTACGACTGGGTGACGCCACACACCTTTATCCCAGCACTCAGGGAGGCAGAGGCAGGCGATCGCTGTGAGTTCGAAGCCAGCCTGGTCTACAGGGCAGCCAAGGATACACAGAGAAAACCTGTCTTGAGAAACCAAAAAAAAAAGTGGGTGACTTCATCGTGGCACCGGAACTCAGGGCCTGCTAGTGAGGGGAAGTGGTGAGTGGGCGTGCTCCTTGTGGGGAGGTACATCAGTATATAACACGTGTAGACACCCCAACCCTTAGCAACGATGAGGTAAAAGCAAGTACCCAGAGGCCCAAAAGAGAAAATGACTAATTCTAGATTTCCCTGATTCAGAAGATGGCTCCAAAAATAGGTTTGCGCTCTGATTTCTAAAGCATATTGGGGGCCGGGAGGGAGGTGATCATTCTGCTCTAATCTGAGCCTGTGGGACCACTTCTTCGGTATGACAGCCATGTCTGGGCTCACCAGGGTATTGGGGCTGTGATCAATTGCTTTCCAATTCGGAGGACAAGTGGCCCAGCCAGTGGCTGAGGCGCCCACTGTCGTGTTGTTGTGAGGGGTCAGCATGTGTAGAGAGGCATAGGAGCTGTATGAAAATACTGCTCAGGAAAGAAATTAGATTTATATTATGGCTCCTTGGGTTGGGGGAAGAACTTTGGTGGGAAGCTACAGGAAATAGTTGGAGCTTTATCCGAGTTATTCAAAAGAGAAATGATTTGCATGCCAAATAACGGCTTCCATCACTTGACTCATAAGGGCCACCTGAACAGGGACTGGAGCCTGGGGAAGCAGCTGTGGAAAAGTGCCTGCCTCCAATGGGCTGGGTTCTGAATTTGATCCTCAGCATTGCAAAATACAAGGCCACACATAAACAAAATTTATGTGGAATATTGTTAGGGAGAGAGAGAGATTTTTTAAACTGTTTTTTAACTTCTGAGAGCAGGTCTGAGGAAATAAATTTCCCTACAATAAAGGAGGTAGGGAGTGAAGAAGTTGCAGTCCAGGACGTGACCTCATGTTTTCCATAGCTGTGAAGGAGGAAAATGGTATTAATTGTAATGTATTTTTAAGAATCCTGGGTGTGGAGGCATGCACCTTTAATCCTAGCACTTGGGAAGCAAAGGCAGGCAGATCTGTACGACTTTGAGGCTGGCTCTGTCTACACAGTGAGTAGCCGAGGCTACATAGTGAGGCCCTGTCTCAAACACACAAACAAACACACAAGAAAGCTCTGGGGTTTCCCCCCACACCTTAAATGTATTTTAAATTGGGCAGATGGACTCTTTACTCTAGCAGTCCTCATTATTCTGAATGCCCATGGCTTTATGGTTTTATTAGAAAGTCTATATGTGCATGTGTTTGTGTATGTGTGTGGGAGGGTGCACATTATACATGGGAGACCAAAGGAAGATTTTGGGAGTCTTCCTCTATCATCTACCACCTAATTTTTTTCTTTTTTTTTTTTTTATTTTACTTTTTAAAAATTTTCTTATTTTATTTATTCATGTTTTTGGGACATGGTCTCTCACTGAACCAGAAGTGTTTCAAGCTAGGTCAGTTGAGCTAGACTGGCCATCTCCTGGGCTCACCCTGTGTCCAGCCTCCAATGCAGGGGCGGGGGGGGAGGCTTACAGGCATGTGTGCATCAATCTACATCTGGCCTTTTATGTGTATTCTATATATTTGAATATATACTCAGATCTTCTTACTTTCACAGCAAGGGATAGAAAAAAAATGGGAGCTAGGTTTGAACCTGAGAGGTCAACAAAGGATTAGCAGGTGGCTATAGCAGTGAGTTGAAAGCTGTAAGGCGAATGCCACGGGATGCTGCTCTTCTGTGCCCATCCACCTGCTGGTGCAGCTGCCCACCCGTATAGGGTCTTTCATCTGCTGTCGTCCTGGGGTAAGCTCTCCTACCTGTGTGGACGTGAGCCTGAGCACAGAGAAGGCAGCAATGCTGAGCTGATGGTGGGCTCGGGCTGCCTGCATCTTGTTTCTGCACGCTTCGCCTAATTTAGATCTGAGTCCTTCTGTCCTGTCCCAGAGATGTCGAGGCTCTCGGCACTTTCCAGTGTGTTCTTTCCCACCCTCCTCTCACATCCTTGTGGGGGTGAAGAGAACATACCTTCATTTTCCTCTAACAATTAAAGCTGACGCTCAGAGTTGGGGTGGGGGGTGTTGCCTTGAAATTAGACATGGGGAAGGGGCTGAGTCAGAAGGGCCACCTAATTTCTGCTGTGCAGGTCTGTAGTTCTTCAGCTTAGCTGCCTTGGCCTGTGGTGATGAGAGGTGTTTCCATTAAATCCAAGTAGTTCCTGTAACATGGCATTAGTTATTTGCACATTGGTCTCATCCTTCAGATTGGAAATTTAGTCAGAGATGGTATTCTTCATGTCAAGACATGATGTGGACATGGTCAAGACATGGACCATGTTTCAATTGATGGATGGCATAGGATGGGATGGGTTGAATATGTGTACATTTGAGTGCATGTAGAATCCAGAAGGCAACCTCTTTGGTTTTATCCTCAAGGATGCCAACTATCTCCATGAGCCAAGGTCTTCCACGGGCCTCAAACTCACCCGTTAGGCTTAGCTAGCCATGTAGCTCTAGAAATCCTCCTGCTTCTGCCTCCCCAGAAACAAAATCACAACCGGGCTCTCATGCTTGTGAGCACTTTACCAACCTAAGCTACCCTTGCTTCAGCAAGCCCAAGCTTGCTACACTGATTTTGCTGAGGCTGGGGGAGGGGCACTGGAAATTCTATTCAGTTGAACTCCTCTTTGCCTTATTTGACTAGCTGGTGGTCTCCCAGTGGACTGAAAATCTTTTCCAAGGGGCTTCCTGAGATAGCTTAGCATCTGCTTTGACAAGGTCCCGTACTCCTGAGCCTTGTAGATTTTGAAATGTTTTGGGTAGAGTTGAACTTAGATTTGGCAGAGACCCCCTAGAGCCACATTTAAAAATTATTAAGTCCCTACTCTGTGCCCACTGTCACGTTCAATGTATATGGATACAGAGACCCATGACCTACTCATTGCCCAGTGGGGCCCTGAGAGTGAATTCATTTTGTACAGTTAGAAGTGCTTAGAGAGTACTTGCTTGGTGATGTTAACTGAGTGAGATTAGTTTTATTTTTAAAGACAAATTCAGAGCAGTGGGAGGTGGGGAGGGAGAGAGAGAAAAAAAATGATTATTGATGAAGTCCTTTTAAGAGACATTTGTACCTGCCTGCATTGGCCTGTTGTTGAAATTCCCATGCAAAGGTCTCCAGGCTATGGTTCCCACTTTTGAAGGCCAAGTTCCCAAATTGAGTAAAAGTGTGACCACTAAGACTTCTTCCAAACTAGGCTGTTAGAGATCACACAGCCAGCCCAGCAGAACTGGACACCAGTCCTTAAGTACTTGCTCTGTTGAGACCCCTTTCAGGGGGATGAGATTATAGCACACCAGCAGGTTCTGCCTGTGATTTCAATGTCCTTCTGCCTCAAATTTTAAGACTCTCTGCCTTGTGAAAGTAGTAGTCAATATAGAACCGTATTATCCCTTGTACCTCTTATTCAGGTAAGGCAGACAAGGAACACAGACAAGGAACACATGTTCACAGACAGATTTGTTGGGTCCACCAAAGAGCTCATAATTTTAAACCCAGATACTCTGATGTCTAGACAAAATGACAAGGCCAGCCAAGAGTTTGGAAGTGATGTCATGTTTCAGTTTTTATCAACTCAGAAGTCAGAATAAAGACTAAGAGCTGGAGTTATAAGGAAGACAGACTTGGCCAATTTCACAAAGGTATGTCTAAGAGAGTGCCTGGACCTGATAGAATGGATAGCTCTGTAGTCCTTCAGTGCATGCCTGTGACCCCAGCATGTGGCAGCTGTTCCCAGAGAGGCACTGGGGAGCTTCTCTAGAGACAAGACCCCACCTCCAACAGTGTCTGTTATAGTAATAAAAAGCGAAACCACGAAAGCGTGACCATTCAGCTCCTGTAAGATTAGGAAAGAGAAAGGAGTGATGGAGTGATGAATCTGGGAGGGAGAAAGGCCGCTTTGAATGAGTGGCTGGTCCTTCAGAAAAGTGCTGCAGAGAGGCAACACTTGAATTTTTGATGTAACACTCAGAAAGGAACCAATGTGTGAAATTTTAGAAGAAAACAGAACAGAAAGTGGGAACTCTCAGGCAGAGGTAAACTTGGGTATGAGGAAGAGAATGGCCCAGGGAGGCTGGGAAAACAGGGATAGAGATACAAGGTCAAATAGGGAAAACAGCACAATGCCTTCTAGGTAGTTGGTCATTAAGTAAATGCCTTGGAGGAGATGAATTTTTCTCTCCAGGAAGTGGGAAAAGGAAGCAGTGTGATTGGGTGTAATCTGTGACTATGACTGGCTGTCTGACTTCGGACTGGCTCTGTAGCATACTTGGTGTTGTCCATAGTGACTACAATTTGTTTCTCTTTGAACTATCCACAAAGATAGCAGCAGTCCTGGCTTCTCCTGTACCCTGGAAGGACCCAAACGAACTTCTTTTTTTTTTAGGAAGAGGGGAAAAGTGGGTCAGGCTCTTTTGGCATTTCAAGCATGGAGCCCCAGTTCCACTGCAGGCTCTGGTCTCCATGGAAATGAAAAATAGTGTTTGTCATGCCTGTTCCTGGTTTGAATTCCAAACTCTGGGCTCAACAAGCTGCAGGAAGGCCAGGCTGTGGGGGTTGGGGTAGATGGAGGCTGCAGCCATTGTGAAGAAGGGCCATTCTCCTTGGCTTGAGCATGAAAAGGCCTTTGCCCTGACCAGCCCTCTCTTTCATCATCACTTCTCTGGACCATGAATGCCAGTGTCGGGGTAACTGATGTTCTGCTTTTCTCTCTTTGGCCCAAGAATTTACATGGACCGTGCCCTTGTGTCAATTGTTCAGTTAATTCATCAACAACCGAAGTCACTGCTAAGACTTCTCCAGCAAGTATGTACCCAGTGGGAATAAGGTTAGATGGTCTGACAGTCACGTGGCAGCAAGTGTTTAATGGGCTGTGTCACTTTTCAATTACTTCATAACATTTTTTTTTTGAGAAACAATTTTAAAACATTCCCTGTATTGTTCTTTTACCATTTTATTATATGGTTGTATGCATGGACCTGTTTGTGTGCATAGGTACAGATACACATGGAGTCTGGAGGTCAATATCAGATGTTTTCCTTGATCATTTTCCATATATAATAATAATAATATAATAATTATTATTATATTATTATTTAATAATTATTATTTATAATAATATTAAAGAATAATATTATTATTTAATAATAATATAATGATTATTATTATATTATTATTATTATTATTATTATAATTTTGAGATAAGGTCTGTCACTGAACTGGGAATGCTCTAGACTAGCTGACCAGCCAGCCCAAGGGGCCTTCTCTCTGCCTTCCCAGGGCTTGGATTACAGGAGCATGTTGCTATATGGAGCTTGTGGAAGCTAGAGATGGAACTCGGGGTCCTCATGGTTAGGTGGTGAGCATTTTACCAAATGGAACCATGTTCCTTGGCTTCTAAAGACTGGAGAATAGGAATCAGTAAGTGAAGCCGAATGAACACTGGAAGTACCCCGGGTTATAGACACTGAACCTGCAGAGGGCTCATCAAGTCATTCTGAAAGGGTAGAGGGAGCTGGATGAGTCTCTCAGTGTCTGTCTCATTCTTGAAGCAGTTAGAGAGGCCCATTATAAGCTGTCAGGAGGTGACAGCCTCAGTGTCCCAAAGGGACAAATATATACCTTCTGAGAGCTGTCTGTCTCATTGCCCACCTGTCCCAGGTCATCCCAGTTGCCACACAAGATGTAACTATACATTCTTTCCTAGAAGAAATTGGCTCCAGGGTAGAATTCTGCCAGGATTAGACTTTAGATTATGGGTATACAGAGAACAGGTTCCATCCATGACCACAGGGAGCTCTTTGCATGAAGACAGCAGTAAATTTTCCATCCTTTCAGTTTCCACCTCATCCAGCATCCTAAAGTGTATGTTGGTCCAAAGTTCCTGAGATGTGTCTTGGTGTTGACTGGGGGTGACTGATTTTTTAAATGTACTGATCGATTCCTCTCTAGGAAGGAGATGCCACAGGAATCAGGGACCCAGCTGGGATTTGTGATTTAGGACATTTGCACCGTCTAGAAGCCTAGTGGGTCTCCCCTTCCCACCCACTGTGCTGTGGCTTTTGGTGGGTGCAGACATTAAATTCAGAAACGTTTTTAATGGGCAAGGAAGCATGAGGACTCTGAATTTGAAACCAGGGTAGGCAGGCAGGCAGGCTTACTGATGGAGACATTTGCAAGCAGCATGTAAATTCTTTGCAAAGCGTTACCTACACACACCTGTAGCCTTCTTATCTCAGACACATGGACATAGGGCTATGAGTAAACTCAAAGTAGAGTGGCTAATTTACATGAATATTTGCAGTGGAGTTCTAGAGAACGAGGGAGGATTATTGATGAGGCTTCAGAATTGGCACTGAGATGGATCATACGGAGATCAGTTACAGGAATCAGCTTTTGCTAGATACTGTGAGTGGCAGGGAAGGGGGAGGGGCCTGTGAATGCCAGTGGTAATTAGCAGGACCCTGGACACCCCACTGTCCTCCACTGGTTCTCCTTCCTGTGTTCCATCAGTTCTGCTTCAGCTCTCTATACTAGCAGGTCACATAATGAGTTGAGAGTAATTTTTACCATTCCAGGGCCTCTGCCTACCTATGGCATTATTAAGAAGGCTCTGAGGCCAAGGACATTTAGGTATATCATTTATTTACTGATCCTTCAAAGGTTGCTCTTTGGACATACAGTGGTTCTGCAGCTTTCGAGTGGTTCTCATGTAGGATGCAGATTCTGAAAATGATCCCCTGGAAACCATCTGGAGATGGTATGTGGGCAACACTTGGGTCCTGTAGTTTTAAGAATCATGCTTTGTGTTGCCAACACCCCCTCCATCCACCATCCTCCATGAGTAATGTCCAGCAACATTTACATCTTTTACCCTTAACCCAACAGGCCCCCAACAGTCCCCCAACAGGCCCAGGAGGTTGAGAAAAGAGACCAAGGGAGTTTAGAATCCATTTTGATGGCTCAGCTGTTTATTGGGACTAGTTATGCATCAGTTGTTATCCTAAATATCTTTAAATGAGAAAAAAAAAAAGAAACTCAGGAACCAAGGTAACAGAAAGCAAAAGGCTAAGCTGGACCTGCTCACGTGACAGGTTGGCAGTTTACCCTGCCTACTGCTTTGAGGTACATACAATGGCCAGACTTCAGATGCAGTGCTCTCCAGATGGCAGTGCCCTGGAATAGACCGGGGAGTCACTTTTTAAAAGTTCCCTGTGCCCCTTGGCACAGAGAGGGTTGTAGCTATGCACTCGTTCATTAAGGGCACTTTAGGGCTTTGGGAATCTCATCGAGAATGAGCTAGAGCTGTGGTGCTCGTGGCCACAGGATTGCAGAGACAGAGGCTGCAGTCCAAGCAGGTGGAGGCACAGGGCATCCAGAGTGGCAGGTACGAATTTTGCAGTATCTGGGGCGGAAACAATCTTTCATAATGACAAACAAATAAACTTGAATAAGGAACACCAGCTGACCATTGTGTTCTGCTCAGAGTTCTGAGAAATGCACGGGTGGCTGACCAGGGAGCTGGCACTCTGACAAGGTCTGCCTGTGCCTGCAGGACCTCACTAGGAATAAGGATGGGGAAGGAAAGCCAAGAAAAGTGGTGCAGTTGCCAGGGCATGTGAGGTGCAGGTTGGGGAGCTCGCGAAGATAGTCACTTTATAGAAAGAAAACCTTTGTCCTCCTGCTACATTTCCCTATTGCTCAAGGACATCAGCCTAACCCGAGTCCAGGAAGTAGGCTATGACCACACATAGCATGAGATACTGTGGTCAGGCTAAAGGACATTTTTTTTTTTTTTTTTTTTTTTTGTCAGCGAGGTAACTGGGACAGGAGTGAAATAGTCTTTGTCACCGGTCTTACACATAGGAGAGGTGGGGATGAGTGGGTATCTTCCTGGGTTAGAGGTGGCCAGCAGGGGTCTTAGTGGACCTATTACTAGGGAGATGGGATGATTATAGGACTCTCTGGAGCAGCTTCTTGTCACTCTCTGCATGTTCCATGCTGTTTAAGACCTTCATTTTATTCCTGCTGCTTTTTTCTTTCTCCTTTTTTTCTTTCTGTCCTCCATTGGCTTCTTTGACTTCATGGTTTTTGCTTGGCTAAACACATTTTTCTGAACCTAATTCTTTGAGGAAAGCTTTCTCTCTCACTCTCTCCTTCTCTCTCTCCCTCCTCTCTTCCTTTTCCCTCTTCATTCTACTTTCTTAGATCACACCAGCTTTCATTCCAATTAGAGGTCATGTCTAGCTCTGCCTCATTGTAAATGTACTAAGCACAAGGATCGTTTTTTTATTCACCTGTGTTAACGTGGATGTTTAACATTGTACCAGGTGGCCAATAAATACTTCTGGAATGATAGTACCACATACAGAGTCACATCACCTTGGTTGTCAGGTACTTGATCTCCTGTTTCTCACAGGCCAAGGACCCTTTCTGAATTCAGGTCAAGGATCTTGTCTGTTGTCTCCTACATACTGGGCATGTAAGGTTCCTTTGACTCCCACCCCCAAATGTAACTAGTTAACTGTAATTCTATTAATACTGCTGGTAGGATCAGGTTAAGGGCACACAACAGAGTTTGAAAGGTAAGCTGCTCTACAAAATGCATAGAAACTGGCTTTATTTACTTAGCAGCATGCCCAAATCTCCAGGACAATGGCTGATGTTTTAATAGGTTTAGCAATGCAGAAAGGCTAGAAATGACTCTGCCAAGGCAGAGCTATGGTTACAGAGATTTCTTCTTGTATAAAAGACTGGCATGGAGGCCAAGCACAGAAGAGGTCAATGACCTCTTATTATTCTGGGTGTTTTTGCTTGTTTGTTGTTTTTGTTTTTAAGAAACCACTCAAATCATAGCTAAGACTATTGGAAAAGTCCAGGCAAGATACCTTGAGAACCTGGGATAGGACAGGAAGGGAAGAATGGGATAGAGCCTTAGAGAAACAGAATGCATAGAATGCGGTGGGTGGCACAGAAGGGATACCACTTCTGAGCAATGATGGTGCCTTTGGAGAAGGGCAAGGAATGGGCAGAGGTCTGGGAGAAAGATGGCTAGATGTTTGGGAGCTGAGGCTCTCAGGGGACATTTATCTGGAAGAAATATTTACTTGGCATAGTATTGTTAGGCCAGATTAGCAAGTGTGAATCCGGTGGCAGAGGAGACTTGCCAATGACAAGCTGAAGTCAAAGAAGCAGTAGTGGCCACAGTGGTGAAGGTCACATTTGGAAAAGAACTAAATTCTAGTTTGGGAAACCTGAGAAGATCCAAGGGAGCAGACAGGTGACTCAGTAGGCAAAGGTGCTTACCACCAAGCTTAAAGATTTCAGCTTGGTCCCTGGGACCCACATGGTGGAAAAAGAGAACTAACTCTGGAAAGCTGTTCTCTAATCCTTACATGTGTGCTATGGCATGTGCACACACATGTAGTAGCGGTCATGTGTGGAAGTCAGAGTACGACTCACGGGGGCGAGGGAGTGCAGTCCTCTCCTTCTAGCGTGTGGGCCCTACGCTAGCTTGGTAGAAAGAACTGCGCTATCTCACTCTACTCGTGTTGCTTTGTGTATTGTGTCTTATACCTTCTGATTTGCTTGTTTGGTTTGCCTGCTCTTGACTTGAATTATCCTCCATTTACGCTCCTAAGCCTAGACACTCTAGAATTAGACTGAATGAAAATGGCCTTTATTTCAGGAAGGTGGGAAAGGTCGTTTTGTGTTTGTGAAGGTCAGATGGTCTTTTTTTTTTTTTTTTTTTTTTTACTTGGGGATGAGTGGGTAGGAAGATTGCTCTTGAATACTTGGTCACAGGCTGGAACTGTCTCAAGGAAAAGGAGGCTTCCCTTGGATAGGTGAGCATCCTCCCATCCCCAAGCTCTCCCAGAGGACTGGGGTGTCCTTGGCTTGGACAGCCTTGGCTCAGCCTCTAGAGTTGAAGAAAAGAAATATAGCTTTTGCTCCCTAAGGTTTATAGTGTGGTTTAAAAGTCAGAGGAAAAAAAGGATGTTGTTACACGGAGGGAGAAGCTGGACAACCTCTTCCGAGAGAGAGCTTTTGGGCTTCTTCAAGTCATTGGCAGGCAAGATTTTAAGTCAACTCATACATTTTCAGATGGAACAAAATCTTGTGCCTTCTGGCTATATTAGTGTTTCTCTAGGAGGGTTCCATACTGGTCCGTGCTCCACTTCCTCCCCTCCACAATGATGGTGGATGGGCCTGTGAACTCTCCTCTTTACTGAGTTTGGCCAGGTGTTACGGCGTAATCATTGCAAATGTCTCCAGCGGAGCATCTGAGGTTACAGCTAGATCTTCATGCAAATGTCCGTGTCCTCCATCCTGCCCTCTGCTTCCTGAGGCAAGACCAGCATGTAGTTTGCCCAAGACACTTTCCTGGGTTAGCCAGTCTGGCCACTGAGCAGGTAGGCAGGGCCCTGCCCCCTCTTGTCACCTTGCTGGGTGGCTTTGTAATCTCGCAGGCTTTTCCTTCCCATTTCCCCTGCTGCTTTCTGAGTATTCTTTCCTTTTGCCCATTTGTTTTCTTCCTCTGTTCTCTCAAAACCTAACAGAACGAATTCACTTTTTCCTCTCCTTTATTTTCTTCACCTCTTCTACTCTTTTGAAAACACAAGCTAAGTTTCAGTTCTTACTGTACTAACAGATCCGCATGCCTAGGTGTAATTGGATTTGGTGCTGTACAAAGTGCAAGGAGCTTTTTAGAGATGAATTTGGGTGGGGGAGGGGATGAGAATAAGTCTCTGCTCCCAGTGGTACAGCAGTGTCACTTACTAGGGTGGTATGAGTGGGTTACGTCTGAAGCGAATCCTGAGTCTTGCCTTTGATGACTACTTCTCTCTGCCAGGCATTTGTCTTCATTTTTAAACCCTAGGATAGTGGCACTTGGCATTACTAGCTTGGCTGAATGTCTTAAGACACATGGTGTGTGGACCAGTGAGACAGCTCAGTAGACAAAAGAGCTTACTCCCAGGACTCACATTGTGGAAGGAGGGAACAGACTCTGGCAAGTTGCTTTCTGACTTCCACAGGCACGCCCATGGCGAATGCATGCCCCCACACACATGTGAAAAATAACATAACGTGATATATTTTAGAAGATGTTTCCATGAAATAACATATGTGAATGCTTTGAAAAGTGGGATTATCATTACGAACAAAAGTGTTGAAACGCAATGTAGTATATGTGTGAAATGAACTGGTGGCATTGACTGATCGCCAAATGATTCTTTCAAGGTCTAAATTATTTGCCCTAATAACTTTCTACATATAGTAAAAGCTCAAACAGGATTGGATGGGTAGATTCTTGGATGGGTGGGTGAATCTTTAAATACTTAACTGCTTGCTCCTATTTCCCTTTTTTTACACTGGCACTACTGCTCCCTGCTGGCCAGCAGCAGCATTACAGTGCAGCAAGTCCCTAGCTGGGTTTTCTTCTTACTCAGCCTGTTGCCTTGGGCTCCCTGAGCTGGCTCCTTTGCATGGGTCTCTGGCCTGCCATCACTGACAGCCTTCCTTCCTTCCTCCTCCCTCTCCACCTCATTCCCCCTCTCCATCTGCCCCTGCAGCACTGCCAGTAACTCCAACCGCAGCACGCCGGCCTGCTCCCCCATCCTCCGGAAGCGGTCCCGCTCGCCAACGCCACAGAACCAGGACGGAGACACCATGGTGGAGAAGGGCTCAGACCACTCCTCGGACAAGTCCCCCTCCACCCCGGAGCAGGGTGTGCAGCGCAGTTGCTCCTCACAGTCTGGTCGGAGTGGTGGGAAAAATTCCAAGGTGAGCAGAGCATGCTGGAGACCCCCACAGCCCTCCTTAGCTAGCTGGAGAAAGGAACTGGGTTATTCATTGGACTGAAAAGCTCCGCGTCTCTGTGGTGTGGTCAGGTCAGGTCAGGGCTGGCAGGGGAGACCCTAGTTGAATAGATTTCCGTCTAAGCAGTCAGGTAGGGTCCCGAGTCACACGCCCCTTCTCCACCCCACTCCCCATCCCTTTGTAGGATCCAGGAGCTTCATGGCCTTTGAGATATGGAGGGAACTCTGGGGGATCAGGAGGGGTCATATTTTTAATCCTTCGTTAAATTTGGCCCCTTGTACTGGTAAAGGAACATTATTTGGGACAACTGTATAGCCAGGAAGAGAGGCTTCAGGGAACCTTCCGGAGGGCTATTTTTAACCTCCTCCTTGGCCATCACTCTGCTTTACCTTTGTACCAACCCATTTCCTACTCATCTCGCAGAGAGGCTAGTCACAGGGCTTTCCCACCCCTCTCAAGCCCTCACTGCACCTGTGCACCTGGGCACCCAGGCTCCTGGTCCAGGGATTAGCACAGAGGCCTCACATGGTTATGGTTCCCAAGAGTTCTCCTCCCATCCGCAGGCCCCTGGCAATCAAGAGCCATCTCTACTCAGTTGCTCCCAAACCACCAGACTTATAGGGCTTGAGAAAGGGGATCCCCCCACCCACCCCAGGGGGGCTTGGGAGCTGGTTTCCCACTTTAATTTGTCTTTTGATTTCTTGTTCTTCCTCTTCTCCCCACTGTTTCCCAAACACCTTCTTTGCATGCATGGTCTTAGTCTCACAAGCGCCTCTCAAAAGTAAGCCATCTTTTGTCTCTGTCTTTTAATCTCCCCCCTCTAGTAATGGATTGTCTGTGGTGCTCAGCATCCCTCCCTAAACCCCTGCCAGTTCTGCCCATATGCCCTGCTTGGTCCCTTTCCCAGAAGGGCCGACCCCACTGTTCCCCACCACCCCCATCCCTTGGCAGGCTGGCTTGGAAGTCACTGAGGGACCACTCCCACCGCCCGATGTCAGAGAACAGACTCTGCTCCCTACCCCCGCACCGCGGCCCCATCCCCCCACCCCATGTCTGCCTGCTTCTCAGACCCACCAGTAGTGGGAATGTGTTTCCCTCCTTGTGTGGCACTTTCTAAAAGCAGAGTCCTGCAGCGGGCACTTCCACTCCGGTGGGTGTGGGGCCTCCACTCAGTCACACCGTTGTTAACTGTGGCCCCTGGATGGGGAAACTTTGGCTGCCCTGGCAGAAGTGATGAGAGCCCGGCAGGAGAAACCTCCGCTCGCTTGGGGAGGTCTGCCTCATTTGTCTTTCCCTCCACCCCACCCCTGAGAGCTACTTTGCCAGGGTGCCCTTTACTACTTGCTTGTACCACACTGGTACTCATTTGTGGTATGCTTAGAACTCTGGGTTTTGATCAAAGAGGGTGAAGTGCCAGCACCTGGAGGCTGAAGGTGACAATAACCACCAGGCTCAGGATAGAGGATGGCAGCCAGGGCCCTGGGATCTCTGAGGTCTGAGGGGAAGTGGGAGTGAATAAGTGGTCAACAATTGGTACTAAGGTAGTAGGGCCCAGGAAATCAATTGTGGGGAAGGAGTGTGGGTTGGAAGCACTGAGAGACAACTTCCAACAGTGTCTGTGGATGTCCTCAGAGAGGAAGGCTGAGCACTGTTCATTCCTGACGGGAGAACACGGAGCCCCGCTGCCTAGCCTGGCTACTGTGCCCTTCAGATGCAAAGCGCGTCATGTAGCTCTCAGGATTTTAAGTGGCTGTCACCATTGGGGGACAGCCCAGAGCAAGGAAGCCAGCGGGAGTGCTCTGTGGGTGGAGGAGGCTAGGCAGGTTCAGGCATGCCTGTTATCTGGGGACGGGAGTTGTATAAGACCTTTTGTCACTGTGCCAGAGTGCTCACCCCTCTGCCTTAGTTGAAATGTGTGCTACCAGATGGCTCGAGGCTCATCTGGGAGAGGAAGGATCCGGCTGGATGCGGGCATCCAGCGGGTTATTCCTTCTCTCCACATCTGCTCCGAGTCTTTAGTCTTCCCAGTCCTGAGGTGAGGTGTGCAGCTCTTTCCTCCAAGCCTAGCAAGGTATTCGTTCAGGGAGCAATGCTTACTAACAGCTTATGTGAGAAGGACCACATTGCACAAGTGCCCTGGGAAGCAACCGTGGTCAGCTGCAGCATGCATATGCAAAATACACCGACTGTAGAAGATGACCACCAAAGCTGCCATGGGAAGAGGGGTCAATGCAGGTCCAGCTCTTAGACTGCAAGACACTCAGGGGTAAGGCCAAAGCTTTTAAAGCTGCTTCCCCAGGGAGCATCCTTTCAGAGTGGCCAGATATAGCTATACAAAGGATTTGTTAGCTAGAGCTGTCCTTGCTGCATTCATAGCTGGGCCACCCCTGACCACCTCCTGCTAAGAGGCCACCTTGTCTGTTCTTCAAACAGGCAGCAAGATGTCTCCTCTTCACAATGTCTCTCTCTACCTTTCTGGCCTCCATTTCTTCATTTGTTAGATAGAGGATTAGGACAGGAAATCATGAAGGCTTTACCTTTCCCATCATATTCTCGGTGGTTGAAGTCGATTCTTGCTTCTGCTCAGAGCAGGGAGCTACAGGACCTCTGGACTGACTTTCACTCCCAGAAACCCCTGGGTTTGGGTCACAGTCCAGCTATACTTAGGCCTGTGACCACTAGAGGGAGCCAGGACATGCTTTCTTGCTCCTACCAGCTCTAGAGCGGCACTCTCTGCCCTTTGTAGGCCTGCTGAGTAGACATGGCCACCCAGTCCTTGGCATCTGCCTTGCTGCTTAGCTCTCCGTTGGTGCTTGGCAATGCCCGGTGCTGTGACACTGGTGCTCCTGTGACCTTTCACCTTTTTGTTTGTTAGTTGGTTTGTTTGAATTCTAATTTTTGTGGTTTTCTTTTCAGTATGACAGACTTAATCTGATCAAAGTAAGACGTTGTTTTTTGCCCTCCTCCAATTTGTGCTTAACGTAGAGCTCCTGGCCCCATTCTCTGCTCACCTCCAACCTCAGCTCGCCTTCCAGACTCCTGGAGCCTTTGTTCTGGGGGATCCTTTTAGTTAGACACGGAGGCAGGAAACTGCTATAAGGTAGTTTGGGTATGTTTCTGGGAGACTTGCGTTCCATGTAGCCCTTGCTTGTCTGATTCCTTGTAGAAAAAGCCAAAGAAACGCAAAACAAGTTCTCCATGTCCTCCACCTTCAGTTCTAGTCCTGCCTCCCTGAGCTCTGCCTTTGTTCTTAGAACCTGGCCTCCCTAGTTCTGTCCCTTCTTGCCCTCTAGCCTTCCTTCAGGCCAGGGATGTGGAGTCTTGAGGATGTGATTCTTCTCCGAGAGGCAGGTCAGAGGTTAGGAAGGCCTTCCTGCTGGGTAGTCTTGAGGGCTAATGTGGATCTCACTGGAGATGTGAGCGTGTGTCCCTTAGGCATCCTTGGCGCTGTCAGAGGAGGAACTGTGTAGGGCAGACCCTCCAAAGTCCTTACTCTAGAGGGTGCGTTTCTCATTTATTTTAATTCTTAGATATCCTTTCTTATACTCTTGCTTTTTTTTTGTTTGTTTGTTTGCGTGCTTTTGTTTTTCCAGACAGGGTTTCTCTGTGTGGCCTTGGCCTGTCCCTGGACTCAATTTGTAGGCTGGCCTCCAACCCACAGAGACCCACCTGCCTCTGCCTCCCAGAGTGCTGGGATTACAGGCGTGTGCCATTGAACTCAGCTCTACCCTCACCTTTTAAGATAACAAATGTAGACATAAAAGCATCACAGGGCTATTAGAGATGGGACAGAGCTTCTAACTGAAGCTCTTGGGACCCTGAAGCTGTTTGTTTCAAGTAGCTTCTTAAGGGACTAGCATCGTGATGCCAGTGCATAGGAAGGGAGGGTCTGCTTCTGGGTGTGTGAGGCAGGAGAGCAGGTACCATGTCTGAGGATCACAAACCCTTTCCTCCTAGGGTTGGATACAAAAGTTCCAAAAAATAAAGGTCTTGGGTGAAGTTGAGAGAGATTCCTCAGCTATGAAGCATGTGACTAGCCTGGGACAGGGTTAAAGCAGCACACAAAAACTGTGGATACCATCTCCATAACCCAGTTCCTTGAAGTCCTACAGTCAGTTGTCACTGTAAACACCCAAAAAGATCTATAGAAATGACAGTCCAGTTAGGTATAACTTTCTTGCTCCACCCACCCTCTTCCAGGGTCACATAACCTTAGCTGAACTCCTTAGATGGGGATGTTCAGGTCCAGAATTCTCTCCTACAAGGTGGCAGTTCCCACTCTGAGATGAAATAGCCTTAGGTATGTGGGCTTGCCCTTCAACTTCTGGATTGGATATATATATATATATATATATATATATATGCTTTCTAGATGAGTCCACAGTGACAGCGTTTTGAGGAATGAGCACAGAGAGTTCCTAGCAGAGGGGACCCAAGTGACTGCCTTGCTACCTGATGCTCTGGCAGCAGGCTGGCTAGTGAAATGTGTGTGAGGGAAATGCATATCCATGCCCCTGCCCCTTCCACTACCTATCTCTGGACACTCTGATGACTGTGTCAGAACAGAGGGTCAAGGTGTCGGGCCAACTTCTGGCCAAAAGAAAAAACTTGGTGAGGTGAGGGAGATCACATGACCATCAGGTCATCATTGTGGTCATTTACAGAATCCTGGCTCATAGTCACCTCCACCCTGACACACACACACACACACACACACACACACACACACAGACACACACACACACACACCTTACCAGCTGACACAATGGCTACCCAATTCTGCATTTATGAGTTGACCCTTTAACACAAGCTCTAGGTTGCTGACTATGTATAGGCTCCATACCTCTGGTATCTCATTGAGGCTTTGACCTGTTGGTAAAGTTTGACAGACTGCTCATATATAGAGGTTGTAAACAGACAGGATGCAATCTAGCTTTTCCCCTTCTTTTATTAGAAAGTTTCAGACCCTGTGGGGAGATCAGAATGAGAATTCCTCCCCTATAGAGCTGGCACAGAAGGTGGTCTTATGAATACCGAGTTATATATAACACCATGGGTCGGAAGAAGCCTTTAGAAATGACACGATTCAGCTCTGTTCCCCTGTTAGCTGTTAGGAGGTCAGGCAGTTGTGAGAGAAGAAAATTTACTCACCTGCTAGCTGAGATCACAGTGTGACTTTAGATAGTCTGATCTTCTACTTCCATCAAAATATGTACCCTGCCTTTGCCAGGGGAGCTGACCTGGAGCAGGAGGCTGCGTTGGCCTTCATCGATACTTTGCTTCTAGTCAAAACCCACTTGGGGACTAGGCTTTGGATGCCTAGCGCACTTCCCACAACCCCATCAGCAGGTCCTGGCGATGGGGCTCTGACTCCCTTCTGGTTGAACGCTAGCTGGTGTTGCCACTGCCTGCATCTCCAACCGCCCCAGCTATGGTGGGGCTTCCAGCATGGACTGCTCCCGGGCCTCCTTTCTGGAGCTGTCTTGTGAAAGGAGGACCCTTCTGAGCATCGACATGGGAAGCATTCAGCTGCATTTGGGTTCCTTCCCCCTGCCCACCCTCTGCTGTCTGTGTTACCTTCACCCCAGGGGGGGAAGGAATGCTCTGGCCACTTCCAACCACTCTTCCCCAACTAATTTTATTCTCTCTTTTATTTTGTCTTTTCAGAAAAGCCAGAGTTGGTACAACGTAAGTATTTCCGTTTCCTTTCTTGTTGGGTAATATTAAAATGGATGTGTTGGGGGGGGGGGGAGTGTCAAGTACAGTTTGGGTCCTCTGAGTTTTTGCCTCTGTCAGCCTCTTCTCGCTCCAGCACAGATACGGCAGTTCTCCTCTAAGGCAGGATGGAGAAGTCCTGGGGAGGAGGATTTGATTTGGGGATTGGAAGAAATGTTGCATCTCATCTCTTTCCTCATCTAGTGTCCTATATGAGGTCAGGTTGCAGCCAGAGAGGAGTGACTGTTTCAAGGCCAGGCACAATTCTGAGGCCAGGGGAGCCACAGGGTGTACTTAGGGCTAAAGGTGGCATCACTAACCAAGACATCTTGGGGGAGCTGGAGCGGAGAGACTGTGCTGTGTGGTGGAATGTGTCACAGACATCCAGTGTCCTCCAGAGCATGCTCCTATCAAAGGCTTGGCCGCCTTCTTGTCTGAAAGCCCCAAGTCTTTCTTAGGTCACCTTTAGCGGCCATTCATCCAGCTCTGGACCCTGAAAATGCTTGTGTAGTAAGCAGTGGGTGAAAAGGCTCTATTCTCCTTGTCTACGTCGCGAGGCCTTGACCTCTTCCCTGGAAGAACAGCTGGCTAAAATCCTTCAGCCTGGCCTGGCCACATGTTCTGCACCTTCAGGGGGACTGCTCAGTCGAAGAGCTGATGTACACTGTGGCCTGCCTTCATACCCTTGTGTCTCCTGCTAAATGCCTGTCTGTGTTGAGAATAACACTCATCCACCCCTCCCCATCCTCCCTCTCCCCCTCTTGTGCCTAGTTCTGCTCCAGTGGGAGCTGGGGCTTGGAGAAGCTATCAGGATGGTGGAATGACAGGGTTGGAGAAAGCAGAGGAGTGGCTCAAGGCTAGGCTTGTTTGTCTGTCTGTCTTTCTTTCTCTTTCCCTCTTTCAATTTTTTGAGACAAGGTTTCTCTGTGTAGCCTTGCCTGTAATGGACTCCCTTTGTAGACCAGGCTGATCTTGAACTCCCAGCAATCCACCTGCCTCTGTCTCCCTGAGTTCTGGGATTAAAAGCGTGTGCTATCACACCCAGCTGAAACTTGTATTTAATGTGGGGCTGTGGGTCCAAATCATCCCTCTGGGCCGTGTGTGTTCCAATATGGTATTAAGTAGATCCTTCAAGTTAGACACATGTCAGCTAACACTCTGGCTTCCCACAAGCAGCTCTGTGCCTACCCATTCCAGGTGCTTTTTGTCTGTCTATTACCCACAGCCCTACTGACCACACCCCAAGTGGCCTGTGTTGACATGAGGACATTGAGGATTGAGGTGACAGTGGGTGGGAGAGAAGCTGAACTCTGCCTCCTCTTGCCTGTTCCTTCTCCTTGACTCAGACTAAGATTCTTCTGGCCTCAGGCTGATGGCAGCTCAGATCTTGGAGGGAGGAGCTTTCTGTCTCCATGGGAGCTGTCCCGCCCCAACTGTTGCAAACACCCCAGGGTCCTCCAACCTCCTTTTAAGTCACATTGCACGAATTAGTGTCACTCAAGGGAAACAGAGAACACATGGCCACAGTGCTTTTGGGCAATTAAAGCATAAAAATTTGAGCATGCAAATCTTGTCTTTGTGGTGACTATTGCTCTTATTGTCCTCCCTTTCTCTTCTTGAAAGGCTTTCAGTAGGCCTGCTTCTGTTTGCCTTGCTTTCCCATTCCTTGTACTGTTCTCTGCTCCTTGCTCTCTGCCCCTCACCCACCTTTCTTTTCTTCCCCGTTCATGCTCTTCCCTGTTCTCTGGTTTCCAGTCACCAGGCTGGCTTTCTCCTTCTTCCTGATTGCTACATGGTTTAAGACTCCCCGCCCCTCCACCTCTTTCATCTCGCTCAGCCTGAGTCAGAAACTGAGTACTCCAACATCTGATTACTCAGTATGATGGTGGGTATGGCCTCCTGGCTGGGGGATTGGGGGGTGGGGAGGCATCTGTCTGCTGTTGAACTTAACAGACCTTTATAAGTCCTCCAGGATGACCACCAATACATCCCTTTCTGCCTGCTCTGGCTGCTGCCTGCCCTCTTACTGGTCCCGCTATATGTGCACAGTAGAGTCTAGACCCAACGTTGGTGCAGGAAGCAAAAAGGAGTGAAAGTGGAGGAGGAAATAGAAATGGCAGGTGGACAGAGGGGAAACCAGAAACAGTTTCCAGTTGCCATAGCTGCAGGTGCTAAGAGGTGTGCATGGGAGTTGTATAGTCAATAGCCGCTGGTTTCACTTCTTCCTGTATATCTCACACAAGGGTTAGCTCCTGTAGAAGTTGATCAGTAACTGCTGTAGTGGAAAGGCAATGTGGCTATAGTACCCAAGCAGGCTAGTTGAATGGGATCCTCCTACCTTTTCTGTTGAGAGAGATGTCCTCATTCAATTTTCCAGAGCCTGATATCAGTGTTGTTATCCAGTTGCTGTCAGTTTGACACCACAGAAATTTCTCTTGGGTTCCCTCTGACTCTGCCAGTGCATTTACTCTAGACATCAGCCCCATTGCGTTGGCTGGAACTGAAATCTATGACTTGGTTCTCCAAGAGCCACCCGTTGGGTAGGGTTTTGTAGCACCTGCTGGACTCTGGCTGTCTAAGTACCTTTTCTGAGTGCTGTGTCTATGTCTTATAAACTTGTACTCAGGTATACCATCAGGGAAACCTCAATTGATCCTTCCCTCAGCACTACCCCCCTCGAAGTCCATACAACGTCCTTTGGGAAGCTTTCTATCTACCCTTGTTGTTTTGACCTGCTTTTTGCTTCAACCTGCCTTTCATCTCCATTGCTCTCTGCTGACTGGCTGGAATCTGAACTTCACAGAGGATCCTGGTGTCCCGTTCCTACAGCTGTGGACAACCCTCTTTCTGATCTCTTCCCCCCTGCCAGAGTCAGCTCATTAGCTATGATGCCTTAGGTTCTATAGTTGGCACTAGGAGACCTTTAGATAGATGCAAACTTTATAATCCCTTACACTGGGGGCAGGCTAGAATCAGGGCTCTGTAGAGTGCTGACGACTATAGGAATACTCAAGACTTGTTGAAGGGGTCTGGATGTAATTTAACAGGAAGCTAGCTTCAACCATCACCACCGGTCTGTAGGAGAAAAGCAACTCACTGTCTGATGACTAGCTAAGGGGAAATTGTCTGCGAAATAAAAGATGAACCTGACCTGAGCAGTGAGTCATGAGAAGGGAAGTGGCCCCACTGACACAGGGAAAGCCTGTTGAGGGTGAGCATCAGTGTCAGGGTGGAGTATGAAGACTCTGTCTTGTGCAGCTGCCCTGGGGCCCTTCTTGCCCTTCACCCCCATAGCTGACCAGCTCATTTTATTCAGCAGGGCCTCTAGGCTGGGAATACAAAGGTACAGCTGCAGTGATCAGGAGGTTAAGGGGTCAGGGGACAGGGCTTTGGATCTGTAGGCAGAGATAAAGATGGTCAGATTAAAGCTTGAAGGATGCCATCTACCTTTTAAATGTGACCCTTCATGGTCCCAGCAGGCATAGGTCTTACTGAGCTCCAGGTGGGCAGATAGACCCTTCTGATTTATGCCTCATTCTGGGTTTGTTAGTGTTTCCTTAACGACTTAGGGACAGAGCCTAGAATAGGGCAGCTGGGAGAGACAGCACTCACATTGTCTGACATTGTCCGCCGTTAGGAAGGCTGGCTTTAAGGAAGACAAGGAGGATTGGTGCCAATCCAGGGCGAGTCCACCTGGCATCAGTTTGAGAACAGTAAGACAAAGCTTTGTGGGAGTAGAATGGCAGGTGTTGAGGCAGAAGAGATTACACCCCCAGTACCTGGTATTTCCTCCAAGGACTGTCTCTTCCTCTATGTCTGTCTGTCTCCCAACTATGGTTTTTATCCGTAACTTTGAGGAATCTTCCTGACTGCTATCTCATGGCAGTCAACCCCAAATTTCACTCTTGTGGTGGTATAACCTCTCCAGATGAGACCTTGAGACTCCTGCCCCCTATCGTACCCTTTCCCCACTAGTCTGCATTGCACCCATGTCCACCTCATGTTTAGTTGCTTTCCCTCATCTCCCCGTCCCACCCTCATCTGGCTTCTGCCTACCGGATTTGGCTGGAGCACCAGGATTTCCTTTGTGGATTTTAACTGGTTTCTTCTTAGGTGAGGTCGATGCTGAACCAGAATCCATTTTCCCCACCCTGGGTTCTTTCACCTCCTCCTTCCTGCTGAACCTGGAAAGGGTACCAGTTGGTCCCAGCGCCCAGTGTTTGCTATAGAGTTAATGTTTAACAGAGAGCCAATTCTGGCTCCTGGGGTTCTGGCCCTGCCCTGCCCTAACTTGCCCTTGGTGAGGGGGTGGAGGAGACAGAGGCTAATGCAGACTGAGACTCATCTCATATGGCATTATCTAGCTGGGTATAGACTGTCCCTGTCTTGTCCAGATAGTCACCATCCCAACTGTCCTGTGCCTATGGCCTGGATATCCATGTTTCCAGGGAATTCCTGTTAAGTATCTGGAGCCTCCTGGGACTATCTATACTGCCTATATCTTGGGTGTGGCATGGACCTGAAAAGAGGTATTATTGTGATTGCCCTGGAAACAGAATTATTGCATCCATCCATCACAAAATTTGAGGACTGCTGACACACTCAACAAAGAGGACTTGATCTTATGATAGAGTCAGGGCCAGAACTAGGCTCCAAGAAGCCAGCCTTTCAAAAGTAGGGAGATGTATGTGCATGTGTGTGTGCGTGTGTGCGTGTGTGTGTGTGTGTGTGTGTGTGTGTGCTGTGTGTGTGTGTGTGTGCTGTGAGCATGTGTGTGTGCGTGTGTACGTATGTGTGTGTGCTGTGTGCATGTGTGTGTGTGTGTGTGATGTGCGTGTGTGTGTGGTGTGTGTTGTATGTGTATGTGCTCTTGGGTATGTATGTGTGATATGATGGTATAGGAAGATAGGGAATACATGTGGTAAATAATTTTTACACAACATAATGAAATACTAAGTGCCAGGGAAGATTAAACTGAAGGATGGATTGCTCTTAGGGCAGATGGCATCCAATGGAGTGGGGTCTATTTTGGGAAGGATGAAGGCAGGTGTCCTTCAAGATGGGAAAGGTGTTAGAAGACACCTTGATCAAAGATTCTTTCCCCTCTATTCACCCCAGCAATGGCTGTCATGTTCATGGTTATTGGGGTCTCTGAGCCTGAGACCCAAGAATCTACATTATGCGAAAGCTTAAGCCTAGGAAATTACTATGTCTTATAAGACAAAGCACCATTACCCATGATGCACCACCCTAAGACCTTCCTCATAGAGTAGGAGGTCTAGGTAAAACAAGGGAGCTACCTCAATTCTTTCAAGGATCTTGGAGTCCACGCCCTTCCAGTCCCAATGCTGTGCATCCTTTCTCTATCTCTCTGCCTACACCACTGTTTCTCAAACTTCTTAATGCTGTGGCCCTTTAATACAGTTCCCCGAGTTGTGGTGACCCCCAACCATAAAATTATTTTTGTTGCTGTTTCATACATAGCTAGAAATTTGCCACTGTTATGATATGTAACGTACATATCTGATATGCAAGTTATCTGATACATGACCCCTTTGAAAGGGTCATTTGGCTTCCAAAGGGGTCATGACCCACAGGTTAGAACCACTGGTCTAAGGCCCTTTTCTGCCTTGATGGTTGGGTGGCTTTCTCTTTCTCTTGTGTCCTTCCTTCTAACCAGGGCCCAGAAGGTCTGCTCTTGCTATTTTGTCCTCAAGTTCTGATCAGCTGCTTGCAAATATACTTGGCTTTGGTCCTGTATGTCCTTACATGGAAGCTAGGACACAGTCCTTGGGAAAAGCACCTTAGACAGACCCCATCTTCTTCAAGCCCACCTGTCCACCTTCTCTGTGACCAGCACATTGCAGATTCCCATGTTTGCTGCTGTTGGCATCAGAGAAGTTGCCGAATACATGGGTTCCTTCGAGGAGAGCTGTCCCTTAAGAAATCCCATGTCTATTCAGTCTTAGGTTTCATATTTCACCAGAGCTATGATGTCCTTGGCACCTCCCCTTCTCTTCGTCCACTGAGAGCCCTGGCCAGCAACTTTCCATTTCAGGAAACATCTGCTGGTGAGGCCAGGCTAGGCCCGGGGTTACTGCAGGACATTGGCCAGGCCCATCACCCAGATCCTGTAACTTGAAGCATGTGCGGGGCTCTGGCCTTGCCCGCCCACCAGCCCTGCCTCCCTCCCTCAGTCCCCAGTGACTCTTAACAAAGAAGTCATTTGCTGGCCAGCTGAAAGGAGCACGGTCTGGAGGAAAAAGGGGTGTGTGCAGGGGTGGGGATGAGAGCAGGCCCTGTGTTGGAGCGAAGTGGTGGCCCGCTCTGCTTGGGTGAGAGATATGAGTCACAGCACGGCCCAGGCCTAGCTGGTGGATAGAAAGTACATTGACTGAACAGGCTAATCTTTGAAGGCAGATCTGGACTGTTATGGGCCTCTCTGGAGCTTCCGAACCACTTGTGAGTCACTCTGAGTGTGAGTAACCAGTGGGAATAGACCTCTGGACCCAGCTGTGGGTCACGGTGCTCTGCAGAGTTCGCCTGTTCACGTGGGGCCGCAGTTCCGCAACTCTCAGCCTGTGTTGTGTACCTGCTGTATCTGTGTCTTCTGGTTTTTCCCGGACTCTTGAGTGACTGCACCAGCCAGGGGGTATTGCCTGGCCACACCCCCTCTGGACTCCCCCGAGACTGAAGACAAGGGAAGTATGAAGCAGCTGTGGTAGACTGGCCAGCCAGCTTGCTCCTCTGAGAACCATGCCTCTTACATCTTTTTGTTTGTGAGAGCTTGAACTGGGAGCACAGCTCTGAGAGAGGAAAGGGTATCAGCCAGGTTTATATAGACCCTCTGTTCAGAGATCATCAGCAAGACTCACTGTTTTCATTCTGAGGGAACCCGAGAATCAGCCTAAGGACCTGAGGTCCCTGGCCTGGGACATTTGTTGGGGGTGATGGAATCTCTGACAGAATCTGGGGTCCTTTGGAGCCTCCTTCTGGAACTGGACAGCCAGTCTCTGCTGTGGTACTTGAAGAGGCTTGCTGATGCACCTGTTGGTGCAGAATGCTACTGCTGGCACGGATCTGAGACAATCCCGGCTGTGAGTGTGTGACCCAAATTCTCTGTGTTCCTGTCACTGTTCTATGCACTCTCTCATGCCCCTCTTGGCCCTGCTGAGAGCCTCAGATTTGACAACACTTGAGCCAGAATTCTTTGAGCGTTTTATACAGGTGAGCCATGCTTCACCTTTGGAAGAGAGTGTTTGAAGAGTACACAGTGAGCGTAGAGGGCTAGGTTCCTTAGCATCGAAAGAGACGTGAGATTGTAAACCTAGCCTAGCATGCCCGTCTTAATGTGTCTTTGTGCTTTTAGTACAAAGAGAGGCTGGCCTACCATCTACAGCAGCAGACGGTTAGAGTAAGGGCAGGTAGGTAGAAATGTGAGACTTCCCGTTTCTCCCCACTGCTTTAAGCACACAATATCAACTCCTGCTCTCTTTTGGGAGATCGTACCTAGACTTCTATGCCTCCATCTCAGTGGGTCCTGGAATTCTTATTGAATATGATAGAAGCCCAGGGAAGGGGGCGCTACGGATGAGAATTGGAACTTGGTATCATGTAACTGTACGCCCGGTACCCGGTTTCCCCTGAAGAGAATTGGGGGCCACTCGGTAGGCTGCTCCTCATGGAGGAGCTTTGTAAAGACTCATCCAGGGACGTGAAAGGCTAGTGGGAGCCCCAAAGCAGGTGAATGTCTCCTCCCACGAGTGTGATGCTTTTGGGAAGCTCCGTTTGTTTCTTTTTCACTCCATTCCCACTGCATCTCTGCATTCCTCAGGCAAGTGGCTGAACCTCTGCCTCCCTCTGCGCAAGCATGAAGTGGGATAATAAAATCCGCCCGTGTGGTGGCGTGTGTGACGGCCTTGTGCTTGCTCTCGGGTGCTCACTCATTCTACAGCAGTCTAGAAAGTGAGTTAGAGATAATTAGAATTTGAGCAGTAAGCAAGGTTGCCAAGCAAGGGGTTCCCCAGGTGTGGATTCTGTTGTAAGAGGCTGGGGCGTGAGGTGCATCTGCATAGTATTTGGTGATTCTTAGAGGACTGTTTTATCAGGTCTTTTCTAGCTGAAGAGATCGTGGGATACATAAGCTTCCAGATGGCCTGGGAACCTGGTTCAAGCACACATAGGTGTTTTGGGAAGTTTGAAATTGTCTGATAACATGGGGCACTTTGGGGGAAGGTAACTGGGCCTCTCATATTACAAGTGTAAGTCAAAAACAAAAGCTTGAAATTCAAATTATAGTATTGATGAGAAATTCCTTTTTTTTTTTTTTTTTTTTTTTTTCCAGCTCTTCTCCGGTTTCTCCCTTTTAGAGCAGTTATCCAAACTAAACTTACACAGCTTTTGCTGTCTCAGATTTTCTCCATGTTTCCTGTCCTTTCGTCAGAATGTCAGGTGGTAGCTCAGGCTGGCAGCATTTGGTTCAGACGTGATCAGTCTCCAGACTTTGTCTCTATGTGGGTCACTTAGCTTCATAGAAAGTTGAAATATGAACAGTTGAAGGGTCGGTTCCTCACCAGCTGTGTGCCCATGGATTCCCAGGGAAGTGGGTGAGAGGGTAAGAGGCCAGGAACCACATGTCACTGACAGCAGGACAATCTGTCCCTCAGGCATGTGTCCCTAGCAGAGGTCAGCAGCCTAGTGTGTGTGTAAGTAGGTCAGCACATGTCTGGGCGGAATACAGATATGCCTGTGTCCTCATGTGTGGCTCTATCTAGATTGTATATGCTTTTTTTTGCAGGAGGGAGGTTTGTTGCTGTTTTTTGTTTTTTGTTTTTTTCAAGACAGGGTTTCTCTGTGTAGCCCAGCTGTGCACCACCACTGCCTGGCTGGTTGTGCACTCTTTGAGTGTCATTCATCTATGGCCGCCCATCTTTTTTTTTTGGTTTTGGTTTTGGTTTTTCGTGACAGGGTTTGGCTCTCTTGGAACTCTTTTTGTAGGCAGGGATGGCCTCAAACTCATAGAGATCTGCCTACCTCTGCCTCCCGAGTGCTGGGATTTAAGGTACCTGGCTCAACTAATGTTTTCAAATTTCCATTCATTTTTTAAGTTTTTAAAAAAATTTTATGTGCATTGATGTTGATGTTTTACTAGCATGTTTGTCCGTGTGAGGGTGCCAGATCCTTTTGAACTGGAGTTACAGACAGTTGTAAGTTGCCATGTGGGCGCTGGGGATTGAACTTGGGTCCTCTAGAGAGCAGCCAGTGCTCTTAACTGCTGAGCCATCTCTCCAGCCCTTTTTTAAAGCTTTTAAGACTGTGTGTTCTGAAAGGGCAGAATTCCCAACTATTTTACCGGCTGGTGGCATGTCCGAGGAAGCTTTGTTAAGTTAGTCTATGGGAATGAATCTGCAAGGGATACACATTTTTTTGGGGATCTGCTTCTTTATTCTGTACAAGTCCCTGGTTGTCTGACTGCTATGTTCTTATCCTGGTGTCTGCCACTCAATAGCAGTTGGGTGCCCTTGGGCTTGGGACTTTTCTCTTGCCTCAGTTTCCTCACTGTATGTTGGTTTGGTAGAGCATTTGATAAGTTAGGGAGGGAAGTGCCATACCTGTGTGCCAGATGTACTTTTCACTTGGAAACTTTTTTTTCTAGTGGCATGTTTTATGACTTAAAAAAAAAAAATCCTGTCTTTAGCTCACTGTATTAGTCATAACAGACTTTGAGAGATACACAGTGCTCAGTCCTCTTCCAAGTTCTGCTGAAAGCTAGCTTTGCCCTCAGGGCCTTTCCATTGCTGAGGTAGAGCTGGTAGGAAGCCAGGCAGTGATAGCTGTCACCATAGCCCCCCCCCCCCCCGAAGACCCTTGAAGGTTTCCTTCTTAGCTTTCTCTTCTTAGGATATGTGTGGACCCCGGCTTCATATTTCTCACTGGCCAGTGCTGTATGGAGGGCTTTTCAGGACCAGATCCTCTATGCTATTTCTTCATGCCAAGGCCCCTGCCAGGGACTATGGGAAGAGAGCTTCATCTCTTTGTCTTTCTAACACACAAGTGTCCCCCTCCCCAACCCCTGCACCCACCTTCACTAATCCTACAGTATGTGGGTACATCATGCTAATCTCTTGTCATGCAGGTGTTAAGCCCCACGTACAAGCAGAGAAATGAAGACTTCAGAAAGCTCTTTAAGCAACTTCCAGACACGGAGCGCCTCATTGTTGGTGAGCTAGTGACCTGGGAGGGGGCCAACCAGGAAATCTGGCAGTTCCAGAGAGAGCACTCAGGCTGCTTCTGACCAGGGGCTGAGAGCCAACACAAGCAAGCTGGTTGAGCTGGCCACAGGGCAAATAAACATGAGCAACTCAGACATCTTAAGTCCCAGATCCTAGGATCCAGCACCATGCCTGTGGCATCCTTGAGAGCCTACCCAGGAACAGTTCAGAGGCATAGTTAACCTCTGCAAATGGCTGCTCCATAGAACCAATTGCTACCCTGGCAGTAGGAGATGGACATTAATTGAACAGCCCTGGCCTTTTTAATTTTTTTTTAAAACCCTGCCAGTCATTGGCTGTCATACTCATTCATTATCCCGACTCCAGGCAGCACTGTACCTCATCTCCTCTGTGTTCTGACCATGAGGTGTCAGAGATTTCCTTGGCTGCACACTCAGTCAGCAGCAGATGGCTGGACTCCCCCAGTGCTGGACGGGCCACGGATGGCATGCTCACTGTACACTGGTTGGCTGAAAATGTCTTCTGCCTCTGAGCTTCCATATCCCGCTTCCTACACAGATTACTCATGTGCACTCCAAAGAGACATCCTTCTTCAGGGCCGACTCTACCTCTCAGAAAATTGGATCTGCTTCTACAGCAACATCTTCCGCTGGGAAACCCTGGTAAAGAGCTTGGACTTGGCTTGGTGGGGGACTGTGTGGGATGCAGGTTTGGTCTCCCTAATGAGACTTGTTCCTGTTGGCCATCACTTTGTCCAGGACTGAGCGAGTTGCCTTCATTTTCTTCATTTACTGACTTTGTATTTTCCCCAAGACTTTATACTGTGCAATTTTTGGTTTTTTGGTTTTGTTTTGTTTTGATTTGGGGGGGCAAGGGAAGGGTTATTTTGTTTTATCCTTGTGTAACCTTGGATGTCCTGGAACTCGCTTTGTAGAGACCAGGCTGGCTTCAAATTCAGAGATCTGCCTGCCTCTTCCTCCCGAGTGCTGGGATTAATGGCATGTGCCACTCCACCTGTCTCTGCCCTTATGTTGTTAACACAAAGCCATGCCTGAACACTGCAAGATACTCCCAGTAATGGCATCTCTTCCATCATGTATTTCTTTCCCATCTCTTGGGTGTGGAGGACAATATAAAAAGCTATTTTTCTTTGGCAAATGCAGATAGCTATCTGATATGAATTACAGCAAAGGGAGGCACAGTAAGGTGGAAAGGACATTGGCTGTAGGATTCAGAAGAACTGACTCAGACTCCTTCTGGGTTCTTCTGGTTCATTTTATTAATTGTAATTTTAAGTTAGTGGGAGGTCTTCTTCTTCTTCATTTTGCCTTTGTTTCCTCATCTTTTAAAATAAGATGGAGAAAGGTTACTTAGATGATATTATAGGACCAGCCAGCACCAATATTTTGTGGTTTTGTAAGTAGCAAAAATGGCAGGCCCTTGCCCGTGTAGCAGGTTGTACAGTCTAATTGCCCATGGCTGGAAAATAGGCCCAATTGTTTCTTAGTGTACGACCTCTGTGATGTAGGTTGTAAACTGTGTGGTCTCTAAATTGGTTCCTCCCAGAGCCAGAGGTATGAGAATCGTGATTTGATCTTGTCTGGCAACTACTAGTGCCACGCGAACACTCCTTGCCTGGTTATACTAATGCCCTCTTTTGCTTGTTACTCATGCTCTGTCACCATGGGGATGCCAGCTGACAGTCCGTTTGAAAGACATCTGCTCCATGACTAAAGAGAAAACAGCTCGCCTCATTCCCAACGCCATCCAAGTCTGCACTGATTCAGAAAAGGTGAGTGGTGTCAAGTTCTGCCCTTTCTGCCTCTGCACTGTCCACCTCTCGCTCCCCATCTCCCCACATCTGTATTGCCGCTCTTAAGTCACCCTAAATCCTTAGACTAACGGGTTTGAAGTGGTAGGCAGTAGGCAGGGTGCAAGTTCTAGAAAGTACTCCCTGGGTGAGAAGAGGGGTTGAAGGCTAAGCAGGGGTCAGGCTAGCATAGTAGAACTTTAAACTCCGAGCTAGAACACCTGACTTCGAGTCCAGTGACTGTAGACTAGATTGGATAGCCTTCACAGGCATGTATAGATTTAGCTGAAGGTTGCGGGGGCCAGTAGGTTTGTCTCGTTCTGTTTGTGTTGTATCCCAGCTCACCCCTTGTCCAGTTCCAGTTGGTGAGCGCACAGAACATTTATATTTTGGTGTGGACACAATTTAGAACTTAAAAAAAGAAAAAAAAAAAAAACGCAGAAGAAAGTTGGCAAAATATTGAAAGACTTGGTCATAGAGGGGCTTAGTGTGCTGATAGTTTTAGATAACTGCCAGTCGGTACCATTTGAGACTGCATATCTTGAACTAGAAAAAGGAGGATTGTGTCTATGTTGTCTATGTTGTAAGCTTTCACAGACGTCTCTCTGCACCTTCTGCTCCACTCTAGCACTTTTTTACTTCATTTGGGGCCCGGGATAGAACGTACATGATGATGTTCCGGCTCTGGCAGAATGCTCTCCTGGAAAAGGTAAGTCCCGAAGGGGAAGTAGGTGCCTCTTCTAGCCACGAAGCTATTTTCAACTGATACCTGCTGAGAAAGGGAAAATCGGTTTTCTTAGATGGGGTGTCACTGGGTCTATCACTAGTCTCTAGGTCAGTCTTCATGCCCACCTGTAGCTGGCCAACACAAAATAAACTCATTCAGTTCATTGGTGTGTGCTTCTGACTTTGTTTTGATATATTTTTGTCTTACTGATTTTATTCTTTTATATATAGATGTGTGTGTGTGTGTGTATATGTATATGTATATACATGTATGTGTGTGTGTGTGTGTGTGTGTGTGTGTGTGTGTGTGTGTGTGTATAGTTTGTTTTGGTTTTGTTATTTTATTTTTGAGAGAAAGAACAAAAGAGGGAGTGCATGAAATTAGGTGGGTAAGGAGATAGGAAGAATCTAGAAAGAGTTAGAGGGGAGAAAGGATATGGTCAAACTTATTATATGAAAAAATATAAAATTTAATTCCAGTAAAGAGATTAGTCGATGGATAGATAGAGAGACAGACAGACAAGACAGATAAAAGGATGATAGGTAGAGGGTATTGGCTCTGTCCTTTAGCCTGGGGAGGCCTTTCACCCACAATGTCTTTCTCACTTAGATATTGCCCCAGTTGGGAAGTGTGCTTTTATTGTGGAATTGGCCAGCTCTAGAGGAGCCCCTGGCTCTAGTAATCTTGACCCGAGTCCTCAGCAGAGCCAGCTCCCTTGTGAACATGTCCTAGTTCTATCAGGAGTAAGGCACCTGTGACTTCCTGCACGTTAGTCTTGCAGCTTCATACTTCTCTAGGGATTGGGTTGGTCAAGTGGAATGTAGTAGGAGGCCATGGAAATGACTGTTGTGAAGAAAACAGGTTTCCTAGCTACACATTCTCCTGAAATGAAGCACGCCATGGCTGGTCATGCCAGTCATGCCAGACCACGTGGAGAAGCAGTGGGGCTGGTCAGGAGGCAAATGGGGTAGAAGGGTGGGCAAGAGCCTTTACTGTGGCTTCCTGGGATCAGCTAGGGAGGGCAAGATGATGCAGGGATAGGATTAGCCATGGGTAGCAATTTCTGGGTCTATAGCCTATCCCTAATTGCCCAACATCCAGTTTTAGGGGACCTGGCTCTGACAGAGGTAACTTGAGGATTTCTGCATCCACAAATGAGTCTAAGAACCTGCTAATCCTGGGAGGTTCCGCTTTGGTTAACAAAACATGAGGTCCCAGAGAATGACCAATGAAGAAAATAAGAGAACTCAGTTAAGACAGCCACCAACTGACAGCTGGTGTGGCTGAGCTAGGCGAGAAGGAGACACAGAAGGAATAGTGCAGCCCAGGTGCAGAGAGAGTCCCCATTTCAAAGCTGTCAAATGTCGGGGACTCTCCAGGCTAGAAAAAAAATAAGGAAAAAAAAATCTCTATGTGTGTGTATGTGTGAAAATATGTGCCTCCAACTAGGTTACCATGTGATTGACATGAGTATATTAAATTTACCTTATATTTACCTTGACTTTAGGCTAGTCTAATTACTATTTGAAGAAAACCTAATAAATTAATGCTTATTCTGAAGTTTCTTCTAATTTGAGCATCTGGAGCCCTGTTTATAAATCTTGGTAGCTTTTTAAGCTGAGATCTCCTGCCCTTGTTAGACATTAGTAATGGTAAAGAGATAGTGGTCTGAATTTTTAGCCCCAAGTTTGATTTTTTTTTTAAGTTTACATCTGTTGTCATATTTGAATAAGACACAGAGCCATGCATTTGGCATCTAAGTGTCTTCCAAAATAGCTCTTATTAATTTTGCCTAGTGAGGGTCTGCTAACTATGCTTGTCCTGAATTTGTGGACTCTAGCTGAGCCAGGAAGAACTGGTCAGGGAAAGCAATTTCAAGGAAAGGACAGTGAACGGTGAATTAGTCTAGGACAAGCATTTGACAGAAAGCACGTGTGTCCCAGGCAGGAAGAAAGGTGTCCACAAAGGCTAGAGGTAGGAGGGGCTATCTAGATAAAAGATGAAGGGCTTATTCTCTTAGCCATCACCGAAAGTTACACTCAACACTTGCTGGTCCAGAGCCAGGACCCAGTCATCATTCAAGATTGTTCTACTAAGAGAGGAAACTGGAAAACTGACACAAGGTATCCATCCTAATGCTGTAACCATTCTTTCAACTGTGTGTTTTCAGACATCTCACACTATTTAGAAAGTCTATTACTGTAAAGATTCTTAAATTTTTTTTTTCTTAGTTATTAGTTGCATCAATTTTGCTTACACTTTTATCTTCTTTCACATACACAGGTGTCAGTTCTTTCCAGTCTAACTCACTCCTGGTCTCCACCATGCTCTTAGTTTTTTTGACATTCCTTTGCTTCTTTCTGGAAATTGTACCCTATGAAAATTAGCTTTTTTTTTTTTTTTTTTTTAGGACAGTATTTTTAAATAGGACAGATAGACATGCCTCCATAAGCAAACACTGGAAACTGTACGTAGGACTGTGCACAAACTGATTGCTGCTCAGAACAAAGAAGGAAGTATTCAGACTGTCAGAAAAGGGTTGGGGAGAATGACCTTTAATTTCTGTGGTGTTGCAAGACTGAGTCAGGGTACCTGTGGGTATTGAGGTAACTGTGGCCCTAGGTTAACATGAGTTTCTTTCACTTAATGCTGGATCTCATCAGTAGGAGGAGCAGGAGATAGGGTATTTCCCATCCTCAAAGGACCAGTTAATCCCATTCTGCAAAGCTCTGTTGAAGGCACAGGTGTGGAAGGTCCTTGTCCTTTGCTCTGTTGGAATCTACATTTTCAGGCAGGGGATTGGCATCTGACTGGGATCTGTGAGGTGGATGGTGTTGTTTAGAGACATCCTTTCTATTCATCTGGGAAGACAGCCCTTGGGCTTCTTTCCCGATATCGGGACCAGCCTGGCTTAGTGCTTCTGTGTGGGACAGCAGGGCCTGAGGGAGGGAGAATCAGACATATCGCTCCTATCTCCTGCAGCCCCTGTGCCCCAAGGAGCTCTGGCACTTTGTCCACCAGTGCTACGGGAATGAGCTGGGTCTAACCAGTGATGATGAGGACTATGTGCCTCCAGATGATGACTTCAACACGATGGGGTGAGTGTGGCCTTGGGTGAGCTTCCCAGAGGACATGGGATCAGAATGGCAGAGAGGACATCATTTGGAAAGTGGTATCTGAGTATCACCCGGCAGGATGCCCTGGAGGGAACCAATGGTTTAGGCAGAGGGAACAGTAGCAGAGCTCTGTGGCTATAGAAGAAGTCAGAGAAGCCAGGTCAAGGGAGCAGGGACTCTCCAAGTGGAGAGATGATGTAAGATTCTGAGGATGGCTTTTGGGTTCATGGGAAGTATGGGCTAGTGCTGTAAACCTGAGTGACTTGTGGATAGCTGTGGGGTTACCTCAGTCCTCCAAGTGGCTAAACATAAAAGCACTCAGCAAGAAGGGGAAGCAGAGAAAGATCTTGAAAGGACATCCATCAAGGCAGGAGGGTCTCGTACGCTAGAAGCTAAGAGCAAGAAGTGAAGGATGAGGGTTCTCACTGTATGGACTGCTGCAGGAGGGTTAGAAAGATGGGAAGATGGCGTTGACTGACAGTAGTTAGGTGTGTAGGGACTAGATGTTACTGAGAGAATCTAGTGAAATAAAAGCAAGGAAAGAGCACTGAAGGTACAGTTCTTAGATCTTGACGTGGTACAACATTAATACTGGTGTCATATTAGCTCTGTCAAACTCTATTTGCTGATGTCTAAGATGAACATAATGATTTTCCATGAGCTGTAATACATCCAGATGCTACTAAGTGTACAAGTCAGATGTTAATGCCAGCAAGGACTGTAAGGATGATGATTGCTACAGTGACACTCCTGAAGTGTCTCTAGAACAACACCTACCTTCATTTAGGACATACAATGAAGAGAAGTTTGTCAGTTATAATCTGTAATTTGGGCAATATTACTGAGGGAATACTGTATTCAGAGTCCAGTCTTGGTTGATATTTGACAAAGGAAATATTTGCTCAAAGCCCAGATGCTAGATTGAGATCATCAGAATGTTATGGGATACAACAGAAAAGAGTAAAAAGAGATATGGTTATGCTTTAGTAGACATACATCTAAGGAGGTTGTCTAGAAAAGGTGACTTTTCAGGTAGAAGTTTCTGGATAGGGAGAGGTGGTAAAAAGATGGGAATGAAGCTCAGGGAAGCAACGGGGAGGAGGGAGCTTTTTGGTTGGTGCATGATCATAAACAAAGAAGAGAGTCAGGCAAGCCCATAGTTTCAGGTTGACAGACAAGCCTGAGTTCTTAGGTTAGCTGGTGGCCTCCACCTTAGAGATTAACTTAGCCTGCAATGGTGTCTTCTCCAGCTACTGTGAAGAGATCCCTGTAGAAGAGAACGAAGTGAATGACAGCTCATCCAAGAGCAGCATAGAGACCAAGCCGGATGCCAGCCCACAGCTGCCCAAGAAGTCTATCACCAACAGCACGCTGACCTCTACAGGAAGCAGTGAAGCCCCTGTCTCGGTATGGGTATGGGCAGTGAACTCTGGACAAATCTCTGCCCCCGGCAGTGGCCATTGTCTCTGAGCTTAATTAACCCCACAGGAACCCCACTGGGAGCAGGGAAGTGGGAAGGGGTCCCATTGTGATCACCATGACTTAAGGAGCATCCTGGAACCCATGCTCACTCAGTGTAGCCCAGTGGTCCAGAGGAAGATTCACAGCACCTGGGTTGCACAATTTGTTTTGACAATTGAGAAGATGAAAAGTGTTCTAAGTGTTCTCAAAGTGTAGCCCAAAATCTGAATCACACATGAACATGGAACCATTAATGAACATGGAACAAGGACAGTTACTTGCTTATTTACCTATGTCATGAATATTTGTTGAGTTCCTTTGCTATTTATTTTCCCACTGTGCTAGAATTTATGGAGGCTATGAAAATGTCCTTAAAAACCTTTCTCTTCCTGAACACTGTTGCAGAGAATTCAGAATTTTGCTGAACGAAGGGGGTTAGGGCACATGTCAGCAAGAAGGGGCGGGCTTCCTTGGGAAAGGACTCTTAGAAAAAGGGAACCTTTTATTTCACGCTTGGCCAGGCTAACCAGCCTTAGAATGAAAACACTGAATGCTAGCCTTCATTTTTATTTCTGAGCTTAGCTTTAGAATAGAATTGATTCTCTTTTGTTGCCAATGGGAGATTGAAGCCCCAAACATGTCCATGAAGCCCTCGGAGCTGCTTAGGAAAAAGGAAAAGGGTATTGTTTATAAGCAGGCTGGTATTGTAGCAGTGTGGTGGGAGTGTAGCTCCACGAAAGACCTAGAATGGGAGTGCCACCATAGACCAGTGTGCCGTTTGAATGGCACAGAAAGGGCAGTGAGTGTTGGTTCTCTGTATTCCCTCTTCTGCTGCCCTCAGCCCAGACCCAGTCCCAGTCCCCAACCTTAGCCCGGCTCCCCAGAAGCTGTGCTGAGAATGGGATGACTTTTAAGGCCAGGTTGCTAGTCTCCCTTCAGAGAGTTGACCCAGTGGGGAGTTCCGCAGTGGGGAACCTTGGTAGGTTATTCTCGATCTCCACTGCAGTTTGATGGCTTGCCGCTGGAGGAAGAGGTGATGGAGGGTGACGGGTCCCTAGAGAAGGAGCTTGCCATTGACAACATCATAGGGGAGAAGATTGAGATCATTGCACCCGTGACCTCCCCTTCGCTGGACTTCAATGACAATGAGGACATCCCTACCGAGCTCAGTGATTCTTCAGACACCCACGATGAAGGTGAGCCTCTGACTGTGGGCCCAGAGCATCCCTTCATCGCTCCATTTTGCAGCATGAAAGGAAGTTCCTGTCCTGAGTCAGAATCTAAGTTCTGGACCTCAGAGCGGCCCCCAGAACCAGCAGCCAAGGTCTCAGGGAAGAGATGCGGGCAAAAGCACTAACAGCGAGCCCTGAGCCCAGCCACCCTTCCCTTAGCAGCAGCACCCGCGTTAGCCACAGAGCTATCGGCGCCCTGGGGACGCTACCACAGCCCCCTGTCCTCCTCTGACACTGTCTGCTTCATCTTCTCTTCCATACAGGAGAGGTCCAGGCCTTCTATGAGGACCTGAGTGGAAGACAGTATGTGAACGAAGTCTTCAACTTCAGCGTGGACAAACTCTACGACCTGCTGTTCACCAACTCACCCTTCCTTCGGGACTTCATGGAGCAGCGGCGCTTCTCTGGTCTGATCTGGGGGCCGGCCCCTGTCCATCCCTTCCTCCATCCCTTCCTCCTCCTCCTCCTTTTTGCCTACCTCTTTCCATATTCCATTCTTTCCTCAGGGTCACAGGCTCCTCTTTCTGGCCTTATATGGTGGCAGAGATCCTCGCAGTTACTCTGACCCTAGTACTGCAGGTTTTCATCTGCCTGCTGTCTACCAGGCTCCAAAGATTTCCCAGTGAGCAGGCCCTGTCAGCTCTTTGTCCCCGTAGGGCTCTGTGTCTACTACAGGGCAGCTGTTTGGGAGGTACCCGCCGCACTGAGTGTGTTGCGCTGGCTCACTGAGTGCTCAGCTGTGCCACGTTTAGGCCTTGGGGTTCCTGGCACGGACTTGTTCAGAATATGAACCCCAGACTGTCATCCATCTGCCTGTATAAAGTAGCCCAGAAGGACCGAGTGAGGATTTTTATCCAGCACCGCCGGGGCTCATACCTTTATTATCACTGTATTCCTCCAGTTTTTCCCACAGCCCAGATGTAACATTTCCAAGCAGAGACAATCATCCCCTTGGGGCAAAAGCTGTAGGCACCCTCTGAAAAGAGAGGCACCTTGAGGCCACGGAGTGGTCACACTCCCTGGGGACCCGGTGCTCTTACCACAGTAACTCCAATGTTGCCTGCACGCCTGCGAGGTGGCCCCAAGACCTCCTGGCCCAGCCTTGGAACAATGGGCATTCTGGAGCTCTCTGTAGAATTTCGGCAGTGACACAATGGGCCTCTTTCTGCTCCAACTCCACCTCCTCTTCACCACCTCCCCCAAGCTTTCAAACTCTATTGGCTTCCAGGGGACGGGTAGCTGTCAGTAGTCAGCATGGAGCAAGGAGTTCATTGGAAGGGAGATTCAGACAAGTGGAGTTGTGCTGGCCCCTCCTCATTCTAGACCTCTTCTCTACCCTCAGATATCATCTTCCACCCATGGAAAAAGGAGGAGAATGGGAACCAGAGCAGAGAGATTCTCTATACGATCACCCTTACTAACCCCCTGGCTCCCAAAACAGCCACTGTCAGGGAGACACAGGTGAGTGGGGAGAGGGAAGAAACATCGAGAGTGTGCTTGGAAATCCTGTCACATCATGAAGGATGAAAGCTGGACTTGGGAAGACGTCTCTAGATCTAGGCTTGGTTTAGTCCGGAGGCAGCAGCATCCAACTGGCTCAGATGCTGCCAGTTCAAGTGATGTCACACTTTCTATCCTCCATCTAGGAGTCCAGGGGCAGGGACACTGGGAGAGGCACTGTTCTTACCTGACTTCTCCTCAGTTTTGATCAATGGTGCTTTCCTACCCACAGACCATGTACAAAGCGAGTCAGGAGAGTGAATGCTATGTGATAGACGCTGAAGTCCTCACCCACGATGTGCCATACCATGACTACTTCTACACCATCAATCGCTACACACTCACCCGAGTGGCCCGGAACAAGAGTAGACTCAGGTGTGCTGCATGAAGGCTTGTGTGGGTGCCAGTGGGGAGAGGCATGCAAATTGCACAGTGCTCATTTGCTCCTTGGGAGAAGGGGCTGGAATACTCAACCTTGTATGTCCTCCCTGGAGCCTTCTGGAGACTCCTTGCCTTCTCATCCTGACTCCATTCTTCTCCACCTTGTGCCCCTTTGAACACTCTGTGTCTTCTTTGAAAGGTCTTTACCATTCCTATGGTTGGTTTTATATGGTTTATATGGAACCATGTAGGTACTTAAACTACATCTGTTGTGCTTTTTTAGAATAAGCTGAGGAGATGGAGTTATCCTCATTTATCAGAAGAGCAACTGCCCCAATACATACCAAAGCTTAGCCTTTAGCAACAGGGCCCTGTGCCCTTGGTTCCATGTTCTACATAGTGGGGTTTTCTATTGCTCCCATTGTTGGCCAATGAGCTCCTAGAGAACAGGACTCTTGACCTAATACAGCCAGCTTTCCGCACTCAGCCTACTCACAGTCAGATTACTAGTTAGTTCTGGATATGATGCTGTCCACTCAGAGGAAGGGAGAAATATAGACCATGGCATCAAAAGCAGGATGTAGCCTAATTTTAAAATCAGCACACACACACCCATTTGAAAATCATCATGGCTGATGGCAGCTGACCCTTCGCAGGAGGTGCTAGTCTGTTCTCTGTGCTTGAAAGCACGTGTTGGGTGGGGGTGTGAGAAGGCTCCAAGCATGGTCATGTTCCCACTAGGCCCCGGGGAAGGTAGCACCCCTGGTAAGATGGAAACTCAGGACACACTGCCTTGATGTGTGTGTGTGGGATTACGTTGGGAAAAATATATTAACAGATGCTTATCCAACCAAGGAAGAGGTAGAGGATATGGGTTTCATTTGGCGGGTGGGGGGCAGGAGGGGGGCGCAGGGTGTGATAGCACTGCAAGAGCAATGGGCAGTGGTTGGGAGAGAGAGCACTTACAAAGTGTTCATGAGGTCTTGGGTGTAGCATGCAGGCCGGGCAGGTGAGGTGACACTCGAAGTTGTAAGTGATGAGGCTCTAGACTTCCTACTTGGACTTAAAGGGGTTTGAATTTAGTTTCTAAACTTTCTCTGTGGCTGGGAGGCCACAGAGCATATATAAATGTCCTGTTCCCCCACCCCCACCCCACACATACACTCCAGACAGCAGAAACATACCAACATACTGCTAACTTCTTATCTATGCTTCCAAACCTTTTTTCTCAGTAAGGAGGGCTGACCTTGTCTTTAATGGCCTGTTCCTCAGGGTTTCCACAGAGCTCCGCTATCGAAAACAGCCCTGGGGGTTTGTGAAAACGTTCATCGAGAAGAACTTCTGGAGTGGATTGGAGGACTACTTCCGCCATTTAGGTGGGTGCCACAGTCCTCTTGTCATCTAACCAGGAACCTTTCCTTGCTGGCCTGTGCAGCTGTTGGCTACCATTTTCCACTGGGGAGAGGAGGTGAAAAACATGCAGAATAAGGGGGTCTCTGAGACTGTAAATTGGTTTCATAGGTCCTAATTCTGCCTGTGTCTGTGGTATGTGTCTCTCAAGAGACTGTGTCTGTAAGCTTTGAATTCACTAAGGAGGGGCTGTGATTTTGCCTACTCTCGAACTTCAGATATGGTGATACTGGCACTGTGTCATCTTATTATAAGAAACATTTGAGGGTATCTGTTTAGGAAGTGTGTGCTATATGCCATAAATTATATACTCTGAGGGGCAGAGGTTGTGATCATGGTCCTCTAAGCAAGGTTTGGCCCTGAAAATAGCTAGCATCGGGCATCTCTGAGGATCATCTTTCCACTGGGCCAGCCTCCCAGGGAAGGAATAGTGGGAATATGGTACTTGTAGAAAGCTGCTTCTGGTGGATGCCATGCTGAGCTGAAGTTACAGGCCTCTGACCTGGCCCTTTTGTGTCTGACAGAGACTGAGCTAACCAAAACAGAGAGCACCTACCTGGCTGAGATGCACAGACAGTCCCCCAAGGAGAAGGCCAATAAGTCTTCGGCAGTACGGAGAAGGAAGCGTCCCCATGCGCACCTGCGGGTGCCTCACCTGGAAGAGGTGATGAGCCCGGTCACCACACCCACTGATGAAGATGTGGGCCACAGGATCAAGCACGTGGCAGGTGTGTTCCAGGTGGGAATGGTTGTGTAGAGTGAGACCAGGGGATGGAACTGCATACCTCTGTCATGGCACATATATGCACACCCGATTCACATCCAGATGAATTTGTCACTTGTCCCTCACAGACCCACCAAGGGCCTGCCTGTCTAGGCTGTGGGCTCCTTTTGTATTTCTTCCTCTTCTCATCACTCCCTTTGAGTCCTCATGTATATAATCAGTCATGGACACCTAGGGCTCTCTAAGAGACCTAGAAACTGATGGTTCCAGTGTTTTACAAACCATGCAACTCACATGCATGTGAATTCATCAGAGTTGAGTAGGTACTGGAGAAGACCACGATTTCCCATATTCCCCACTCCAGCCTCGACTAGAGCACTCCATCGTTACGTGTTTTAGCTATAACATTTGTGATTAATGTCACATTTAAGTAGACTGAGGAATTACATGTCCTGGCCTGACATCATGTAGCTGATTAGAAAGCCTCTAGCCTCTAGCCTGTCTTCACCAGCCAATCACATCTTTATATCCTGTGCACCTAGCTCCATGTTCTCGATTGTTCAGTAATTATCTGCCCCAAATCTTGACCTTGCAGACTTTACCTCCTCATGTTGGAGGGATGGCGATGCAATTACATGATCACTGTTAGCTTGATGCATAGTTCCCTGGTGCTCTTGCTTGGCTAGTATCCTGTCAGCAGTGTGTGGACTTGTGGGCTTGAACAGGATGACTCCCTGCTTATTCTTCCACAGGTTCCACGCAGACACGGCATATCCCCGAGGACACTCCCAATGGGTTTCACCTACAAAGCGTGTCCAAGCTGCTGCTGGTTATCAGCTGTGTGTAAGAGACTCCAGGTTCTTCTCCATCCCTGGCTACAACCCCTTCCTTGTCTTGCCTGGTTCAGGAGAATCATCATCTCCCAAGCATATTTTCTCCCCTTAATTTTACCCTTCCCTTCTCTTTGTTCTTTGTCTTCTAGTCTTGGCTGGATTAGTTGCTCGATCATTTGCTATGTTTTCTGTTTGTTCATCTCTTACTCAGCACTTCCTGTGTGTTAGTTTTGGGAGCGGGCAGTATATGCAGTGTCTATAGCTTTAAGGAGCTCAGTGCCAAGTGGGTGAGACAGGCAGGGTGCTCAGAACCTTCCTCAAGATAAATGCTGACTGACATAGAGATGCTTCAGGACATTGTAAGAGTCCATTAATTTATAAGAGGCCCTCCTGAGTGTCTGCTCTCTGCCCAGCATGAGAGTCATACACAGAGTCGTCATTGGCAGGGTAGCCAGACAAAATCAATGCTTCCAGTCCAGGGAGGGCAGATGCTTCTTTCAATCCAGATGACTTATAATTAGCATGGCATTAGAAAACCATAGGTTCAATAGCTTACACGGTAGGTTGAGCCAGGGAGATGAGAAGCCAAAGGAACGAAGGCTTAAGGAGAACACAGCTGACTGGTGCCTGTTCCTTGGCATCAGTGCCCAGGACACGCTATTCTGTTTGAACTGGAGGCATTTAGAGCAGCTGAGGACAGCTTTTCTGCTTGGTTCAGCCTGTAGCCTGGCACCCTACTCCGTTAGCTGGGGTTGAACTGTGAGGGTTGTAGATGGCATAGGTGGTTGAGTGGCTCAGCCAATTCCCTCATGTGTGGAAGTGGCTCTACCTTCTGTGCACCGGGCACCAGACCACCTCTAGGTCAGTTTTGCTTCTGTGACCTTCCGCACTTCCTCCTGCAGTAACCTCGGAGAGATATGTGGTGAGGACACATCCTCAGTCTCAGGATGCTCTAGGGGAAGCTAGAGTGGCACAGTCAGACCAGCATTGCGGCTGATAGCAGTGTGGGTGCTTAGAGTGATCTGCATCAGACGGGCCAGCAGACTGAGAGGACTGGGGGTGGGAGCGGTGAGAGATCACAGATAGAAGGGCTCAATACCCCTTTAGTTATGTCTCAAAGGAAGTCCATCTACCTTCAGGGACTACAGGTGCTTGTGTCAAGAGAAATATAGAGTCTAGTTGAAATCTGTCAGAGAAGACATGCCGAAATCCAAGGGTCTGAGTTGCAGCAGGTTATCTAGATGAGGAGGACATGCCTTTGCTGGCATGGTCCTGGCTCTTAGAAGACAGAATGAAGCAATGGGTATAAATGAGACCATCCATGCAGAGAATGCCAGAAGAGAAACCAGAGACGACCCTGGTGACTCCTTTCAGGAGAAAAGCCTGTGGAAAACATAAAAAGGGTTCTTGCTACTTCCTGAGGGCATATCATGAAAACAAATGATAGCACAAGAAACCATGGTATTACAACAGTAGGAACAGAGACAACTATAAAACTCTCCCTTAAAAGACCAGTGTAATGTGATTCGTGTCTGTTAAAACCACGGCAGTATTGGATACTGGTCAATAAGAGACTATAACCTTGGTTAGTTCCATATTTATGTGCTCTCTGCATTTCAGTTTTACCTAAATAGAGAAGGCCCGTGCAACTGGGCAAATCCCATAGGGATCAGCTAACTCTGTGGCTTTGTAAGTTTTGGATAGTCAGGCCTTCTGACTCAACACAATGCAGACCAGACTGGGGTTCTGATAGCCTGCATTTAGAACACACTGACACAGCACAACTGATCTGTGTCTGGCAGGCTCTTGCTATCATCCACCCTCGGTGAGGTGACTCAACCTCCCAACTCTTTGTCTCAGTTTGGCATACCAGGGAGTCTTTCCTCAGACAGCACGTGACCTTTACTTTCACATCCAGGATTATAAACACAAACCCAAATGTTTGGTGGTATGCCACGCACACTGAAGAGGTGGACATTCAAATGATTCATCGTGTGCGAATGCAGTTAGATGATAGCGTTGAAACCCAACACAAAAGCTGAATGTTTTCATGGAGAACTTAGAATAGCCCCGGGGACCTGCAGCTGACAGATGAAGGGACACTTCCACCCATAGTGCTGGAGAAACAAGTAAGCCCTCTGACATTACTCTTACACACTGACTTTGAACAGTCTGAGACACAGTCTAAATCACATAGGATCTCTTTCCTGTGTTGGCCCCCTTTCCAACTACGATTTGCCTTCCCAATATGGCCATCTTCTCTCTTCCTGTGTGTACCTGTTCTTCCAAAATCCTTTCATGTTAAGAACCAGCTCTTGAGGTGGGCCTACTGCTAATAGTTATGTTCCTTTCAATCCATAGAGCAATCCCAGTAGGGTAGGTGCAGTGTCCCTCACGGGAAAACAGTCTCAGGATCAATGGGAAACTTAAGGAAGTTAAAAAAGATTTTAAGTGCTGCAGTACGACTTGGTCCCAGTTCTTCCCATCTCTGGGTCTTCTCCATCCTGCCTTTCTTTCTATCCCATGGGCTTCTGTCACAGAATGGCCTATACAGCCACTGAGGCAGAGAGAAGAGAATTTCCCCAGCCCCCTGGCTCTCCACTTCCTGGTATCCTTTAAGCTCCCTGTCATCCTTGCTCCTCTCCACCTCTGATCACTTCTGGTAGTGGTGAGTGCGAGGAGAAGACATTGTACCATCAAGGAAGTTCCAGTACCTAAAGGCATATCAGGTCCTCCTTTAGTCTGGCCCTTTAGGTGTTACATGACTTTGGGTTGATAGGGAAATATCTTGATTTAGCACCTGTGGAAAGCTGAGAATCCGCAACTGCTCTCCCTCCATCCTTCTTTGCCTGGCCTCCTCGTCTGTTGTGTCTTTACTTCTCATAATTTTTTTTTTCCTCATAGATGTTCACTTGCTCTCTGTCTCCATTGAAGTGCATTTTCCCCTTTCCCTCACTCCTGTTTCTAACCTCTGCCTCCTCCCCATTTTTCTTCCCTGCTCCCATTAGGATCTGTTTCAGGTACCAGCTCTATGATTGCTCCCTTTTACCTCATGGCTTCCCCCCTCCACCTATGCCATCTTCCTTCCCTTAGGCACCCAGATTCAGGTGCCTGCGGCTTCCCTTCCAGTGCCTTCAATACCTTTGCTTCTGCCCCTCTCCATGGCTCTCCTGCTCTGTCACTGACATGGTAGACTAGGTTGCTTCTCTTTCTCCAACCGTTACTATACCCCTTCAACTTCCTCACCCCTCTCTGTAATGCTTGGGTTGGTCCAGCAGGCAGGCCTCATGGGTAAGTGGGGGAGATCCCTGGCCCAGAGTCCATCTCACTGCCCTTGCCTTTTCCTGTCTCTCTCCTAGTCTGGTGCTGTTGGTCATCCTTAACATGATGCTCTTTTACAAGCTGTGGATGCTGGAATATACCACACAGACCCTCACTGCCTGGCAGGGTCTCAGGCTACAGGAAAGGTAATATGGGCCTGACCTCTTTGTCCCCACTTTAACTCCCACCCAGTTGTCTGAGACTGCTCCATTTTCTGTGCTCAAGGATACCCCTTTGAGATGAGTCTACAGTCCATCTCTACCAATCTGTCCTTAGAGTTTCCAGCCTAAGTTTTAGGGAAGTGTGGACATTGAGCAGAAAAAAGAGAACTCTGATGTGACTCTCTGTCCTTTGGGGTCTGGGAGCTCAGAACAGCCACTAAGCATAACTTTAAGCTGCTGTGTACCCCTTCTTCTACCCCACAGGTTACCCCAGTCTCAGACAGAATGGGCCCAGCTACTAGAATCCCAACAAAAGTACCACGATACCGAGCTCCAGAAATGGAGGGAAATCATCAAATCCTCAGTGATGCTCCTTGACCAGGTGAGATGCCCACAGTCCCTCATCTTCAGGAGACTGAGCCCCTTCCCTTCTGTACTGAGAAACGCCACAGTCTTCCACACCACATTCTGACATTCTTCTCCTTTTTATTATTATTCTGGCCCATCCCTTGATTTGTTTTTAAAGTTGTTCCTCGGTGGAGTATTAGAAACACAGGAATTCCCCCAAATAATAACAAATTAAGAAATAGATTAATAGACAGAGGGATGAAAGACAGACTCTTTCACAGAGAAATCCTGAATTAGTGATTTGTCTTCCAGGAAGACAAGTATGTTAAAAATTCTTTGAGGAGCAAGTAAGATGGTTTGGCTCTTTATAAAGTTGCTTGCCACCAAACCTGGCAACCCAAGTTTTATCTCTGCATAGAGGGAGAGACTTCTGCAAGTTTTCTTCTGACCTACACATGCACAGAAATGGCCCCTTTTCCTGCCTGATGAGTAGGTTTAGAAGAAACAGAGAAATCAAATGAGAAGATGAGGCAGAAAGAGAGAGACCAGGAGTTCTCAGTGCCTAGAGATGGAGATGCCACCTGTCATTATAACAGGGTAGCTTACTCAGTATTTAAGCAGCTGTTATATGATGGACCATTTGAAGATTCTCTGGGTGGAGCCTCTGCTTTTGGACTTCATCTCATACCCCCAAATATTAATTTCCAGATGGAAGAGCCTTGCCTTCCATCTGCTTGGCACCGAAGGAAAGGGTGATTGTGACTTTAGAAAGTTTGTATTGTTTCTGGACTTTCCAACTGGGTAAAATTTGGAAAGCATCCCAAGTTAGGAGAAAGAAAGGCAGATATATATATATATATATATATATATATATATATATATATATATATATATATATATATATATATGATTAGAGTTGAAGGCCAAGTAAATGGTAGTTCAGGGTGGCTCCTTAGAGTGACTAGATGGTTGTAATTTTCTGATATAAGGAGTCACAAATAACCAAGCCTAAGGGATTTCCAAGGCTGGACAGGCTGACCCCTTTCTGCCTTAGGCTGAGGCCCCTGGGAACTCCTGTAGCTTCTGTTGGCTCTGTGACATGGTTAGGGACAGGCCATAGATGGGTGTGGTGGCAGCAGCTTTGTGGAGACTCACTGAGAGCACTGTCTTACAGATGAAGGACTCGCTTATCAACCTTCAGAATGGTATCAGGTCCCGAGACTACACATCTGAAAGCGACGAGAAGAGGAACCGCTATCATTGACAAGGCAGGACCAGGGGTGGCTACAAGAGGCCTGTGCAATACATGTACATAGACCTTATAAATATATATAAATATATATATATATATATACAGAATATAAATATATATTATATACAGATTTTAAAAAAGAGATAATGCCTATGTACCAGGGAGAAGGAGCGGGAACTCCCGCCCCCTGTGCCGGCCAGAGCAGCGTTTTCCCTCCACTGTGGAGGGACCGAGGAGGGCAGGGACCACCTCTCAGCACCAACCTCCCCTGATCCTCCTCCTCCCATCTTCTGTTCCTCACCTCTTCCCTTGCTGGCCATTCTTGGCCGTTAGAAGGGAAATGTGGCCGAGCCAGAGTTTATGCCTGTGAAAACCCTTGTGTCTTCACAGACGTTTCAAGAGGGCGTGGCTTCAGGTGCTTCATTCCCTAACCCCCTTTTGATTTGTCTCTAGAAGAAATGAGAACCTGTTCTTCCCCCACCCCCCACCCAGTGCTTCCCCAGGCCTTCTCTTGGGAACGGGAAGGATGGAGAGGGCAGGAGCCCCATCCAAGTCCCCCTGGAGGCCATTGGTTAGGACCACACTGAAAGCTAGGTGTTGAGGACTGTAACAGAGGCTGTGTTTGTGGGCCTGGGCTGTGGGGCCGCAGGCTCCTGAGCCCTGGCATCTGAAGGGAACTCTCCTCAGCCAGTCCCACACCTTTTTGTGACCTGAGTAGGTTGTGGACCCCACAAGGGCTGGGAATTTCTAACTTCCCCCACTCCTTTTCTCTCTGGTCTTCTCCCAGGCTGGATCTGGGGGGAGTGTCACTTTTTAGTGCCTAAAGTTCTATTGTTTCTGTGTGCCCTAAGAGCACATTGTTTCTTAGCCAGGGTAGAGCCTTTTTGACCTTGTTTAAAAAACAAAAAAACAAAAAACAAAAAACCTCTTTTAGTGGTTATAAACAAGTCAGGTCTGTGGCTCTAATTCTTTCCCTTTGAGCTGTGAGTTTGCTGTCCAGGATAAGACAGGGTATCCTAGTCCATCGAGGCTTTGGGAGACAGAGAATGATCTATGGATTGCGGGACTTGCTCAGAATCCTCTGTGAGTAGTGAGGATAGCAGCCAAGCCATTCAGAGGGCTAATATTATTAACGCTTGGTAAGGAATCAGCATTAGCATTAGAGGCAGTTCTGTGCCACTATGTGTAGGGAAAATGTATGAGCCACTGGAGGGAGGATTTGGCACAGATGTATGCATTTGGTCAGGAAAAGGCAAAGTAGAACCTGACCCCTCCAAGGTCCTCTCAGTTTTAAGTTTCTCAGGTTTGGGAGTGGGGGTTCTGACAGGTGTGTGTTTCTGGCCCCAGTGAGATAAAATGCCCCCAAGAAATAAAAGGAAGATGCTACATTAGAAACCTGAACCAGTCCAGGGCCTTCTAAATGTTAGCCCATCAGGACTCAGGTTTTATATCTCAAGGGGTCCTTCTCAATAGATTCATCACCCTCCCTTACAGTATCTACTGCTCTTCCATCTGATGACTCTTGAAGGGCAGAGCCAGAAAATGGGATTTATCCCTGGATTATCCTCTGATGGAGGGAGAAGGCTCCAGTGCTTAACTAACATTGCTAGCACTCTTCTGGAAAGGCAGGGGTGAGTGAATGGATTCACTTGTTCCCTGGAATGGACGAGGGCCGAAGACTGCTTGGTTGTCATTTGGTTGTTGTCTAGGATTTTGAGAGAGGTGCTGGTGACAGTCAAGACCCTTGAGCCCTGAGTCAAAGAAGGGAAGCTGGTACAGGGTGTTGGGCAGTTTCCCTTTGGAATAGCCAGAAGCCAAAAGTATTTCTAGAAATTTTTTTTAAAGCAAAACTGGAAATTCTCAGATTTATTGCATATGTAATTACTTAAGTTTAATTGTTAAAGTAGTTATGGATCCTTTGGAATGATGTCCACGTGTTCACTGGGGGTGAGGGGACAAGGTAAAGTAACAGAAGCGGCCCTGACCACAGACAGCTGCTTTTCTTTGGCCTTCAGCATCCTTAAGGGGAAGAGAATACCTAGGTTGTCAGAGAAGGCCTCTGCTTTCTGGTGAACCAAGGTGATAGGTCTATGTAAAGACTAGCCTCCAAGAATCATGGCTTTCTTGTGAGGTCCTTCTGTCCTTGGCATTGGCTTACGCTTTTAAACCAGGAAGAAACCAACAAATCAGTTCATCCCCAAACAAAATCCTTCTTTCCTTTAGTCAATAGTCTGTGAAAGAGGGGGGAGCTCACCCTTGCAGCCAAATTAAGTTCCCTGGACAGTAGCCTGGCAAGCAGTTTGCTGCCTGCAGGAGGCCATGGAAGCTGGCAGGCATTGGTTACTTCTCCCAGCTGGCAGGTCTCATTCACTTATTGTAGATGTAAGTAAACTTCGATCTTTCTGTAAGGATTTGTGTGGCAAGACATTTGAGTGCTTTTACTGGACTACGAGTCGAGAGATCTGGGCTTGAGTCCCTACTGTGTTATTGAAAAGTCTTGTGGCCTTGGAGAAGTCCCCGTCACTGAGCTTGCTTCAGGATCTGAGTGTTAATGGAAGAGGGCTGAGTAAATGACCTCTAATGTGGGCTCTAGGTTTGACCTTGATTTGGAGGTTAGGCCAGAGACTAGCAAGATGAGGACTTCCTGGTCTTGGAAGATGTCCTGCCAGGGCAGGTTGCTTTGTTCTTGGCTAGGAGGGCTAGGGGCTTCCAGTGGCAGGGATAGCCTTCTTCAGCGTTAGCACAACAGAATGTTCCTTCCTTTTTTGGCCTAGTTTTAGTTTGGAAATAGTTTCCGCTTAGAGGCTAATGACAAGAAGAGTATCACTTTGGACTGAGCTCATCTTCCATCTCCAGGCACTGTGAATCCTTTCTACTGTCCATACTCCTCACTGATGGAGGAGACAATGGGAAGAAGCCAAGCCATTCCCAGTTCTAGAACTTCTGTTTTGCTTGGCCAAAACCCTGTTGCAGTTTCGATAAATTATGGAACTTTTGCTAAAATCCTTGGCTGGCCTTAGGGCACTGGCATCAAGGAGTGGGGAGCATCAGGAAACCTCAAGAGGAGTTTGCCTCAAGTGGCTTCTCTGCTTGTCCACAGCCCCTCACCTATGCTGGGACTGGCCTGTTGTTATCACAGAGAGCACCTGTCAGATGAGGTGTTGGGGAAATGACTGGCAAGGGGACTCTTTCTGGACTGTTTGTGCTCCCAGAAGGGTCCTTTTCTGTGCCATCCCATCCCACTTCCTTAGCTCTGCAGGGCAGCCAAAGCCAGCCCTTCTCTCTATGGCCAAGGAGAAATAGCAATCTTCTCTCTTCCCCCAGGTGGCAGGGCTGTGATGGCCCTTCCTACACACCTGGACTCTGCCTGCCCACTCCAGGACTCTCTCCCGCACCCCAACCCCATCCCCATCTCTAAGCTATGGGGCAATCATTCCCATTTTTCCTTTGCCATCCTCGACCCTCATCCGTCCCACCCCGGTATCCTCCAGCAGGCTGGCCCCACTCCCTTCTATCTCCAAGTCTTCTTCCAGAAGATGCATTTGGGTCTCAGAGAAGTGTTTTCTGGAAGGCAATCTTTCAGCATCCTTGCATTCCTGGTATGAAGCAGGGATTTGCACATGGTGTAGAGAGAGCCCTCTCCCACCTCTCTGCCCAGCCTCGTTACCTCACTCCTGCTCCAGCCATTGTGATGGGCTCAGCCAGCTCCCTGTTCTGATGTGCCGCACAACAGCTCAGGGGTCTTGTGACTTGGAGAGGTCCTCAGCAGGCCTGGGAGCCCGGATTGGAGCCTTGGCTGCCGATGAGAAGTACTTACCTGCCAAGATTTGCTGATGCCAGACGATCTTCCCAGCATGTGAATGCTTAATGGACATTGTCATCTCTGCCCTCTGGTCCTCCTTGCTTCTCTCAATACAATACGACACCTCAGAAGCAAAATGGCAGCCCTTGCTCCAAGCAGGACACCAGGCTGTCTTGGGGAGTTGGCCCTGGGCTTCTGTGTTGTGTGCAGACACCGCACAGTAAAACAGTCACTTTTGCCAACAAGAATGTGTGGCATCCCACGTCTCCCTACCTTGCACTCTAGGGCCAGACCACTCTCTGCATGGACCACACCATCTTCCCAAACCCATGGTGCTTTCTCCCCCCTCCCTCAACCTAGACTCTGAGGTGGGGAGGGATGGCTCAGAGGCCATAGTGGCCCCCTGGATAATTCTGACACGGGGTGGAGTCGGGTGAGGCAGAGGGAGCAGCACCCAGCACCTGCACTGGGCCACAGGAAAGAGCACAGGTTGGCTGCAGTTGAGTTGTCTGGCCGTCTGTACTTGGATCTATAACTGTACTTCGCCTGGCGCTGTGCGCAAGGTCTGAAAACTTATTGCTAGTACCTAGAAACCCACAAGGCTACCCAGCCAAATCTTAATGTAAAGTAGCTAGAGCCATGGAAGTCCAGTATGAATTAAAGGAAAAAAAAAAGTATTGAGTTACAATTAATAAATGGTGTGTGTGTGTGTGTGTTTATTGCTTGGTCCGTCGGTATTCTTCATCGCCAGTGTTTCTGGTATCCCTAGATATGCTCACAGCAAGTTGAGGGCAGGCGCATACCAGCATATTTGCCACGTGTAGGCCTCCATCTCAGGAAGGGAAGCAGCCTAATTAAATGGAATAGCTAAGTTTTTTGCTTGGGATTTGAATTTTTATTTAATTCCTGTTCATTATTTCCTATTTTTGACAAGTTCATACAGGTGTACAATGTATTATGACCAGACCCACCCCCATTATCGTCTCTTATCCCCTTTCTACCTTTGCTTGTCCCTCCTACCTTCATTCCTTTTTGTAACTCACTGGGTTTAGTTAGGTTGCTTGTATGAGCACGGGTAGGGGAGTCTGCTTACTGAAGCATGAGCCACTTACTCATGGCTACACCCCTAAAGAAAATGCCTCTCTCCCCACAATAGGGCGGGGGGGGGGTGGGCCTCATGAGCCTCAACCATCCATGATGGGATGAAAGGCCCAGTCTTGTTCAGGTCACAAATAGATGGCTGTATAATCATGATCAGTGGCCAGACAGCATTTCACAGCACCCAGCCCCATCCTCTGGATCCCACAGTCTACCTATTCCTTCTTCAATGTTTTAAGAGCATTGGAGGGGGAGGGCTTAACTGTCACACCTGAGCACACAATAACAACATTTGTCATTTCAATCAGTGTTCGGGGATAATGTCTTATAGAGAAGAAGTGCAAGTATCTCTCTTACAGTGGTAGCTGAGATTGTACTACAATAATTTTAATCTGTAAATATTTTTAAAAGATTTATTTTTAATTGTGTGTATTATGTCCATGTCTGTGTGCTTGTAAGTACAGGTGCCTTCATTGGCCAAAAAGGGTATCAGATCCCAAGGAGCTGGAATTACAGGTGGTTGGGAGCCATGTGACATGGGTACTGGGAGTTAAACTGGGGTCTTCTGGAAGAGCCACAAACACCCTTAACCACTAAGCCATTTCTCCAGCCCCATTTTCAGTCTTAATCAGCATTGTTGTAAGAGTTTGGTAGAGCCAGGTGTGGTGGTGCACGCCATTACACCCAGCCCTTGAGAGGCAGGTGGATCTCTGAGTTCCGAGGTTAGCCTGGTGTACAGATCAAGTTCCAGGGCAGCCAGGGTTACAGGGGAAAAAACCTTGTCTCCAACCCTGCCCCCCAATACGCAACAATTGTGGTGGACTGAATCCTCATTTGTTTCTTGCTATGCTTTCCCCTTTAGAGGCTCTTGGCTCCTTTAGGAAGCTAGATAACTGAAAGACATCTTTGCCCTTAGGCTCTCTACAGTGAAGCCACCTGGGCCTTCATTACGTTAGATCTTCCCTTCAGTTAGCAATCTCCCCACCTGGTTAGGAAATGTGTGATGCTGCTCAAGAAAGCGCTTCTCCTGCGTTCTTTTGTATTTGTGTAGAGGAGAAAAAGGAGAGACTGAAAGGCTGGATCCCACATCTAGCATGTTTCGTTTTAGACTTTTGAGTACTGTTTATTCTCTGAGGTTAGTTTCTTGGGTGCCGGAAGTCGGGCAGACTGTGTGTTAGCAGGAGCCAGGTGGGCAGCAGCCACAAGCTGTAAGCAGAGCAAACCGAGAACAAGCAGTCTTCGGAGACATGACATGAACGGAGATTTTTATCGGAATCACGTGCCTGTGCCCGAGTGTATGCACACACAGACACACGCATGCAGACTTTTATAGACCTAAGATCATGGGGTCTATTTAGAGCCTGGTACCAATCTGGTACTTGACACAGAGCGAGTGTTGCACAGTGTGGTGAGTAGATGATGAGCCCAGTTAGCAAGCACACCGAGGTCATAGTTAGATACATTTGCAGCCACTGAATTCACACAACGAGGGGTTTCTTATAAGACAGACATGAGAGGAAGAAGGATTCTCTCTGTCTCTCTGTGTGTTCATGTTTATGTAGTAAGCATATTGATCTTAACTTGTGTGCCAGAAGTCAACCTCAGGTGTCATTCCTCAGGCACCATCCACCTTGTTGGGATTTTGTTTCTTGAGATGGGGTCTCACACTCACCTGGAGCTTGCCAAGACATCTAGGCCAGGTGACCTGGTTAGCGAAGCCCTGAGGCCCACGAATCTTCCTGTCTCTGCCTCCTCACCCTGGGATTACCAGTGTCGCAATGCCTGGCTGCCCCTGTGGATTCTGGAGATCACACTCAGGCTCTCATGTTTGTGTGGCAAGCACTTGACCCACTGAGCTATTGCCTGAGCCCTGTCTCCTTTTCTTCACCTCACTGCTGTCTGGCTTAGCATAATCTTGCTCTGAAAACTTCCGTTTTTACTTGTAACTCTAGTTTGATGTCTAGAGTGAACCAAGAAACTCAAAAGAATGCTTGTATGTGCAGCTGTTTGAGGGTGGGGAAACCAAAGAGCAATGCATAAACAGACTGAAGGTGAAGCTTGAGATAGAAACAAGCACTGAGTATTTCCACTTAGGGATTGGGGCTTGATACAAGACCTAGCTGACAGGAAAAGTCAACAGGGCAAGATGCGTTCTCGACCAACTGACTTGAGTAACTAAGTTCACAGCTGTTAAGCAGTAAGAAAGGGGAAACCAGACTTAGCCTAGTTTGACCTTCCGTAAATTATTGAAGGATCAGCCATGGGAAATACCCAGCACCAAGACAAACGATGGGGATTCTAAATGATTATAGCCCTTGAGAACTCTTCTAAGCCCTTTAGTCAACAATAGCACACCAGAAAATGCTCCAGAGCTGCACACGTCTAGTCTGGGACTCTAAGTCAAAATAAGGGAAGAAATGGAAATGGTGAACATTTTAAGTAAGCTGGTGAGTGCCGCACCGTGTAGGCTATGACCATGATCAATTGTGATTCGGATAAACCACGTACTTACAAACTAGACAAAAATAGAGTGGGATGGACTCCCAAAGCATGTGTCTAGCATCCACAAAGAAGGAAAGGGTAAAGAAGCTGAAGAATAAGAAGCTTAGGGGACAGTGAAGAAAAGAGCTGGACAGAAGCGAGGTAAAAAAAAGGAGTGGAGGGTGAGGGAAGAAAGCTGGTTAAGTGGTAAAACTGGGAAGCGAAGTGAGATGGAGTGGGAAGACCAGGATTCTAGCTCTCTGAGTACAGCAGGCTCTGTGACCTGGTGATTTGGTAAAGCTTTTTGATGTCAGAGGACCCCCGTTTCTTCATTGTAACACTGAATATTAATAGCATTCATATCACTGGAGCACTTGTAGAGGAGAGACAAAAGAATCAGAGTCAAAATGCCTTTCAAGCTCTATAGGTGTAATGAAGGAACCAAGAACGAGAAGAACTGAGATTTTAGAAAAAGGGAAGAGAGAAGAGAAACTGTCTTGTAAGGGACACATGATTGGGATCATTCAGCTTCATTATAAACACTCAGAATTCTGGTATACAGGTTGAAATTCTTTTTAGGAAGAGGAAAGGCAGTCACACTTATTACCTAGTCATGAATTAGATGCATGGTCAAGCAGAAAGTATGATGGAGGAAATGACTGCCCTTCACAGAAAGGTTTGCTGCCATCAACTAGCCTGTGGCATTAATTCAAGTCTATTTCCCTAGTTGTAAAAAAAAAAAAAAAAAATTGTTAGCTCTTTTATTTCAGAAGTATGGGGTGGAAAATTAACTGATGAGAAGGGTCTAATTTTCTGCAACAAAATTAGACTCTTTCAGATATGTTGAGGGTCTTTTTTCAAGTATGCCCCAGCAATGGGAGGGGTGAAAAGTGAGCTTGTCCTACAAAGCCCAGTGGGAGCAGAGAATGGTCTCTTTTACAGATCTCCCAGATCTGAGGACATTTCTCTTATTGAATCTCACTTTCATCTTTTTATACACCATAAGGCCTTTTGCTCTTGCTGTCTATAGGGGCTAAAGAATATTGCACTTAGAACAGTCATTAAAACGAGATATTGACTAAACATCTTCTCACTGTTCCTATGTTTCCTGGAGGTGGGGGTGGGGCTCTGCAAACACCAGATACCCAAACATTACAGATATACAGGTGAGGTAATTAGAAGCTACACACCCATTTCTGTCACTTCGTTCATCATCCATCTCAGACTAAAACCATTTTTTTTTTTTTTCATATAGATGTTGCTCTCAGGTTCTGTCTCTTCTGGAGGGTGCTTCAGATTCACAAATCTTTATGTGAAATTCTGCAGGTCTATCTCATGCCATCTGTGTTTTCTTGCCTGGTTTCCAGTTCCTGGAGTCTATCATAGTTAGCCTCTGCTGGGCAAGTGGCATGGCTGTAGCCAAACTGAATATTAGAATCTTCAAAAACATCTTTCATCACAGGGATCGTGAGGTTGGCAGCATGGCAATCTCATCTCTAGTCCAGTTTAATGCCCTAAATGTCCCATTCAGTCCTGTGTGAGTCTCCGCTGCCTCCTGTAAAATGAAGAATAATACTGATCCATAGACACTGAAAAAAGAAGAATGGAGGAATTTCAATCCAGAAAGGACAGTCATCCATGTTTTCAATATCAGGAGTATGTTGTATCCATTTCAAGATGTACTAAAATTGTCCTGGATCATTCCTTGGCTTCTTGGAAGTTTGGATTTGCTCCAGGCCTTTGGGATTATGGAGATGTAGCCCCAAAACAATGAGCTCCAGAAAGCGTCCAAGTGCACACGGAAACTCTAGGGGCATGCTGCTTTCTGGTGCTCTGAGAAGCAGGTCCATGGACTTAGAAAAACTTGACTTCAATGAATCAAAGTGCACGGCATGCTTTGGCTTTCACACAAACTAATCAGGGCTTCCTTCTGGTATACAGCCATCCTGTTAAAGCAGTGAAGAACAACCCCATTGCAGACAGTTAGGGCAGAGGGAATACTACTCTCCAGTACTTATCTAAAGTTATGTGGAGCGTAAGGGGACGACTGTAGTTAAACTGGGAGCTGCTTGGTTGGAAGCAAGGACAGCGTGAGGTTTAGTCCTTGTAGAGATGTTGGCTCTTCAGTTCAGGCAAGGTCAAGATGTGTAGAGTTCTGATAGAGTTGGGAAGTCAGGTAAAAAATCTCACAGTTGGTTGGGTGAAAGACGAACAGAAAGATGGGTGTGTTGGGACTCCTGGGGCACTTCCTGATGCAGCTGACATCACTGAACTGGGGATATCCAGTCTCTCAGTGCTCAGATCACCTACCAACAACAGAAGAATTCACTGAGAATGTCCAGCACAGCCCTTCCCAAATACATGTGGACCAAAGAGGGAAGGATAGAATTAGGATGCCTTTGTTATGAGCAATAGGATTGGGCTGCCCAACATTCAGATCAAAGTAATTCAGCTTCTGAAAGGTTTGACATAACGGAAGGCATTGTGACTTGACCATTAACTTAAAGTACCCGGAGGGTGGGACTGTTATGAAGAGTAGAGAAGATCAAATTTAAAAGTCACTTCAACTGTGGATGCCAAACAACACTTGTATGACATGCCATCCACATCCACCTTACCCTCCCAAATCCCTGTACGTCACCTCAAGTCACATCACATTATTCCTCCACGGGTACCACAGAGTTCTCCTTGTTCTCTGAAGGGATAGCAAGGTAGTCAGACCTGCAGTGGGCATGGGAGGGGGAAAGAGGCAGTAGTAGTCATTGCTGAGTGGGTAGGAAACAAGAAGGCATGTGACCTAGGGACAAGGCTGTATACAGAACAGCTCTGTATCTCCTTTTGGTTGGGATTCCAAAGACAAATCTACAACTAGCCTCTCAGCAGATAGAGTAATAACCCCCTCCCATATTTGCATATGAACACCTCCACCAGCAGTGTCTGACCCTTCTCATCATCTTTACGGTGTAGATTGGAGTGTTGACTAAACTGAATGGGGCAGGAGTTGTATTTCACAGTTGCTTTAATTTTCATCTGCCCAGCTACTGGTGAAGTTGAGCATTTCCATGTTTCTAAGCTATCTTGTTTTCTACATCTATAATCTCATGATTTATTTTCTTGTTTTTCTTTCTTCTGAAAAATTTGATTCTTTTTTTTTTTTTTTACCGTTTCATATTTGGAAAATTTGTCCCAGTCTATTGTTAGTAAGTTTTTCTATAGCTTTTTATCATGAACAACTGATGTTTTACGTATAGTGTGGCAAAAATTATCTTTTTTTTTTTTTCGTCTTTGATTTGTACTTTTTTGATCAGCATCAGAAGAGAACAAACTGTATTTCTATTCTGGGAGGACATCAAAAATCCAACCTCCGAAGTAATAACCACTGAACATATATTGCTTTCATGTTATAAAGTGAGACAACAACAACAAACCTCTTAGGATGAGTGATCCTAAACAGAGGACCACGAGCATTATGCTCCTTTAGGGAAGTTTTTTCTTTCTGTCCACCCCCTACTCCTGAGTGCAGTTAATTCACTCTCCCTCTCTCTCCATCCTCCAAAATGGATCATCTCATTTCCCCTTTCCTGTTTCTTTACTGCCTTTCACCTTTCTTTTTCCTGTCCCATATTTTACGCAACCTTTTCAAATATATCTTCTGGTCAGCAGTACCTAATCTTCTATTGAACTAATCCACTGAGCAGTTGAATTTTTCCAGAAATTTTTTTTGTTTTTCTATAAACTGATTGCCCTTTCTTAGCAAATTGCTTTGCTCTTTGGCCCTGTTCCACCCCCCCCCCCCGCCAAGTATTTTATTTTGTTTATTTTTATCTGGTGCTGGGAATTGACCCCAAGGCCTCAGAGGTGAGATATAAGCCCTCCTCCAGAGCCACATCCTAGCCCTGTTTTAACTATTTTAAACAAGCTTATTGTCTATGCTTTGCTTAGACTTCTTGAGTCAGTCTCCTGGGACTTAATCCTGCTGTGTTTAACATCTCTTGCTGTGCTAGAATGCTTTCTTCTGGCTAGTTCTAGGTTGGGATGAGATTATGAATGCAGACTTAACTGCAGTTAGGCTGGAAGAATCTTGTGAGGCCTTGGCAGAGAGAGTCCCTTTGGAATTTTTTTTTCGTATTTCTGTAGCTTTGAGTAGAATTTCTCATCTTAAGTTTCCTTAATCATATGGATAATATCCATTGAAATCCCAAACAGGAAGCTTGTGGTTACTTATTTCCAAGACTCTTTTCTGATTCTTCTCAGAGTCAGGCCAGCATAGATGAGTTCCTTGGCTTTTCTCAGAGCTGGTTGTTGTCTCGTCTACCTTTTGTTGACCTCTGGGGATCCTGGCTGTTCTGGAGGTCTTAGTTCCCATTGTGGCCCAGCTGGAGCCACAGCATGTCCAAGCCTCAGTGTTCCACTGAGTACTGCCTTTAAACATAATTGGTTGTAATTTTTATTTCTCTGAGATCATGAGTTATTTTTAAATTTTATCAAAAAATTCTAGGCAATAATGGCTTAGGCCTCCTAAGTACTGCCTGAGCCGTGTCACTGAACATCTGTGCACTTTTTTCACATAGCCTCTTTTTTTCTTTTTCCAAAAAACAGGCCAATAGGTTTTTCAGCCCCTTTGTCCTTACAGACTCTAGAACTTCTCACATGTACTCAATCTTGAGTGATGGGAAAGTGGGGGAGGTAGAGGCCAAATACTAGGGGATTAGATCCCCTGGTTGAGGGGTTTATTGGCTTGCTCATTATTTATTTATTTATTTATTTATTTATTTATTTATTTATTTATCTATTTATTTATTTATTTATTGCAAGGCAGGGTTTCTCTGTATAGCCTTGGCTGTCCTGGATTCACTTTGCAAACCAAGCTGGCCTGGAACTCACCTGCGTCTGCCTCCCTGGGTGCTGGGATTAAATGCTTCAAGGTATTCAATTGCTGCGAAGCTTTAAAAGAAAGAGCATGTTTTGTGGTGCTCTTTAGCTAATAACAGACACTGACAAGGTAGATATGCTCCAGGATGCAGACAGAGAACAGTCAAATATGTCACAAAGAGGATAGGTGTTAAAAACAGGAGGCCTGGGTTCAATTCCCAGCTTCTCTATTCAACTCAGCAGTGTGGCTGCTTGTCTGCTGTGAGCCAGCCTCAACGCAACATCTATGAACTTGTTATGATAATATATAACTTCATGGGGTTGCTTTGGCAGCCGCTGGTCTGTTCCACAGTGGTTTAAGATGCAGGCCAAGAGACAGCTGGCCTAAATTCAGATCTTAATTTGTCTCTGTGCTGGCTATTTTGTCAATTTAACATAATCTAGGAAATGGAACCTCAACTGAGAAAAATGCCCCCACCAAACTGACTGTGGGCAAGTCTGTGGGGTATTTTCTTGACTGATGAATGACATGGGATGGCCCAGCTCAATGTGGGTCCCTGGGTAGGCAGTCCTGAGTAAGCCATGAGGAGCAAGCCAGCAAGAAGTTCCTCTATGTCCTCTGAGAGGCACTACCCAGCAGCACCTCAAAACAGATGCTCTCTTGCCCCCAGTTGCTTTTTTAAATTTTTTCCCCATAGCAACAGTAACTAAGACTATCTGCTGCTAACAACAGCTTTACAGAAACTCTCCCAGGATGGCTTTTTATTTTACCTGTAATATGTGTCCTTTATAGATTGTTAAGCGGACAAGGTGTATGACTCACTTAACACCTCGCCCCTGGGAACACACACTTTCTGAGTGTGTGAGCTGCTATTACTTACACATCCTTGGACTTACGCATTTTCCTGGGCTGCCTCTTCAGCCTTGGAGACCTTTCGGTAGCAGTAGATCATCTCAATGAACAGCCACAAGGTGAGGAAGACCAGGAGGATATACATCATGATTTCCGAGACCACGGAGGTGAAGTCTTCTCCCTCTACGAGGAGGAGAATGACATTCAGAGTCCACGTGTCCCACAGACACGTGTCCCACTAGGCTCATAGATATGTGAAGCCAGTTTATTATTTTAAAGATTTATTTATGTATATGAGTGCTCCATTTGCATATGTGCCTGCATGATAGAAGAGGGCCATCAGATCTCAGTATACATGGTTGTGAGCCACTGTGTGGTTGCTGGGAATTGAACTCATGACCTCTGGAAGAACAACCAGTGTTCCTAACTGCTGAGCCATCTCTTCAGACCAAAGCCTGTTTTTATGTATAGCTCAGATAAGCACTGAGTCTGGAGGAACTCGTGAGGATATCAAAGGAATCTACACAGCCTGACTCCCTGTCAGCTTTCTCATTTGACTGTTCAACTTTTTCTGGACATAAGGATGAGGGGAATGACAAGTGTAAGAAGGAATGCTGGACCCAGAATACATGTGTGAGTACACACACACACACACACACACACACACACACACACCACACACCAGTTACATCTGAGTTTTGCTGCCTACTGTGTAAATTCTCTTTTTTTTTTTTTTTTTTGAGTCTCAGTTTCTTAATTTGTAAAATGAGGGTAATAATTCAAACTACCCTGGACTGTTGTGAAAGTAACATTACTCAGTGTACTTGAGGGTATCATTATGTTAGCCATGGTGAACTTAGGGATAGCACACTTACAAGGCACCTGGATTACACTTCCAGCACTACACAAGAGATAAACACAGCATCAAAACAGTCCCACAACCGTAGACAGTAGAGGTGGTTCCCCAGAGAGAAGGACCATTTCGGAATACCATTAGCCCATCCAGTGGTAGAAGTATGTTTTCCATGCATCTGGAAGGGGAAATGAGGGCCTTCCGGGTTGTGCCAAACCTCAGCAGGAGTGAGTCCTGGAGGGTTCAGTAAACTTACAGGGACTTCCTCAGTTCTACTTCTGAAACACATATGGATCCTGCCATTTCCCTCTTTAAAATCTTTCAGTGTTCCCTCCACTCCAGGATAAAGCCATCTCTGGTGACATGATACGTTCGGCCATTTTCACTCCATCCTTTCTCCTTCTTTCTGTTTGGCTAGCTGTAACCTCTCTTATGTACTGGTGTTCTCGATTCCCTTTCATCTTCTCACACTTCTTTCACTGTAAGTGCCTCCCACAGTCGCCTCTGTCCTGGAACCCTGCCCTGCTTTTCAGCCTCCTGAGAATCACCCTAGATGCTGCTGAAAGCCCCTACAGGGGAAACTTCTCTTAGAATCTCATGTAGCATTGTTTCATCCAGCCAGTAAATCACTTCCAGGTAGAATAGTGCTATGCTGCTTTTCTATTGACTATGAGAGAATATATTTTTGAAGTATTGGCCTGCTGACTAATTTTTAGATACTTAGACATTCAGCTTTCTTTCTCCTCCTACTGGAGCCGAAGGTCATCGGTGAAGCTGGAAACATATGAACATGAAAATATCCCTCACATGTCTTCTTCTGGGATTGATATGGCCAGGCAAATGTGTATGATAGGCTTGCTTAAAGCATGGTTTCTCAATTTTGGTACAATAGCTCCAGGTACTAATAGGAAGGACATTGCATATTTCTGTCACCTGTAGGAGAAGGGGCCACAGCTTCCTGTCTTAGAATGAGGACAGAGAGACTAAGCCTGGAAAAAGCTGAGCAGGAGAAACAGGCAGACTGGCTGGGGCCCCAGGAGTGGGGCACACACATATCTGTCTGTGTACCTATAAGTGATATGAGGGTTGGGGAGGCAGGTAGGCTGGCTGCCAAGGGGTTACAGAGTCAAAAACTAAAAGCAAAGGAAAAGCATCTCAGAGTGGGGATGGTGATAGAAGGAAAAGAGGCACTGGGGTAACGTGATAATGGAGAGATCTGGATGCTGGACCCCGTTCTCACGCCACTTCACGTTCTTAGGCAGGCCTCTTGCTCCTCAGAACATCCTCACCAAACCTGCACCCTCCATGTGGCTGAGGGGTGTCATGAACACACACCGGACCTTAAGCTACTGAGGTCACAACCTGTAAGGGCGGTGTGGAGGCAGACAGATTGAATATTATCTAGACTCCTGCCCAGCCCATCACCTGTGCGGCTCTGTTCTCGCCGTGAGCTTGTTTTCCCCTCTCTTCTTTCCTGAGGATTGCTCTGGTGCCAAGCAGGCAAGCTAGCTCGGTGATGCCACTCTTTCCCACTGACCTTGTCCCCAGCGTCTCTGGAGGCCAAAGCCCTAGAGAGCAGGGGACCAAGAAACAAAGGCACCTGCCTGTGGTCGGGCAGGCAGCAGCCAACAGTTTCTGGTGGTAAACACGAGATGGCACCAGACTCCCTCCCCCAGGGACGAGAGAATGCATAAACAAAAGAGGGTAATGGAAAGGATTTATACCTCAGAGAGCTTCCTGTTCAACCCCTCCGCTTCCTTACCAGGGGGACAAAGGCTCTGAGAACAGAATTGGATCAACAAGTTTTCCTTCCGGTGGCCTGAGCCTTTCAGAAGTCCACTTGAGTTAGTGTCTCAGCATCATTCACTCTCAAGACCCAGAAACTGTTACTTTCTAGATTTTGTAACAATGATGGTTTTTGTTTTGTGTTTTTAAATTAGCCAGTGGCCTAAAGGTTACCTTTCCTCCCTTCCTCCCTTCCTTAGGGACTTCTCTTTCCGTGGACTGTTCCACTGCCTGCTCACCAGCGTGTAGGTTAGGGCAGCAATAAGAATCTGAAAATGTAACCGGCTGAGGGGGATGAGGGTGGCATGGTGATTTGGCCCCGGGAAGGAAACCTAAAAGGAGGTGCAGAGTTCATACTCTGACCTGGGAAGAAGTATTTGCCAGGGCCATGAACCAACCACAGTTCTTTGTTTCCTGACGGCAGCACACAAGCAGTTTGTGAGGTCCCCTCACGCTCTAGACTTGGACCGAGGGGAAATACACGGTAGGTTTTTGACAGTCCTTCCCGCTTGCTAACAGTGAACTGACAGAGTCTGAAGACATTAATGACTAGAGAGCTATCAACTTGTTCCCACTCCTGGCTGAGGACAGACAACATGTAGAGATACTACAGGTGGGGAAGGGCCAGCAAGAAGGAGTATCAGTTAAGGAGCCTGCCACCAAGCATGATGAACTGAGTTCCATCCTGTTACCCCCATAGGAGAAGGAGAGAACCAACTCCTACAAGTTGTCCTCTGAATACCATACATGTCCATGATATGTGTTCATGCAGACACACACACACACACACACACACACACACACACACACAGTGTAATTTAAAAAAAAATTTAAACTCTGAGGAGACTTGTGTCCCACTAAAACTTGAAAGCAACCTCTTTGGAGATATATGTGTCTTGAAACAGCAGAAGGGATGACTTCTAGGTATAGATTAGGGATTCAGAACTGGCTAGAGAGAAAGGCATGCCTGAGTCATTAGCTATAGGCCTTGTGGAGGATGCCCTTTTTCTCTAGTGAACCAGAGAAGTCATCCCCAAAGCCTGTTTTAGCCTGTTTGCTTTGAGGGGAGACACAGCGAGGGATTCTGGTAGGGAAGGTTGTAGGGAATGGACCATGCAAGGAAGGCAGAGCCTACATGCATGGGCCTGTGCGTTCTCTAAGGATCACACGTGTGGAAAGCCAGTGTCCTTCACCCCATCCCCAAAGAGACCACAGGCCTCAGGCTTACCCTCTTCAGTGACCCGCAGGGGTATTAGTCTCGTGGTCTTCACAAAAGGCCTGTGTGCCTCAAATTCAAATTCCCTGGACACGTTGCATGTGTAGAGGCCAGAGTCATTCAGAGTGACATTGAGCACAGTGATGGACACATCCTGCAGGTCTTTGCTCCCATTCCACTGAAGACGACCTTGGAAGGGGCTCTCCACCTCCTGGTGGCCATTTCGATACTCATAGATCTGCAGAGACAGGAGCAGAAGCAGATGGTGGCAAGAGAGCCAGGTAAGGACAGGGTGGAAGGAAGAACAAGAGTTTCCGTGTGTGGCAAAACTAAGGGACAATGTTATCGAAGGACCCAGAGCATGGGGGTGGGATAAAAGGCACAGAGGAAGCCATAGGAGAGGGTGAAGACAGAGTGAAGCAGGTAGAGGCAAACAAATATCTGGACATGTGGACGTGGAGAGGGAAGAAGCATCGTAGAGTAATTAGAAAAGGTCCTTGGAGGATAAAAGAGGAGCAGGGCAGAGAAGGGGGATGGCTGATACACAAAAGAGACTAGGAACAGGAAAACAAAAGGTTAGAAGCAGAAAGAGGGCAAAGAACAACAGTGAGGATGAGGCAGCCAGTGAGGGAGCAGGATACAGAGAGACCAACAAGGCAGCTGTGTTAGCAGGGAAGATACCTGACAGCCCTCAGCGTAAAGCCTGACTTTCTGAGCAGGCACCTATTACTGCGGTTGTGGCGCAGCCTGGCCAGGCCGCAGGCAGGGATCCATACTTCTGAAGTGAACCAAGAACTTACGGCAGAGAGATGTACGTAGAGCTTTTGCTTCGGGATGGATTAGAACAAGAGTCAGGTGTTTTCAACTTCTTTCCCAAATACTCTGACAGACTTTTTTTTTTTTTTTTTTAATCTAGTCTTCACTAGCCATGGGCAGTGACTGAAGTTCAAACACATATTCCTCTTACACATGAACTGCAATTTAGTCCCTCAGTTGTAACACCTGGTTTGGGACAGGCTTGCAGCAGTAAATGCAGCTAGCAGATAGGCAGCCATGAAACCCATGGGCTAAATCTGGCCAAGACCCTTGGCTTCCTAGAAGTAGGGCACTGATCTGAGTGGTACCTTCCTTGTGTGTGACTCAGGCTTAAGTTAGGCTCTTAAGAAATTGTCGCTGGTCCTTGCCTTGGCATCAGACTGGAGCAAACCTAGATCCAAACACTACATAGAACCTAGAATCAGAAATGAACCCACCTTTTGGGAAAGAAAGAATGAACAAGTGAAAGTCAATTCCACCGTGTTGTTGTCTACCTTAAGTCTTGTGGCAAGAGACCCAAGAGAGCAAGGTAGAGCTGTATAAAGAGCCATGGATCTGCTGTCACTCCGTGTGCAAATCTAAACTCGTGTGTGTGTGTGTGTGTGTGTGTGTGTGTGTGTGTATTTAAATCTAAACTTGTTTGATAACTTATGTCACTCTTGAGCTTCAATTTTCTAAACACCATATTTCAAGGACTACTTTAAATGCATTAAAAATCAGAGCTCATGAGTCTTGGTAACAACCCCATAAGGAAGTTTTTGTTTTTATTCCCACTTAAAAGAAAGAAAAATAATTGCAAGCATCAAGAGGTTGAATATTCTAAGGGCATTTAGCTAAATGGGGTGGAGAAAAGAATGGAATGCAGGTGACGTGGCTCCAGAGTCAGTGAAAGTATTGACAGTGATTTAAATGCTACAACCCCATGAGCAACTGTCTCACACCAACCAGAACTGATACTGATGCTGACCCTGGCACAGAATCTGGAAGGCTTCTTGTCCTGTCAGGGGTAAATCCCTTGGTATCTAGATCATTGGGAGGGAGAGGTTTAGGGATCCTTCTGGGGACATGGCAACTTGAGATACAGAGTAGGACGAGAACTAGCTAAACAGCTTACCCACAGAGGTAGCTGTCCTGGGTATCTCAGGTGATACAAGCTTTGGTCATGCCAGCTGCTCCTACTGAACTGGGACTGTGCAAATTGGAAGAGCTCACCTGTGCTACTTTACAGAAAGATGCCCTGTGTTCTCTCGAGTCATAAAATCCATTTCATAGTCCTGTGTGGAAGAGGAACACACCTGTAAGAGGTCTACCAGGGTGCCTACCCCACAAGGCTCTCTCAATATGTTTACCTCTTTTAACCTTCTTCTTGTAACCAGGGCTACTCACAGCTAGCCAAGTGGCCTACCTTGCAAGAACCCCGAGTTAATATAGGGCTGTCAGTTATCTGTTGAGAAGATGTCAGTGCTCAGGAGAGAAGTGAATGCGTGTCAGGACATCATCTCCCAGACTGTTAGGTACCAGGCATACAACAACACAGGCCAGCAAAAGAAAGGCCAGAGGCAGCAGTCTGACATACAAGGAAATCTTTACCGCCCTCAGGCCTGTAGAACCACTCCACCACAGTGGTGGCCTCCACCTCTTCCCTCTTCATGCAGGAGATGCATCGCAGCTTCATGGAATTGCCCTGCACGGCTTCTGTCTCCGAGGGTACTTCCACACACACAGGGAAGCAGACTCTGACTGGAGAGAGGTTGGGTGACGAGAAGGGGACAGCCAGAGTGGGTATTGGGGAATGAGGAGGGAGGGAGGACAGAAGAAGAAAGAATCATGAGACACAGTTGAAAAGAATGAGATCCATGTGTGCCCCTGGGGCTCCTTGAGCAAGCATGACCAGAATGGCTCCAGAGCAAGATGGAGCAGAGGCGCAACCTTGACTGGAAGTTTTTGGAAACCATAGAGATGCAGCACAGAACAGACTTGAGCCTGGCCCCAGAGCCTTGGAGTCTAGTGGGAGACACGCCATGCTCCTATCCGTCAACTGTCCACTCACACAAACATTCACCCAGCAGACAATACATTTCTGGTGGTGATTCAACCAGATCATACAAAGGATCATGTTAGCAATGTCCCCAGTTCCCACAGAGGTGCACTTAGTAACTTGTGCTTGGGCTGGGGAGAAAGGAAGAGAGGGCTGGTGGGACAGGAGATAGAAAGGCAAATGAGACCCATGTTGGAAAGGCCTGCAAGTGTTCTGTGGTGTAATGTGCCGAGAGCTCTAATGCTCCAATGCTCTGAAGGGGAGAGGGAATCAGATCTGTATTTGGGGACCCATGGAGGACGGCGCAGCCTCAGTGGGACTATGGTGAACTGATCACTTATGCTAGAACGAGCTCTGTGTAGAGCAGAGAGACAAAATTCAAGTTCTGGAGGGGTCAGATGATCAGACACCTTGTACACCGCATGGAGGTTTGGACTTTTGGTTCATGCCCTCTAGAAACTCCAAGTCAAAGAATTAAAAAAAAAAAAAGGTGACTGTATCAGATTGCAAATTTACAATGAATCAAAAGCAGGACACAGACACCAACAAAGTGAGAACAAACGTGGGAGGCAGTAACAGCTGTGCACTGTGCAGGAGGAGGGAGGGTAAGTCTGCAGTTGTTCAGAGCTAGTCCGGGTGGTACAAGTCAACTCAGCATGCCACATTTAACAAAAGGATGCTTTCCAAAGTGGTCAAGAAGGCCCATCCTCAAGATCTGGCAAAGAGCAGATGGGGGAGCATGGGGTGCTGAATGTGGACACAGAACAGGCTTGTCTTACAACATTTCAGCCTGGCAGATGCAAAGGGAATTCAATTATGCTCAACTTTAAAAGTTATAAACATCAGTTTAGTGCAGTTAATTTGCTTTTCTTTCAGTGTTTTGAGACAGGGTCTTGCTGTGGTGCCCAAGTTTACATTGAACTCACAATCCCGCCTCCGTCTCCCAGAGGTGGGATTACAGGCTTGTGTCATCAAAGTGACTTTAGAAAATCCTTCTTAGCCAGGAGCGCTGCAAGTCTGAAGACAGCTGGGGCTATTGGGTACAGTTATGTATCCCAGGAACAAATTAATAACAAATATTGGTTTGGGGATGTAGCTCAGTTGGTAGAGTGCTTGTCTAACGTGTGAAGCTCCAACACTGGATAAACGATGGTACCTATCTGTAGTTCCAGCCCCCAGGAAACTGAGGCAGGAAGGTCAGACGTTCAGGATCTTCCTTGCCTTTGAGGCTAGCCTAAATTCTATGAGACTCTGTCTCAAAACAATTAACAACTTGAAAATATATTTCAGATGCTGCAGCGGTTCATAAATACAAAAAAGCTATTTGGTAAGAAATTTTACACCTAATTGTTTGGAAGCTTCAAGGGAAGAACAACCACCAATGGTCCTTGTATGGGAACTTTGAAGGCTCATCTGACACCCCTGTTCATGAATGAATGATAAACGCAGATGCTCCAAGGTGAAACAACCCACACTGATATTTAAAATATAACGACATATGGTCAGCTTGCCTATCTGAGAAGAGGGGAGACTGCCATGCAGCAGCTTTGGGTCAAAAGTTAACACTATGTTTAATTTAATTAGAAGTCAACTTATTGCACTTTCATTTTTACTTTCAAATTTAGAGCCTGTTGGCATTATAAAGTTTTTAAAGTTCTAAATGAAAAAAATTAATGTGCTTCCCTGAAGGGAAGTGGGCCAGCAGTCTACTGAAGATTTGTTTCATCATTTTAGTGAAGGGTCCACATCCGGTCGACAGTAAAGACTTACTTTCAAAGCAAAAAAGTCAGTGTCATAGTGCTGTGTAATGGTTTGTGCAGGAGAAACTCCATGTTACATAGATCCTCCTTGGTGTCCATTTTTAATGAGAGGTAACAAAGAAAAACCAGTTGAAGATGGATGGCCTCACAGGTTTGAAAGGAAAAGTCCCAAGGAATGTGCAGTCACAGCCATAAGGTAGGGTGGTATTTAGAAACTTAAGGACAGTATTTGACTAACTACCTAAGTTCTCTTGAGACTCAGTTTATTCAACAAAAAAAAAATTTTTTTTTAAATAAAACACCCACATAGGTCATAAGAATCCTATGGATTAATTTACATGACTGTACTTTGGATAAATGTCATTAATAATGTTATTTATCTTCCATTAATTTGGCAGATGTATTGAGTACCCACTGTGAAGTCAGTACTGTTCTAGGCACCAAGAATCAGAGGGAGCCCATGGCTGCTCAGTTTACAAGTAGGTTCCTTAGTAAGGGGATCAGGGGCTGTCTCTTATATGAACTCAGGGGTCAGCTCTTTGATTACCTCTCTCTGGGGAGTGAAGCCTTGCCAGGCCACAGAGGAAGATGATGCAGCCAGTCCTGATGAGACCTGACAGGCTAGGGTCAAATAGAAAGGGAGAAGGTCCTCCCCTATCAGTGGACTAGGGGAGGGAAATAGAGGAAGAATAGGGGGAGAATAGGGAGGGAGGGTGGGACTGGAAGAAGATGGGGGGCTGGAAGGAGATAGGGGGCTGGATACAAAGTGAATAAATTATAATAAATAATAATAAAAAAAGAAAAATCAAACAATCATCCCAGCTCTCTTGGAGTCTGAGAGGAGAGGAAGGGAGGGGAAAGGAGTGGGAACAAGGACTGGGCTTCATGAAGAAGGGAGCTCTGACACTGGGAAGCTAATGAAAGAATAAAAAGAGAAGAAGCCACAGGCACATTTGTATGAAGTCAGAACAAGCAAGAGAAAATAGCCACTCCAGGGTTCAAATAAGTGAGCTGCCATAGTCCAGGAATGACAAAGTCCAGTGTGGGAAACCAGCAAACATAGAGAACAGAGAGATGAGAGGTGAGGGAGGTCAGGGCCCTATCATGGCAGGTCCTATATCCACAGTTAGAGTTCTGCACAGCACTAATTAGGGAACCTTGGAGAGTTCTGAGTTGAATGATCTGATTCCTGCTATGTTACATGGTCAGCATGCCAACGGGAGAAAAAATTGGCAGGTGAAGCAGACTCGAAGGTGAAAGCAGAAAGGATGATTGAGAGACTGGTACAAGGGGCAGCAAGATGGCAGCAGATCAGGCCGCTTGCAGCTGAGTTGAAGAACCTGAATCCAGTCCCGTGGGGCCCGCATGACAGAAAGGAAGAACTGGCCCACACAGGTTGTCTTCTGACCTCTACATGTCCACAGTGGCACGTACTTTCCCCTTCTCCCAGAAAAAAACAAATGCAGTAGAATTCTTTTTCAGGCAGCTGAAGAGATACCTCAGCGGTTTTCTGTTCCTGCAGAAGACCTGAATTTGGTTCCCAGCATCCATGTCAGGTACCTCACAACTATCTGCAACTCAGCTCCAGGGGATCTGACAACCACATCTAGCCTCTGGGGTACCCCCACACATGTACACATACCTCTACACAGGATATACACACTCACCACACATAATAATAATAATAATAATAATAATAATAATAATAATAATAATAATAAAATTTAAAGCTGTACATTGGTGAGGTTGAGAGGTTCTTATGACTAGGTGATAGCAGTGCTGGCTTAACAATGTGGAGGAGATAGGTGGCCATGCTCTCATGAACTAGGATGCAGAGGAAGAGCACCATCATTCATTTGTAGTGAAGGAGTCAGGGTGGTGGATGTTGGGTGGCAAGTGTATAGAGAGTTTCCCTTATTGGAGAACATGCCTACTGTGAACTTTTTTCTGGCCAAAGTCCAATGTCCAGGCAAGAGAATCCTGTTCCTGCAGCCCTGGACAGCCCATTGCAAAATGGCCAAAATGTTCTCTAACCTCATTTGCTTGCACTCTACAATAGGGCCTCCTGCTCCTTTCATCAACAGAGAAGTTGGTTTCTCCATCATGCAATTGCCTTTCTGTCCTTGACATCTCGGGACCCACGAAAGGCAGTACACATGAAAGAGGTCAACCACATCAGTGGCTCGAAACCATAGTCTCCTGGGATGATGTAAGCTACATCACTGACCTTGGAATGCCCCTTTGTTCCTATAGTAGCAATGAAGACAATCATGGGAAAAGGAAGAGATGAATTAAGGATGGCAGACTAATCAAAGAACCAACTCCTCTGGCTTTTTTTTTTTCCAGCTCTTTCCTTTTTTTGTCCTTCCTGAGCTCTCCGTAGAACGTAGAACGCTTCCTCTACAGTAAGATAATGAGGGCTTTAATTAGAATGTAAACAATGTGGGGGGGAGGGTCATGAATACAGTTATTTTTAGATGTTAACATCCTGAAACAATTTGGTCTATCAGATTAGCAGGGCCTTGGAGGAATGAAATCCAGGAAGGGCAGCCAGGGGAAGAAGACAAACCCCCCCCATATGTATAAGGGACCCTTGGAGAGCAAAAGTAGAGAAAGCACTGGGAACTAAGGAATGGATGAAGCCCTAGGGAAAGTGGTAGTGTTGGGGGATGGGAGGAAAGCTCAGATGAGGAATTCCAGGACTAATGTCCACCTGACAATTGCACACATCATCACATGTGTCTACAGCGGATGCTGGAAGACCAAGACTGGGTACGTAGCAGCTCCCTAGCAGGCCCTCTGCTCTTTATAAATTCACATTCACATGCCTAAAGTGGAAGTAACTCTCAAGTCGCTCTACCAGGTGTGCTGACCAAAAGAAGTAAGAAATATTGGGATTACATGCAAATAAAATAAAATTGCACTTGTGAGTGAGGCTCTTTCCCCTACACAAACAGCCAGGCATTCTGAAACTCTTTCGGTGAACCAGTGTTTGGGTTACAAAATCTTGGAACGAGCAAGGATAGATGTGATCTATGTGCAGCTACTTGCCTTGAAGATTTTTGAGGCAGTAAGGCAGATGGGCCTTCTGCATATTCTAGGAATAGTCTCTAAATATTCCCTTCCGGTTGAGTTGTCAGCTGAAAGGGGTCTTAACACATGATCTGTGACAACTTCCAAACACATTTATCAGACATTCGGAGGATGTTACCTAATCAAAATGAAGTAGTAGAACTGAGATAGTACTGAGACACAAACCAGAGCTTTGCGGGTCCTAGTGAAAAAAAATGTTGAGACTGTTCTCCCCCTCCACTGAAATTCAGGAAGGAACCATAAGAATTCAGAGTTTTGAAATAACTCTGCAGTTGTCATTCAGCCCTTCTTTACAACTTGAGCCTCATCTACACCTTCTCTTCTGCCAGACTAACCTCTCCTAAGCCCCACAGCCCTAGCTTTTCCCTGGAGCAAATACCAGCCTTAATCTTCAAGACAGCTTCACGGCCAAGTCTGCTTTAGGCTACAGGGAATGGGTTGCAGTGAGTCTGCCTTTGGGGTTGGCTTTATTTTCTTCCTTTTTTTGTTTCATTAGGCATTTTGTGCAACAGGAAACTGGGCTCTTCCTCTGGTCACATGCAAAATCCAAATAATACACACAGCTTTAGTTAGTATCCAAGGCTTGACAAAGTCATACTAAAACAAAGAGGCATGCCTGCCACTGCACAGGCAGAATGGGAACCATGCCCAGAACAGGAACATAATCCCATGAGCCCACATTCTGTAAGGGTGGGCACAATCCATTATGTTCTTGTTGACTTGAGTTTGGAGGAAGGTAGCTAAGCCCACATAAACTGATTTATCAACTCAAGAGCACCTGCACCTGTTCCAAGGGCTGAGTCAGAGACATGAATGCAAGAATGTCAGAAACACGCACACGCACATTGCTGAGTCTCACTAGTTCATTCAGATACTCATCTAACATGCCCTGATGCATGCTAGCACACATACTCACGAACCAAGACGTATGTTGACAAACGGTAAAATACTGTATCACACACTCACATATTAGCACTGAGATGCCCAATCCACTCAGCACACATTCAGGTACCCTGCTGTAAGCTGTTTAGCCCAGCACTATTGTCACAAGTCCTTATTTGAAGGGGCAATGTCATCTCAGTCTCTCACCACTGACAACCAAGAGAAACCAACCAACCAACCAACAAGCCAGCAAAGCCAGAAAAAAAAAAAAAAACAACAACTCAGCTCACCAAATACCAAAGCCCCTCAGCTCCACATGTTCCTGAAAGCTACATGCACTACCCCTCTGTCCACCGAGGCACACCAGCAAATGGCTGGAGCTGCTAATCCATCCATCCCTTGTAAAAATTGAACAGAATGATGAACTATAGGTTTTTTTTTTCCTCCCAAAATCCACGAATCCAGCTTTTGAGCTTTTTTTTTTTTTAAATTTTAACATAGAGAAAGACCCCCCCCCCCCCCCCCAATCATTGAGATGTTCAGAACCGACTCTTCACTGAGCAATGCAAATGTAAATGCGAGCAAGATTTTAAAATAACCGACGAGATTCATTTCTTTTCATCAAAGGGGAAAAAAGAAATAATTAGGAAATGAGGGAGGCTGGGAGAAGCCCTAAAGAAGGCTAAGGTGGGGGGGGGATCAAGCCACAGGGAGGGGGAGGTGCCTTTGAAAACCCCCAAACCCGGATCTCTGGGAGCGCATGTGGATCTCCATGTCTGGCAGACACGCACAGAAGAGAGCTCCTTTCTGTCACCAGCGACATCCCTGAAGTGTTGTTATAGCCACGATGCTTGATCTTTGCACATGCAGGGGAGGGTGTTTGCACTTACCCCAGTAGATGAGCACGAGAGAAGCAAGGGGAAGCAATCTGTTGAAGGCAGGCATCCTTCCGGCTTCCGGAGCTAAACAGAGAGAATCTCTCTCAAGGACTGAGCACTCTGATTCTTTCCAGGAAACCCTCAGGGATCACTTGCCCCCAAGGAAGCGACCTTCTGAGTGGGAGGAAGAAGAAAAGGTCAAGCTCCCTGCCTCGGGGGTCTGCGGGATCTGGAGCGGAGCGAGGGTGTCAGCTCAGGCCACCTCTCGCAGGAGCGGGTCTCCGGGCTCTGCTCAGCACCACGGACAGTAGCCTTCCCGCCCACCCTCAACTTGGAATTCCAATCTCTGCCCTGCTTCTTGCGTTTGCAGCCAAAGCAAAGTGGGCAGGGAAGGGAGGCGCGCAGCCCGGAGCGGGGATGCTGGGCTGTCGAAGCGTTGATTCACTTCTCACCTCTCCTAGGGACGGCGACACTCCGATTTCGATCTCCCGAGACTTAGGAGCTCAGTCTCCTTCGGCGGGGCAGGCTTCTCCAGCTGGGCGTGTCCCGACTCCAGCCGTCGTCTAGGCTACAGAATTCGTTCCACTTCAGTCTTGTACACAGGGGCCCCTGTTCCAGGGGAGGTCCTCAAGGGGTAGGAAAAGAGGCGGGAGCTCCGGTAGGGCCGGCGATCTCAGAGGTGGAGGGTGTGAAGAGGGAGGGAACCCCTTCCGTGGAGCGCGCCCCTGGATCCTGCGGAGCCTCGACGCTAGGTGATTGGGTGATCGAGCCGCCCCTCTCCAGGGCCGCCCCCTGGCTGAGTGTGTTGCTAGTCTTGACATGCGCAGGCAGCTTTCCGCGGCTTTCATCGCTATGGACCCTCCCCCTTAGACACATTCCCCACCCCTAAACCAGCGTGCCCCTCCCAGGGCTGGCGCCCTGAGAAGAGGGGGAGGAGCCCAGCGAGTCGCAAACACCTCCAGCCGAGGTGGCTTCTCCTCTGGCTAGCTGGCTGTCACCCCGGATTTTCTACTGTCTGAGCTTCTCTCTGGGTTATGGACACGCAGCTTTCACACACACTCCTGCTGCCTCCCAATATGCTTGTCTACAGCTCTAGAGAAGGGAAGGACACATCTCTTTTGAAGCAATGATGTCATCTGTAATGTTCACAGCACCGGACAGGCTCCCGGATGGCTTCTGTTAGCCTTCCACCACGCCCCCTCCGGTCTTGCCTGCCTAGCCTTTGTCTTGCCTTGATTAATGGGTTCCCAACACAAGGAACGGGACGCGGCAATACAGTTTCTGATTACAGCAAGTGGGTTAGGGTGTGGCACACCTGGCCTCACCTCATCCCTCAGTCTAGATCCAAATGCAGCCTTGGGGTAAGCTTTTTCGCTTCGCAAGTTTTTCGAGGTCCCCTTCCATAATAACCATTTGTAAAAGGCAGATAGATAGTGTTGAGGCGTTTTCCAGCTCTTAGCCACTCCCCAGTCCTAGCAGCTGCTGAGCATCCCCGCCCTATTTCTGGAAGGGAAACCTGAACCTTTACACTCAGATATAAACTCGAGTTGACCTAACGGATTCGGCATGCCTGGAATGGAAGGGAAGGCTTAATGGTGAAAAACTGGTTCAAAAGCCTGGCTTCAGCCCCGACCCTCTTCTCCTGCTCTCTAGCTGAAAGAAGGGAGCTGATATTCCTAAAGGGAATGCAGAGAGTAACAGCTGACTGCAAGTGAACTGTACACAGGAAATGCTCCCTGCAAACATGTCACACACAGAGTCACAGAAGGTCGTAAACGCCATCTTGTGTTGAGGATCAGCCTTTGAGGTCCTCAAAATTGACTTCAACAACATCTTTTCCAATTCAGTGAGGAGCGTTCCTGATGAGTGTGTGTGGACTCCTGTTGTGACAGTTGACCCTTGCTTCACAACTTAGCCCCTTCTGATGGTTAAGGAAATCCTTTGTACTCATTTGAATCCTGTTCTCTTTCCTCCCCAAACTGTGCTAAATGCTCTTGATACATTTTTCCTAATGAGGAAGTTATTTCCTTCAAGCCCCATCACAAGAAAGGGACTCTTTTGCTTGGGACTAAGCTTCCTTAGTGTACAAAATTTTCTAGTCAATTCCAACCTTAGGCCATCCTCATTACTTTCTCAGTAGGATTTTTAATTCATCAGCATGATTCTCTGAGATCATGGATAGGAGCTAGTGCTTTCTGTGTGGTCTGAGCAGAACAAATCTGGTGGAATTAGAACACAATTGCTTAGGAGGGAGAATGTGTGCAGATACATATGAACATTATGTCCTTCGTAGGGGGATCATCTTCAGTTAAAATATGAAGTATTTTTACACTACTTGCTGCGGAGCCGTTTTGTACGTGTGCATAGAATTTTGGAAACTTTATTATGGAACTTTGCACTCACTGTTATTAGTTCCAAGCATCATATTCTGTTAATAGTTTTATTGAATTTCAGTTCAGCCATGAAATATATCTTCCTGCTTGGGTTTGATTTCATTTGTAAGCATGCAAATCAGTTAATCTACACACAGAGTTTTTAATAAATGAACAGATGTGTCATATCATCTATTATGTATTTTGTGTATACGGGCATTTTCCCTGCATGTACATATGTGCACCATATGCCTGCGGAAGCCAAGAGAGGGCGTCAGATCCCTGGCAACTGGGGTTACGCATGGTTGTCAGCCTCCATGTAGGTGCCGGGAACCAAACCTGGGGTCCTCTGCATGAGTGACAAGTGCTCTGAACTGCTAAGCCATCTCTTCAGCCCTTGTTTGGGGAACTTTTAACTCACTCACCATGCTAAGCTATCCCTTCCTCTTTGTGACTCGTGTTGATGTGTGTTGCTGGTGTTTGCTCGACCTTTCTCATGTAGTAATCACTCTGCTCTTACTGTTGTATGAGGCAATGGATGATGATTGATCTGGACTGCTAGCCTGCTTGGACTAAGCAGATAGGAGATCAGTAAGGCACACTCTGGGTGTGTCTGTGAGGGCCTTCTCCAAGAGGGCTGCCTAAGGCGCAGAAACCCACCCTGAATATGGGAGACACCATCACATGGAGCAGAAGAAAGGGGAAGGCCTAGCAGGCTGCTATTCTGTCTTTCTGCTTACTAACCAACACCTTATCTTTCTACCATGATACTGTAAGACCTTTACAAAGCAAACCTTTTTTCTCCCTTAAGTTGCTCATATCGAATATTTTGTTGCAGTGACAAAAAAAAAAAAAAAACTGACTAATACAACATATGGTCAATTTTCTGAGCAGTTTAAATAGCAGCCTATGTTTTACAAGGTCATATATAATTGTTCTGTGGTGTCCCCAGGTGCTTAGTTTCAGAAAGATCCATGGATGTACAAATCTGTTCTGTAACGCGGAATTGAGCTTGTATATAACCTTTACCTGTGCCCTTTACACTTTAAATTATCTTTAAGTTACTTACAATAATTCATGAAATAGCATAGTTGCTATGCTATATTGTTTGAAGGGTAACAAGAAGAAAGTTTGGCTACCAGTTTGGCTCAGTGGCTAAAGGCACTTGCTCCCAAGGCTGATGGTCTGAGTTTTATTGCCAGAACTCACATGGTAGAAGGAGGGAATAGACTCCAAAAGTTGTCTTCTGACCTCTACATGTACTATGTGGCACAAGCACACACACACACACACACACACACACACACACACACACACAGGCAAATAAGCAAGTAAGTAATGAATAAAGTAACTAAAATGAAAGCAACTGTACATTTCATTAAATACAGCTTTTTCCTGAATATGTTCTACCTGTGTCTGGAGGAATTCATTCATTTAGAGCCTATAGATACATGATTACAGTTTGCTCACTTAAAGCCTTTCCATATCCTCCTGAACAGAACACCATCAGCACAGGCCCTAAGAGCAACAATCAATAAATGGGATCTCATGAAACTGAAAAGCTTCTGTAAAGCAAAAGACACTGTCGTTAGAACAAAACGACAGCCTACAGATTGGGAAAGGATCTTCACCAACCCAACATCTGACAGAGGGCTGATATCTGGAATATATAAAGAACTAAAAGAGTTAAAAGGCAATAATTCAAGTAACCCAATTAAAAAATGGGGTATGGAGCTAAACAGAGAATTCTCTGTAGAAGAATATAGAATGGCAGAGAAACACATAAGGAGATGTTCAACATACCTAGCCATCAGAGAGATGCAAATCAAAACGACCCTGAGATTTTACCTTACACGCATTAGAATGGCTAAGATCAAAAACTCAAGAGATAACGCATTCTGGAGAGGCTGTGGAGAAAGGGGAATCCTCCTCCATTGCTGGTGGAAATGTCAACTGGTACAACCACTATGGAAATAAATCTGCTGCTTTCTCAGACAATTAGGAATAGTGCTACCTCAAGATCCAGCTATACCACTTCTAGGCATATATCCAAAAGATGTTCAAGTACACAACAAGGACATTTGCTCAACCATGTTTGTAGCAGCTTTATTCGTAATAGCCAGAACCTGGAAACAACCCCGATGTCCATCAACGGAGGAATGGATACAGAAATTGTGGTACTTTTAACACAATGGAATACTACCCAGCAATTAAAAACAAGGAAATCATGAATTTTGCAGGAAAATGGTGGGATCTAGAAAAAAATCATCCTGAGTGAGGTATCCCAAAAACAGAAAGACACACATGGTATATACTCACTTATATAGACATATAAGATAGGATAAACATACTAAAATCTGTACACCTAAAGAAGATAAACAAGAAAGAGGTCCAGGGGTAACATGATCAATCCTCATCTAGAAAGACAAAGGGGATGGACATTGGAAATAGAAGAAAACAAGTAACAGGACAGGAGCCTACCACAGAAGGCACCTGAAAGACTCTACCTTGCAGTGTATCAAAGCAGATGCTGAGCCCCATAACCAAACCTTCGGCAGAGTGTAGGGAATTATATGAAGGAAGAAGGAATTAGTATATCCTAGAGGGGACAGGGAGCCCCACAAGGTCCAAATATATCTGAGCACAGGGGTCATCTATGAGACTGTTTATCCAACCAAGCACCATGCATGGATGGATATAACCTACAACCCCTGCTCAGACATAGCCCATGGTAGCTCAGTATCCAAGTGGGTTCCCTAGTAAGAGGGACAGGAATTGTTTCTGACATGAACTCATGAGCTTCCCCTCCCCCCTGAGGGAGGAGCAGCCTTGCTAGACCACAGATAAGGACATTACAACCAACCTGAAGATACCTGATAAGCTAGGGCCAGACAGAAGGAGAGGAGGACACCCCCTCTCAGTGGACTCGGAGGGAGGCAGGGAGGAGATGAGGGAGGGAGGGGAGGATTGGGAGGGAAAGAGGGAGAGGGCTACAGCTGGGAGACAAGTGAATGTATAAAATTATTTAAAAATAAAAAAATATTTTAAAAAAGCCTTCCCATATCATCTTACTGTTCTTAAACACAGTGTAGGATCCTCCCCGTGGTGGATTTATGATCAGAATGTACCTGAACTAAGGATTGTGATACAGGAGTCAGTCCATTCTAGTTGTCCCTAAGCCTTGGCTGTCTTCTCGTAGATGTTGATAACTCTCAGCCTTGTCCACAATGTTTCAGCTATCCATAATTAGAAAAAAAAAATGACCTCCAAACTCACCAAGCATCCCTATTGTTGTTATTATTATTATATTATTATTAATTACAACTCTCATACCCAACATAACATGCCCTCATCCTGAAGTGTTTCTCATTTTGTGGCTGGTTTCTTATCATTTCAGAATTGCTTCAAATGCACTCACTTTAGAGTGGCATTCCCTGGTCCCTCTTCTATTCCAGCTCCTGCCCACCTCCTTTGCTTGAAGATTCTCTACTTCATTTCCATTTCTTCCCTCACTCAACCAAATTACTTGATTTCAGTTGATGTACTTGCTTATGTTCTGACTCTTCCCACTGAGATGCTTCTCCATAAGAGCAGCTTTCTTTGTTCTGTTCCTTGCTGTGCTTCTGAGATAGACTGGTGCAGGCAGGCACTGGTCCTCTACATAGAGGACTAAAGCAAACAAAAATAATGAATTGATGAGAGATTAAAAGTAGTACGGAAGGGGAATGGATGAAGACAGAAGCAATACTGGGAACAGGAAAAGACTTGTCAAGAAAAACAGGAGAAGATCCAGTGAGGTGTAGTGCCTTGATGGCCAAAGGTAGGGACACAGAGATCAAAGAAGAGGTTTGCAAAGACCTGGAGGTTCTTTGGACAATGGGGACAAATGGGTGCTAATAAAGAGGAAATGGCCCATGTGATATACAGGGAGAAGTGGGTCTTCTTATTTATCATTTCACCAAGGTTTCCAGAGATGGGTGTGTTGGTTAGAGATAGCAGTAATACCAGTGATAGAAAAAATGGGACATTAAGACTCACATATTGATTTGGGGAAAACAGGACCCTAAATGATCCCTAGAATATAGTGGTGGAGAGGCACAGGAAAACACATGCTTGGGGAGATGGTCTGAATTCCTGCCCCGCCCCCAAACATAAGAGGATGGCAGGAGAACCATTTATGATCAGAATGTACCTGAACTAAGAGTTGTGATACAAGAATCAGTCCATTCTAGGGAAGCCAAGTGACCTGTTTTTGCTATTCTAAGTAAATTTTGAAATAGAGTGCACACCTTCTAGGACAAAGAGAAGGAAGAAGCATATTTATTTTAAACTGTGGTCGCAGAGCACATGTGAGACTTGGAGATACCAGGCTTCCAAATCATTCCCTCATCCTGCTAGCCAGCTGTAGAAAATTGTCATCAGCCAAGGAAGTGTGGGATTAGAGCAGGAAGCAGTGGCTTATGATTAGAACACTCAGTACCTTCCTGGATTTGCACGTGGCTCAGAGCCTGATGGATAAGATGGCACCAAACATGCCTGTTGAAATGCATTGAACTTCACTCAAAGACAAAGTCTGACTAATATATTTTTCTCCCACTGATCTGTTTTTCATGAGAGGAACATCTGCTTGGACTGATCTAATGAATTAGCATTAGTTTAAGATGTATGATGTTATTTCATGAGCTCCACAATGTACCCATAAGATATGAGATACTAGTTATCTACTTTAAATATGGAAAAAAAAAAACCGGGTGTCTGGGTGATTAATGGATTTGTGTGCTACATCTTATTCATCACTCGTGAAACTTTCTTCAGTTTCTTTTCCACTGTCTTTCACAGACCCTGACATAATGTGGTCAGTGTTAAAAGATGGAGCCATGGAGAAAAAGTTTTGAGAAATGTCCTGAAAAAGGTGATACATGAAAACAGAAGTAATAGAATTTCCCAGTCAAAGAATGTCAGATCGGTGACCTCTGGGTACAGTTACCATTCTTGTGATTCTTAACTCAAAGAACTTTGCAGTGAATGACCACTATGCTGTGAATCTGAACTGTTCTTCACATATCTGGACATGTGCTCCCCAGCTAATGGTACTGCTTACCTAGGCCTGGTTGACTTGGCTGGTGTGTGGGGATGGAGGCAGGGGTCTTTGGAAGATGCCCTCTAAGAGTTAGACTAGCTCTGAGGGGCTGAGGAAATAGTTCAGTCAGTAAAGTTCTTGTCAGGAAAGCAAAACTACCTAAATTAGGTCTATAGTATCCATGTGAGACCTGGCCATCGTGCCATGGAGCTGTATTTCCAGTGCTGAGGAGATGGAGACAGAAGGATTTCTAGACTTTCTGGCCAGAAGTCTAGCTGAGTCAGTGAGTCCTGGGTCCTAGTGAGAAAGTCTACCTCAAAACAAAACAAAACAAAAAACAAAAAACAAACAAACAAAAAAAAATCGTAGTCCCTATAATCTTCTCCTATCTGCTAAATGGGCACAGTAACAAACAGCCCCTAAGTTCTGATCTTTAAGCCCACAGAATAGTGCATCTCTCAACCCTTATCACAGAGACATTTTTCTAAACAGCAAATTTTGATCAATACAGAGACCCATAACTGCTCAGTGTGCAGACACTGCGGAGAGCTCATCTCTAGATGGGAAAGCCATATCACATTTTCCGACCCTAAGGGCAAGGGGTCATTGCAGAACAGGGAGAAAAGATTGTAAGAGACAAAGGTAGCAAATGTCTGTAACAGAACAGTATTTTCTGGGCAAGACAGGGCTGCTGGATACATGAACGCACAGTGTGACCTCACGCAGAAGGCCTGCCCAAGATCAAGGCTGCCAACATTTTAGTATTGATTGGGGATGGGCCCAAGAATTTCCGTCTTCACATACTCTTCAAAAAGAAAAAAAAAATCCCACTGTGTCTACTTGGTGCTACCCGTATGTGCACAGGTGTAGTTTCTCAGGAACTTCATTCTCGAATAAAGCTGACCCTCCCTACCCCACTAGCTCCTCAGTTACCAACAGCTCCTCAGTTAGGGGAACTGCACAAGAGAACAGCAGTGCGTAACTTAACTACTGTTTTTGTCTGGATGAGGAAGCACTGAAAAACAAAAACCAACCAAAAAAAGGGGGGGGGCAATTTTCATTTTTTTTTTTTTTTTTTTTTTGAGACTGGGTTTCTCTGTGTAACCTTGGCTATCCCAGTCTCAGTTTGTAGATCAGGCTGGCCTCCAACTCACAGAGATCCACTTGCCTCTGCCTCCCTGAGTGCTGGGATCCCCTGAGCCTGGCTTATTCATCTTTTAATCTGTAGATCCTAGTAAAATACGTGGGAAAAGAAGAACTAAAGATGCTCATAGTCTACACTGAGGATAAGACATCAACTGTGAGCAGATGTAATATTCATCAACAATTGGGAAGCCAAAGAGATTAAATAGAAGATACATGGGGTCAGGGAACAGACAGGTTACACCCCAAACAGGAAAAGATGCATAAAGAGTTACATTCAAAACAGATCCTAAAACAAAGGCAGGAGTTCAACAGGAAGTGTAATGCTGCTTGCAGGAAAGTAGCATAAGAATTGCATGGCAGGGACATTGGGTCTGAGATGGAGAGAGCGAGGGATTTATCTGAACACTGTAGACACTGTATACAATGAGTGAAATAAAGGTTGGTGGTGGTGGTAAAATAGCTGGCCATCAATGCCCATTTTAAGGAGTCTGGAGCGAGCTCAATGAATAGCTGGGGATTGTAGGATGATATGGTTAAGTATAGAGCTAATCTGGAGAAATAGGAAAAGCATAACAGGAAAAATGGAAATGACTGCAGTAGCAATAGTGAGCGGGAAGTTGGGGGCTGGTGGAGGGTACAGGAAGCTGAAGAAATTTGATTTTGGAGGAACCGTGAGGCTATCATCCTTTGGATGTGATCATTGACAAGATGTGCAGTAAAGGAGGAAGAATCTCTCTCATTATGCCAAGTGCAGAAAACTTTCTATGCTGACGACAGAGGACATCATTCCATCATATACATGGGCCATATCAAGATAATAGCTGGAGCTGGGTTTATGGAGAAACACAATAGGTTTTGGGTATTTTTTGACATGGTTTAGGTTGGAGATGCTGACCCTGTGATAACTGAGTTAGTTGAAGTATGAAAGAGAAACAATTAGAGCAGATCTAAATTTAGTGGGGTAGAAGAAGAGATGGAGCCCATAGTAGATTGATTAAAGTGATTGGAGATCAAAGCAGTATGGCATCAAGGAGTAAATTCAGGGAAGGTTCCCTGTCCATAGAAAGTACTGTAGCAAGTGGCAATTTGTAAACAAGTTGGCTGTGACCCTAGGAAAAGCTGAGTAGGAGCAGCAGGAAAGAGGCACACAATAGAAGTTAAGTAAGAAGTGCTGGGCAGAGCTAGTGGGTATAAACGGCTCCGTGTTCAAAACATTTGTCAGTGAGAATGAAAAAAGGACAGGGAGCTGATTAGATTTTAGGAAAAGTAGAGGGGAAAAAAGTATTGGGGGAAAACTGAGACAGAGAGGGAGAGATGGAAGATTCAAGAAGGAGAGAGTTGTTGTACCAAGAAAGGGACTAGGATCAAGAGCGCTAAATGAGCGGTCAGGCTCAGAATTAGGGGTGAAGGAGAGTCAGGAGGAGGAAGAAGGATATACCAAGGTAGGAAAAGAAGATCCTGAAGTTGCTCAAACGACAGAGAAAATACACCAGTGGAACAGCTAATAAAATCATCTGTCAAGAGTGGGAAGCAGGGCAGAACTTGAAGAGAATGAGAATAAGATGGGAACATCTCAGGGAGGTAGGAAGATAAATTGACTAGAGGCAAATGAAGGCAGATATGAGTATCAGTAGATTCAGCAAAGAATGGGCTTTTGATTAATCTAGACAAATGGCTCCAGGGGTTTATCACCAACACTCAGGCTCCACCCCCTGGAGGCCTTCAAAGTGTTGACATCACCCAGGGTTTTAGAAAGTATATTTGTGAAGTAACTCATGGTATCCAGCTCCACAGAGATGGCAGAGAAGGGTTTATTACATGGCTCAGTGCGTCAGCACTTACTGTGCAGTCATGAGGGCCTGAGTCCAAATCCCAACACCTACATGGGAACCTAGATGTGGTGACTCATGCCTGCAACCTGAGCAGTGGGAGGAGTAGGCAGAGGGATCTTGGTGGCTCACTGGCTAGGCATTTTTGCAAGCTGGCGAACTCCAGATTCAGTGAGAGATTCTGTTTCAAAATAAACGATTGATGACGATGATGATGATGATAACGATGATGGTAAAGTGGTGAAAGGTCTAATAACTCCAAAGTTTCCTGAGAGACCCCCTCAGAAGGTCCCAATATGTTTGGCTAATCTGACTCCATGATTGGCTTCATTTTCAACTTTGCCTGACTAGGCCTGAGTTTCTGTCTCTCAGAACATAGGAAAAACAATTCCTGGAAAAAACGTAATTTGCACGTAGCCAATCAGCTTAAAGGTTAACACATGGGCTTGAGCTAAGCATAGATCCAGCAAACCTGAGGAAAAGTCCTTAGCAACTCCGTAAAGTTTCTAAATGCTTATCCAATCCTAAATCCCCCTCCCCATATCTCCTGAGTCACTACTAACCAATTAAGGTTACCTCACTCCTTCTGGAAATCCCCCTAATTGCCTTTAAATTGAGCCTGCATACTCGCCTCATGGTCACCATTCTACGGAATGGTGGCTCCTGCATGCTGGAAATTTTCTGCTGAATAAATAGTCCTTGCGTTTGCATATTCCCTGAGTCTGAGGTCCTCCTTCAGAGATTTCTGGACTTGACAGTGGAGAGTAATAGATGGAAGAAGACACCTCCCTCTCTCGCAGTTATGTAAGCAAATATGTGGAGCAAGGACAGCAAAGCTTCCATAAAGAATCTGTATGTCCACAGTGAACTTGCTCACCAATGCAAGTGCACGCAGAGGCCACAGGTCAATGCCGGGTGTCTCTCTCAGTCACTTCTCTACCTTACTTTTTGACATAGAGTCTCTCACTGAACTCAGAGTTCACCGTTTTGGCTAGATTAGCTGGCCAATGAGCCTTGGGGAATCTGAATTTTTATTTTTATTTTTCTGTTTCTTGAAATTATAACATAACCACATAATCATCTCTCCCTTCCCTTTCCTCCCTCCAAACCTTCCCATAGATCCATCCTCACTCTATTTCAAATGTATAGCCTAATTTTCTCAGTAATGGTTGTTACATGTGCCTGTGTGAGTATGCTCGTGTATATCACCCTCCTCCCACATATTCCTAAACACATGAATGCCACCTGCTCCGTCTGTACAAGGTTGCTTTGAATGTATGTTTTCAGGGCTGTCCATTTTAGTGTTGGATACCAAAAATCAACACATTTCCAGGCTGGGGAGAAAGCTCAGTCAGTGATGGGCAGAGACAGGCAGAATCTTGAGGTTGCTGGCGAGCCAGCCTAGCCTCCTAGGCAAGTTCCAGACCAATGAAAAGCTCCTGGGGCCTAATATCTGAGGCTGTTTATTCTCTGACCTCCTTGAGCACTTACATGCACACACATGCACACTTACACAAACTCACACTCATACACATGCACCCTTGCGCACACACACGCTCACTTACACACATGCACACTTACACATTCATAGACAAATATGTACACACATGTACACTCGATCACATGCATGTTCCCGATCACGAACATTTACACACATGCGGGCTTGCTCAACATACATTTACACAATGCACACTCACACACATGGACACTTGTACACATGAATATGTACAGACGTGAGCTTGAGGCGGGCCTGTGCTCTACAGTGAACTACAAAACCAGCCTGGGCCACAGAGCAAGACCTTGTCACAAGAAAACAAAGCCAATCAAACGAATAAAAAAAAGAACAAGACGATACAAGAACAAAATTTAAAAAAGCTGTGGTATTTGAAAGGTGAAAAGAGAGGGATTAGTCTCATATTTCCAGTTAGTCGATAGTTGTTCGAGGGACTCAGTGCATGCTTTGCTGGATTACAGAGGAAGCTGATGGGTTTCTGGCAGGTCTCAGAATCAGCTGGGGAGATGAGGACGTCAGATTATCTCCGATAGAGTTTCTGTGGCTGACAGTGGGGATGTAGAGACAGGCAGGAGAAAAGACAGGAGGATGTAAGGAAACTGCTAGGGAGCTTTGGAGAAGATGGCTGAAACAGTGACAAACGTGTGAATTCTGTAGGGCAGAGCAAGCCCTGCCATGTGGACACATGGTCAGAACATGGCAGTAGGCAATGGGTGCTTGCCTTCCTAGGGAGAACGAGGAAGCAGAGCCTACAGCTTCAGTGCAGAGCATAAAGAGGAGTTTGGTGTTTTTCAGAACTGAGCCAAAGGGGGCTGGAGAGATGGCTCATCTGTTGGGAGCACTGGCTGCTCCTCCTGAGAACCCAGGTTCAATTCCCAGCACCCACATGGCAGCTCATAACTGTCTGTAACTCTAGTTCCAGAGCATATATGAATGCATGCATGCAAAATACCCATACATAAAATAAAATAAATAAAGTATTAAAAAAAAAAAGAGCTAGAACAGAGACTTAGCGCATAGAAACAAAAGACAGAAATGTTAAAATTGGGGAGTTTATTTGTAGAAGGACAAGGCTGAATTCTACCAGCATCAAGACAGCAACTGGCATTTATGATATGTATTACCCAAATAAACATGGAGGAGAAAAGAGGCAGACCTGAACCCTGCTTGAGCAGCCAACATGGAAACCAGAAGGAAGGCAGCATGGAGGCTGGCAGCTCCGCTCCACTGTAGGCTGTGAGTTGTTGGAGACAAGAAAATTGCACAGTGTTCCTGCCACTGGCAGGATGCTTTAAGTAAGCGGACCCTAGATCACAGATTCCTTTCAATTCTACTTCCCATGATTAGGAGGCGACTAAAAGCAAACCAAACTGTGTGTACACTAACCTGTGTGTACACAGACATGAAAACTGTGGATACACAAATACAAAGACAGAGCGGTTTTAAAAAGGCAACTAAAGGGTGTGGTGGTGCACATCTGTGATCTCAGTGCGAGGAGATGCAAGTAAGAAAGCTACAAAGCCAAGGGCATCCCTGGATACATGACAAGGTTCAAAGCCAGCCTGGGTTACAGAAGGCTCCGTCTCAAACGAGAATATGACTAAAGATTAATTCTTCTTCTGAACTTAAAAGTTCTATTACAAGACTGGGGGGTGGCTTAGTGGGTAAAGGCGCTTGCTGCCTAGGCAGTTAACTTGAGTTCACTCCTTGGGATCTCCATAGTGGAAGGAGAGCACTGACTCCTACAAGCCATCCTCTGTCCTCCACACAGATACCATGGCCAAGACTGCCTGAATGTCAAATAAATACAAGAGAAACACAAAGTTTCTAAAAACAAAGTTCTATTACCCGTGCAAACATACGTCTAAGTGTTTGCTCTTAATAAATTACATTACAGTTACAGCATGTATAGAGAGCTCTTTCTGTGTGGCATTTGATCTTCTCTTTTCTTCCTTTCTGTCCTCTTTTCCTCCCTCCTTTCCTCTCCCTCCCTCACTCTCTTCTTTGGCTCCTCCCCTTCCTCCTACTCCTCCTTCTTCCTTGCTGACAGAAAGGAGGTAGAAAACAGCTAGAAATCTATTCCAAGTGATGTAATCTATTTATCCTGTCTTGAGGCCTGTTGGTGATAAGCCCTGGCTTCCACTTCTCCACAGCCTGGCTTAGCTGCCTGGAAACCCACAGCTTTTCTGGAGTTTCCTGTCCAGGCAGCCTGACGCTCATTCCAGTGCAGTGAGGTAAGATGAGCAACTGCCAAGTTGGAGGGATTTATTTAGGTATCTCTCTCTCTGTTCTCAATTCACATGAATTGTCTTGTGTCAACAAGATAGGGCTTCAGGCTGGCATATTCTGCTTGAGATTTGGAACCAGAGCCAGCGATTGAAGCCAACCTTTGTTTTCCCAACCTGTAACTGCAGTGACAAGACCCCAACATCCCAGCCTCCAAGCGTGACTGCTCCCTACGTGGCTCTTGACAACACCACATCAGACCTGGACACCCACTGTTTGATTTCGACCGTCTCTGGGTTCATATGTTCCATAACATCCTCCTCCATGATGCCATCTTGGTCCTGAGCTGGGCATTGCTTTTGTTAACAGCCATACCAGGAGGCACCTCTTTCCAGCATCAGGGATGTGAAAGAGTCAAGGGTGGTAGGTAACTATTGCATTCAGAGGCAGGAACAATTGATCACCAAAGTTTTGCTTTTATATGCATCAAAGCAAGAGGAAATGGATGGCAGACTGTAAGCAAGTTTTCGGGTCAGATTGCAATAGGGAAGCATTTGGGTCTGAGAGAATTTTCCAAAGTTCAGTTTAATGCATCTTGAGTGAATGAAACCAAGATCCTATAGGGTGAGGTTCAAGAAGTTGTCTTCCCGATTTTTTAAAAATTGAAATGAAAACACATTTTTTTTCCATACAAGGAGAGTGTACATCATGAAATTAGAAAAAAAAAATATATGTCTGCAGAGAAAATTAAGGAGCACCCAAGCTCTCGGCAGCCTGACAAGTTACACTCTAAATGTGCTGAAGAACTAAGCCTCAGCTCTCCAGGGAGCAGGTGTGATAAGATCAAAGAGCTAAGGAAGAAGAAAATGTATGCTAATTAATTTCCTCTTTTCTGTGAAAAATATTTGATAAAAAAAAAAAAACTTAAGGAAAGAAGAGCTTATTTCAGCTCACAGTTCAAGGATGTACTTCATCTTGGTGGGGAAGGATGGGAATGAGGCACCTGGTTACAAAGCATCCACAGCCAGGAAGCAGAGAGATGAGTGCGCATGCTCAACTAGCATTCTCTCTGTCTTTCAGTGTCTCTCTGTCTCTCTCTTCTCCCCCATCTCTTTCCTCCCCTCTGGTGTTTTGAATAGCTACAGCCCCTATAGACTCATGGATGTGAATGCTTGGTCTGCAGGGAGTGGCACTGTTAGGAGGTGTGGCCTTTTCAGAGTAGGTGCGTTTTTGTTGGAGGAAGTATGTCACTGTGGGGGCAGCCCTTGAAGTTGTCTATGCTCAAGCTACACCCAGCATAGCACACATTATTCTTCTGCTGCCTGAGGACCCAGATGTAGGACACCTGGCTCCTTTTCCAGCACCTGTCTGCCTGCTGCCATTGATAATGGATTAGACCTCCAAAACTGTAAGCCAGCCCCAATTAAAAGTTTTTCTTCATAAGAGTTGCCATGGTCATATTGTCTCTTCACAGCAATAAAACCCTAACTAAGACACACTCTCTCTTAAAATTTTTTTTATTTATTTACATGTTTTATTTATTTATTATGTGTTTTGTGTGCATGTGTATCTGTGTCAGTGTATGCTACATGCGTGTGAGTGCCTGAAGGGGCCAGCAGAGGGCATCAGATCCTTTGGCACTAAAGTTACAAGCATTTATGAACCAGTTAACACCATTCATAGGAACAGAACTCAGTTCCTTTGCAAGCACAGTAAAGGTTCTTACCTGATGAGCCATCTCTTCAGCTCTATTTTCTAGTTTTAGTGGGATGGTGCACCTTTTCTCATTAATCCAGTCTCGAAAATCTTTCACAGACAGGCCTACAGGTTTGTCTCCTTGGTGACCCTAGATTCTGTCAAGTTGGCAATTGGTGTTAACCGTCACAGAAGGTATGACACCATGCTGTGACATCCTGCACACTTCTCTTCACTCTTCAAGTTCCTGGGGAAGTCCATGTCAGAACTGTGTGTTGGGGAAAGAAGCTTTTAGTCCCTGTAAAGCATAAACTTGAAGAGACAAGGACAGTAAGGTCCTCCTGTGGTATATCTGGACTAAACTTAAGAAAAAAAAATCTTTTTATGTATTCCAAACAATCAGAATAAAAATCAAAATATTAAGCATTATAGTAACATTTATCAAATGCTAATTATGTTCTGGCCAGTGATAATGACCTTATTTAACTTTTATATGAGTCTTCTGAGGTCACTGATGTCCCCATTTTTCAGATGAAGAAGCTGAGGACTTATATAAACTTTTAAAAGACGATTTCTAATTTATTCATTGACAATTTCATATATGCATACAATAAGTCTTGAACATATCCATTCTCACCTCCTACCTTCATGCCCTCTTTTGGTTTTAAAAATTTTATGACCCCTTAAATCCTATTAGTGATGCCTGAATGCACTTGGTTGTGGGAACACAAGTAGCCTACTAGCAAGACATGCCTGAGCGAAAATGACCCTTAAGCTAGGGGTGGTGCCATTGCATTCATGACCTAACAGCAGCTATGGTGATACGCACAAGATCTGAATAAGGTCAAGCCAGTCAGCAGTCCACTACAGATGTAGGAAGAGCTTTTGAAACACTGCTCCTACCTTTGTGTTATTGGCAACTGATGACTTTGCTCATCTGATTCAAAATTTTTATATGTCCCTAGCAGACTGTATAGACAGCAGTTCTCAAACTATGGGTCATGATCCCTTCAGGAGGTCACTTATTAGATAACCTGCATATCAGGGTACAATTTATTATGATTCATAAAAATAATTTTATGGTTGTGGTCACCACAACATGAGGAACTGTATTAAAGGGTTGCAGTGTTAGGAAGGGAGAGAGCCACTGGAGAGCACCTTCTAGCACTTTGGAAGCTAGCCAGCGGGGAGGAGGTTTAGCAGATTAGTTTAGTTTGATTTTTTTATTTCCTGAAACCAAAGTGTGTTGTGTCTTCAGCAGTAGGGCCTTACTGTTTAACTATTCTGGGCAGCCAAGGGCAATGGAAATAGCTCTTATTGTTTTGCAGCCCTCTGGGCGTTTCTGACCGTCAGCTCATAAGGAGGTAGCATATTCCTGGAACTGAGATTTTTCTTTAACTGTCCATGTCTGCCTGGAGAAGTACTGTCTAGTCATGAAGGCACCTCCATTCAAAATACTACTGCTACGTCTTTATCTTTCTGTTTGGTTATATTTTTAAGTTAGCTTAAAAAGCAATAGGTTTGCATAAGGCTTTGTTTCATACACCCTCATTATGATTAATCTATCTCCACTCCCTCATCCTTTCTTGTGTGTGTGTGTGTGTGTGTGTGTGTGTGTGTGTGTGTGTGTGTCTGTGTTTTAAATAGGCACTGTCCTGAGACTTGCCAAGTAGGATAGTCAGACTGACCAGCAGGCCAGAGATTTGGCTATCTCTGCCTGCCTGAGAGATCATGTTCGTTTTTTAAGCTGTGGGGTTCTGAGTATCAAACTCAGGCCACCCTGCTTTATGAGGCAAGTCCATCACTGACTGAATGATCTCCACAGCCTCTACCCTTGTTCTTCTATCCATGAGTGTGGTGATCCTGCATGGGGCAATCTGGAAGTTCTGGACAATTACTAAGAGCAAAGGGAGTTAGTAATGAGGAGCCTGGCTTCCTAGTCTCCTGGGTGCCTGCTCTATTTGTATTATGTACCAGAGTCTCCATGGAGATTGAGAAGCAAGTACCCTAGAGGTGACCTGTTCAACACACACTCTATTGGCTTCATTTACTCCACTATATCTATAAAAATTATGGGTGCTCAAACTGGTTGCAGGATTTGTTTTGGGGGAAACCCAAAGCACATCACATGGCGCATAGTGTCTACATAGCGCCAATCTCCCCAACTTCAAGTCATCCCATGCCCCTCTTACTCATCAGGCTCTAGTCCTGTTGTTCTCTGTGAGAGCTATTTTTTTCTTCTGTATAGGATTAGCACTTTCTTCTCTTTCATGCTCATGCTTAAATGTCACTCCAAAGAGATTATCTTTCACTACCCCACTGAGACTGTCTTCCACATTGCATCCTGGCTTTGCATTCTTGGCATGTACTATCATTTATAACTGTGCAACTGTCTCTGTGTTTCAGAACATGTGGTCTACATGACCGTGAGCTCTAGGAGATAAGGATGCAACAGTTCATAATTTTTCATAGGATGTGTCGTGTAGTACATAAAACGCAGTTTTTAGTTACTAAGTATATAGGGAATTGAATGAAGAAGACTGAAATATGAAACCATTTGAGAACAGTGTATTGGCCTCTGGGTAGATTTTGTTGGAGTAAGACTGGAAATAAAGAGAGAGAGAGAGAGAGAGAGAGAGAGAGAGAGAGAGAGAAGTTAGGAAGGATTTATGTGGAGCTGTCTCCAGCCATGAGAAGTAGGCTTTATAGATGAAACAAGCCATCCCCTGAGCACTTATTATTTACCTGGCTTCGCTCCAGGCATTCTAGGGATGTGCACTGCACAATGCAATGTCTGCAACCTTGAAATCTTGCAAAAATGATTCTACTTTTTAAAAATTGGGAGCACTATAAATGTTAGATAGATCAAATATGGTTCCTGTAGCCCCAGAGTTATGGAGGAAGGCTTCCTCAAATCCAACTCTTACTCTTCTAAAATAGATCCTCTTTTCAACAGTCCCTCAAGATGTGTGTGCTGCTCACAGAAACTGCCAGGTAATAAAGTCTGGATAAGGTGTAGCAAACTGTTGTGAGTTCTGGGAAAGTCAGCCTCTGACCCAGAAGCTACAGTGGGCTGCATATTTTTCTGTTAGGTCATACTTGATGAGCTGGAAGATCCCTGGGGACATCACACTGTTATAAACCCCAGAGACTACATTTCTGCCTCCACGAACGTAGTAATAATGACATCTGCCTTGCTTAAGACTCAAGTATGAAAGCCCATCTGAACATGCTTTATAAACTTCAAAATCCTTTACAGAAACAAATATTACCATTGCTTTGAGGGTAGCTCATAAAATCACCCTGCATAAATCTGTACCACATGAAAAAACAGCAGTGAAGATGCTTCATGCCTTGAGTAACATCATAGAGTAAGACATGGAAGGGACAGCGACAATTTCATCTACCCGATGCTATCATTTTAGGAAGAGCTACTCAAAAACCCAGAAAGGCAAAGCTAAGAAAACACTTTAACTAAAAATGTTTTAATATTAAATGACTTTGCAGTAAAAACATCCATGAGTTTTCACAGATGAAAAAGACTGATGAAATTAATAATTGTATGGGAGAAGGTTCTTCAGGGGATCAGCTGAATCATGACTTTTTATTTTTCTTTATTTTTTGATGAATAAATATCTAAAACACAGTGCACGGAAACAGCTTGACTAATAGTTTGTGAAAGTAAAAAGGCAGGAAAGTGATGGCTCTCTTTTCCTCAGTTCCTCGTTTTACACATCAGCATCAGGCCACAGCTGATCAGAGTACAAATGGCATGTCAGGTTTTGTTTATTTCCTTGTCTCTGAGCAGGTCTTCCGGTCCTCTCTATAGCTCCACGCTCTTCTGTAACATTCTTTTCTTCCTCCTGCACACAGCTAGAAGATATGTTAGGCAGTGCTTAGTCCCCAGACTAAGCATGTTTTCCAGCATCCCCACCCTGTGTGGGAATTAGGTTTGTCCAAAAGGATATGTTTAAAATGGAGGAGATCAAGTGAAGGGACAGCCGTTGCACTAAGAAAAGCACCACAGAAATATTAGCTAGGTGAAAAGGAAGGTGCCTTGGGCTCTCAACTGGTTCTTCCTAACCTCTGACTGACCTGTTTCTAGTCTATTTTTAGACTACTGGTTCTGTTTAACAGCAGCAGCCCCCTGCAGTAGCTGTTGCAGTACCACTTCATAAGTCTCCCCTGTGGCTCTGCTTTCAGCTGGACACAATTGTTTCCCAGAATTCCCTGCAAGCTTTGTTCTCCTATGCTAGCATGTTGACCCCCTGGGCCAGCTCCCCTCTTTAGTGGCCCCTTTTCCCTTTTAATTCTTAAACTCTACCTTCTGACCTCCTAGGTTTTATCTTTTATTAAAGTATTATATACTAAGCTAGCTCAATTCATGGATTTGATGATCAGCATAAATCAAATGGACACGCCCTCTATCATCAATATATTGGATTTGTGTATTAGATCTTCAGGACCTGTTCATCTCATAAAGTCTGGACCCTTCGGATCATCTTCTCATTTACCCCAGTGCCCAGCTCTGTATGACACTATTCAAATGACTTTCCCGTCTCCCTCCCTCTCTCTTCCTTCTCTCCCTTTCTCCTTTCCTCCTGCTCTTTACTTTCCCTCTTTCTCCTTCCCCCTTCACTCTCTCAAGGACTGAATTCAAGGCTACACATACACTGAGCACACACTATTGCTCACGCACACTCTCAGCTCTATTTTTCTGAACATATTCTTTTCTGAAGAGAATGTTTATTATTATTAGTTTTTGAGAATTTCATGCATGAGTACTGTATTTATGTCATTTCCCTCTATCCTCTCCCCCTCCAACTACTGCCATATCTCCGCCAAGACCTCTTCTTTTTAATTGTTAATATATTTATATCACATATACATTTTATTTAAAAAATCCTGCTGAATCTATTCAGTGGTGCGCATGTGTGTGTGTTTAGGGATGGTCATGTGGGACTGGATAACCTATCAGGAGTCTTGTCCCTGAAGAAGAGTGATTTTTCTCTGTCTCAGCAGCCATTAGTTGCCTATAGCTCTTCATCAAGGTTAGGCTAGGGGAGGGCCAGGCTGATCTGAGACACACCCTAATGAGGGTGTTATGCATGCTCCAAATCCTTCACAGTCTTAAGGATGTAAATGTTACAGGTGCTGTACAGGTTACAAAAGCTTCTGTGTTTGAGTCTCGATTGTAAATCCGAGTTCTTCCATTTCCTTTGTATTTAAAGATGTGTACAACCTAAGAATATCTGAAAGACAATGTATTCCAAATCAGATAATGAATTCCGGAGAAAAAAGAATTATCTCAAAAGTGACCTGCTCCCCCCAAAGCTTTAATCTGTAGGATATATCTGTCTACCTACCTACCTACCTACCTACCTACCTACCTACCTACCTACCTATCAATCATCTGTGTGTGTGTGTGTGTTTGGTGAAAATGTTCGCAGCAGGGGCTCCTTTTCAGCCCACAGTATACCATCTCTAAACACGGACTTGGGAAGAAATGCGCGTACTGCTCTCATGAAGCAGTTCAAGCCAGCTCCGACACATCACACACTGTTGCCGGTACTGGTGCCCCTAAGCTATAGCTGAGCTTCCAGGCCAGACCCAAAGAAGCATCAGTGAAGATCAGGATTTGTGCGTCAAAAGAGATCTCATTTTGTGTATTCGGACATAAATCTGTTTGGGGAAACACTTCATATTTGTGGGGTACAGGAAACCTTGAAGGAGGGGAGAGGTGACGCTTTGTTTGGTCTGTGCCCCTCACCCCCATTCTCATCTTGGGGTGGCCGGCCTGTTTTAGTCCCTGCTTGTAGTCACAACATTACAAGGGGGGCTGGGACTTCTCCTGAAAGAGTTTCCATGGCAACCTCACCCAGCAGGCAAAGAACAGCTCTCCAAGCTTCAGCTCAAAGGTTGAGGGATAAAAATATAGTCTCATTAATCCAGGACCCATGTATGGCTAAGATAGGAATTACCTGAAAAACCTCGAACCAGCCAGGGTGAATTGTGATATTTTCTTGCTTTTCTCAGGAGACACACAGCCCACCAGTGAAAGGGCTGGTGCTGCCTTCAACCCAGCTCCTGAGAAGCAAGGCTGGATTTTGCTGTTAGCTTATCTCTCTGAAGATCTTGCCCCTGCCCTTCATATTGTAAAAGATTCTGTGGCTTGAGAGCCAATGGCTGGATAGAAAAACATGGAATACAATTGGTAGTTCAGAGCTGATTGCCATACCCTCACAAGCTGAAATTAACCATTTAGTCACACACTTCACAACACCTTCACAGTTCTAGATATATATTTTAACTTTAAAAATCTACCTTCCCTGATGAACTAACAAGTGAACAGTGAGGCTTAAATGAGGTTATAAATATGGAACATTTTTGTGGGGGGGGGGGCGGAGAAAGTTCTGTGCAAATGAACGCTGCGATGATGACTATGATTAATGTGCCTTGATCCAGCTAAGGGAGGATGTATGAGAACAGGCAGCAGGGCTCTTACGTGTGGGAGGGGCTGCCATTCTCCATCAGGAAAGGATGGATATTGGCTCCCAAACCAGCGGTGCTCAAAAGGCAGAACTCCTACCCGCACCACCACCGGAAGTGTGCAGACTCTTTCTGCCTGCAATCCAGAATAATTTTCCTCTTCACTCCACCCACCCTCACAGATGCGTTCCCTACTTCCCACTTGGCCAGGCTCAGATCTGCCCCAGCCTAGCTGCTGCTGCTGCGGCCTGGTGCTGAGCCTGTGCACCTGCAAGAACATCACTTCTTTGCTCCTTAGCTCTGAGGTTTCCTTTCTTTCTGAGGTATTGTTACTTTGCCACTGCAGGGTCGGGCTTGTGCTCCGCTTCCCGCTGCTGCTGTAGCGGCTGCTCCCATGAGGCATGTATTCCTTGCTCCCACTCAACCAATCTCAGGACAGTACAAAGGCCCTTGACCGTCACTAACCCTCACTAAGAAGTCTTAATATCTTGGGGACACCTTAGTTTAAATTTTTTATCTGGCGAGATGGTTCGGCAGGCAAAAGTTTGCAGGGAAAGCCTGACCACCGGAGTTCAATCCCAGTAACCTGTGATAAAAGGAGAAAATCAATACTTTTTCTTGTTTGTTTGTTTTTCGAGACAGGGTTTCTCTGTGTAGCCTTGGCTGTCCTGGACTCACTTTGTAGACCAGGTTGGCCTTGAATTCACAGAGATACGCCTGCTTCTGACTCCCTGAGTGCTGGGATAACTGGCTTGTGCCACCACACCCGGCTGAAAAATCAACTTTTTAAAAATTTTTTATTTTTTTATATTAATTACAGTTTGTTCACTTTATATCCCAGCTGTATCCCCCTCCCTCATTCCCTCCCAATCCTACCATCCCTCCCTCATCTCCTCCCATGCTCCTCTCCAAGTCCACTGATAGGGGAGGTCCTCCTTCCCTTCCATCTGACCCTAGCTTATCAGGTCTCGTCAGGACTGGCTGCAATGTCCTCCTTTGTGGCCTGGCAAGGCTTCTCCTCCCTCAGGGGGAGGTGATCAAAGAGCCAGCCACTGAGTCCATGTCAGAGACATGTCCTTGTTCCCCTTACTAGAGAACCCACTTGGAGACTGAGCTGCCATGGACTACATCTGAGCAGAGGTTCTAGGTTATAGCCATGAATGGTCCTTGGTTGGAGTATGAGTCTCAGAAAAGACCCCTGGGCCCAGAGTTTTTGTTTCTGTTGCTCTCCTTGTGAAGCTCCTGTCCCCTCTAGGTGTTACTATCTCCCCTTTCTTTCTAAGATTCCCTGCAGTCTGCCCAAAGTTTGTCTATGAGTCTCAGCATCTGCTTTGATACCCTGCTGGGTAGAGTCTTTCAGGGGCCATCTGTGGTAGGCTCCTGTCATGTTCCCTGTTTTCTCCTCCTTCCATTGTCCATCCTGTTTGTCTTTCTGAGTGAGGATTTATCATCTTACCCAGGGTCCTCCTTCTTGCTTAGCTTCTTTAGGTGTACAGATTTTAGTATGTTTATCCTATATGTCTAATATCCACTTACAAGTGAGTATATAGCTCTTAAAAGTTGTCCTCTGACTTCCACGCATACTGTGATGTTCATACATACACACCATTCACACACAATAATAATAATGATGATGACGACTTAAATCTCTCTTCATTTGGCATTTAGTTTTCCTAACCTTTTAAAAACAATCATAAGTTCACAGGACTTTACAAGAATATTGAATCTGTCTTCACGGACTCCCAGCATGATCATCTTGCAGACTGAGAAGGTTGCCCCTGGTACCGGTGTGAACCGCACTTCGGACCTCAGTAACTTTTCTTCATTTCTTCTTCCACTGCTGAGAAATGAACCTAGGTGCTCGGCCATGTTAGACAAGCAGGGTACACTGGGATAGATCCCTCTTCAGCCCCAAGCTGAGTCCATTATGCATTTCAGCACGGCTCTGTGCAGCTTTGTCACATGGATGGATTTGTGTAACCATCCCAGACATTAAGGCCCAGAACACTCATCAGCACAACAAGACCGCTCCATGTCACGTCCTGTAGGTGTGCCTACACCTACTCAGCTATACCCCCGTCTACTCTTGTTCTCTTGTAACTATCTGTGCTCCTGCTCTGTAATTTTAGTATTTATAGGCTGGCCTATTGATAGCATTACACAGCCTGTTGAGATAGCTGTGTTCATCAAGAACAATGCCCTTGATGTCCCCTCAAGCTGTGGCCTGTATCAACAGGTTGTTTCTTGTTGATTGATGAATAGTGCTCTACTGTGTGGATGTCCAGGACCACATTCAACTGTTCGTGCAAAGAAGGTTTTGTGGGAAGGTTTCCCAGTGCCTTGCTGGTAAGAAGAAAGATGCTGCGAACATCTGACTATCTGTTGTGAGAATAATGTACACTATTTCTTCTCTGTGGTAAATATCCAAGAGTGAAACAGGTGGGGCGGATGGTAATTGCACATTAACTTTTATGAGAAACTGTCACACCGTTTTCAGGAGCGCTGTTCGATTTTTATAGCTAGGAGACAGATTTAGCCCCCTTCTCTTCTCAGCTTTTGGTGTTGGTACCATCTTTAATTTTGGCTGCTCTAAAGAACACGTGGTGAAACTATGCCATGGCTTTAATTTGCTAATGGCTAATGATGTTGAGCATCTTTCCACATGTTCTTCCATCTAAACGTCCTTCTTGATGGAGTGCCTGATAATCCCTTCTGCAGATTTCATAAGTGTTCTCTGTGTGTGTGTGTGTGTGTGTGTGTGCATCGTGCACTTGTCCGTGCATGCAAATGAAGATGCCAAAGACCAGCTTTGGGGTGCCTTTCTCAATCACTTTCCAACTTGTTTTGTGAGGCAAATTCTCTCACTGACCCTGGAGCTCACTAGTTGGTTAGACTGGCTGGCTAGGCAAGCTCCCGGAATCCCCCTGTTTCTGCTTTTCCAGTGTTTTAATTATAGGCATACACCTGCATGTTTACATGGTTCTAGAATGTGAACTCAGGTCCTCATGCTTGTAGAGCAGACCTTTTACTACCTGAGCCATCTCTTCAGCCCCTCCTCCACCTGTTCATATAAGTTTTGTAATGGGTTTTTTGATATCTTTGCTTTATTGAATCTTGCAATCATGAGCTTTTCATGCTTTTTTCTGTGCTTGGATCTTGACATCTCCACCATCAAGTTTGTATGTTTGTGAATATTGGCTATGTATGTTTTGTTAGACTTACAACTAGGTACTTCATTGTGGAAGTGTAATTGCAAGTGGCATCATTTATAACTTTGTTTTCTACATGTTTTCATTGTTGCTAGTATATGGTATGCATTGATTTTTGTATGCTGGTATTGTGTCTTTACTTATTAATTGGTTCTGTGAACCTTTCTGTTGGAGTTTCTTATGAAGATAGTGTCATTACTAAACTCAAACAATGTGTCCATTCCTTTCCTACAGTTTTCTTGCTTGCTTGCTCTGGTTGGCACTCCTTTACTCTGTGAAATAAGAGTTCTGAGAGTGGGCTTCCTTGCAAAGTTTCTAAACTTAGGAGGGGAGCTTTCAGCAACAGTTAACCATGATGTCAGCCCTAGATTTAAATTCTGCATCATATTTATTATGATCATCGTGTGTGCTATGTATAGAATGCACATGGAGGTCAGAGGACAACTTTCAGGTTCTGAGGATCATCCCACAGACCCAGTTACAGATTTTTAAACATGTTCTTCAGGAAGTTGAAAATGTTTCACTGTATTTCTGAGTCTGTAAAAGGCTCTCTCTCTCTCTCTCTCTCTATTTATAATGAATGAATGTTGAAGTTGGCTAAACCGCTTTTTTGTTGATTCACATCAAAGCTGAATGGCCCCTTGCTTTGTGCCTACTTTTATGCCCCTGGATATGATAGATAATTCCTCAGGTGTCTCCGAATTTGATTGTCCAGCACCACCCTGTTAGAACTTCCGCTTTTAAGTTTATGAAAAATACTGGTATCCAGTTTTAATTTTGATAATGCTTGCCTAGTTTCATATTTAGGTGCACATGACTCAAAAAATATAATGGGAAGTGCTTTCTCTTCTTCTAGATACAGTCTGGCCTGCTGCTCCTTCCTGTCTGCCCTATTTGTCCTCATGAAGTTATCACTTCGTCCCCCATTTTGTAGGGAATGTAGATGAACTCACTTTTAATTCACTACATATAACTCAAAGTCCTTAAAATGGCACTTATAAGTTGCTGTCAATGCTCAAGATGAAAGAGCTTCATCAGTGGAAACCCAGTGGTTCTCTGTTCTCACAATATAAAAACCATTTCAGTAGCTCTGAAACACTCTGTGCCTGCTCTCTACCATTGCTCTGATAGCCAGAGTCTCTGAGTGGTCACAGCAAGTGACAGGTGCTTTTGATGTGAGGCCAGGATTGCAGATCAATAGTGTGGTGGTGTCCTAGTCCATTTGTGCTACAAGAGTAGGGCAATTTATGAAGAGTGCACATCTATTTCTCACAGCTCTGGAAGCTGGGAAGTACAAGGTCAAGGTGTTTCATTGTTTGGTGAAAGCTAGTCTGTTTCCAAGACTATATCCTGAGCTGCATCCTCCAGAGGAGAGTAGTGCTGTGTTCTTTTGGAGAGACAGGTGAAGGCCAAGCAAGCCAGATGTTGTGTAAAGCTCTTTTACTTGAGTACTAAGGGAGAAGCCTTTGACCTACTCACCGCTTAAAGATTCCACTTCTTATATTAAGACATTGGCAGCTCCTGAATTTTGGAGATCCAAACCGTTTAAATCAGAGCAGGGTGTGTCTGTGTGCTTATGTTTGAACTCTGAGTAATTAACTTCAAAGATTGGTGACTCTTACAACACTTATGCATGCAGCCACAATCTCATTGGTGTGTCTGCAAAATGTCCATACCTAGATTCAGGTAATGATGTTCTGGAAACTGTTGCTATTTGCTCCAAGTTTTATTCATTTTTCTAATCTGTTCATTTGTTTGTCTGTTTTAATCAGAATCACCACAGGACTTTAAATCACCAGGGGAGAACATACTCAGAATCCTAACTTCAGTTACCCAGGACATTATCTCAGTTCTACTTTGTCTCCACTTGTTAGTCCTGCTAAAAAAGAGATCTCAGGGAGTGGACATGAGAAATAGAAGGCAAGTTGTGGAGGTAAAAGGAAATGATTAATTTTATGATTTCTCAGGCTTTTCAGACTTTAGGACTTTCCTCTTTACCAATGTTTGCATAGGTACAAATAAAGATATAGTACGTATAAAGATGATCTGAAAAGTTTTTTGTTTTGGCACTTGAAGATGCTAAACAAAATCTAACAACGTAATTTGTAGACTTAAACGAGGTTAAAAATTAATATCTAAGCCACCAAGCCCACTATGGCACAGTTTTTTTTTAAAACAGTTCAAGAAAGAAAGTAGTAAGCCTCAGTTTAGTTGTACCCTATGACCTTGTGATAGGATATCTACCATCATGATTACATAGGGGATTCTTAGTGAAGAGAAAAGTTTCTCCTCCCAGGTTTATACAACTCCAGAGCTATTGGTTCTGGGCTTTTCTCTCTCAAAATTGAATAGTGAATTTCACAGACACAGGAGGTTTGACCATAGAGGGCAAGCTTAAGAAGGATTCATATTGATTAGGAAGTCAGCAACCAGAGCTCCCATTTGGTGTGATGGAAGATGGAAGAAACAGGCATTTCCTGGGCCTCCCCTTTTTGAAGGGCCTCAAAGTATATCTGCCGCTGAGTTGCAAGTTTAGGATCTTTTTATAGAACTTATGGCAAAAACTGAAGAAAGTTACTAGTTGGCTAATTAGAGGGCCCATGCTCTGTGCATACTGTTATTCTAGGCCATCCAGGGAGAGATGATCACAGGCTGTTTACCCGGTTGTGAGGTGGTTGGAGCTCCATTTTTTCTATGTCTCACTTCTTGGTTAATGGAGAACCTTGACCATCTACTGGCTGTTATCCCAGGTCACCATTGCTAGTCATGTGGTCCTCCCAAGTGCTGTGGGTCTTGACCTTGGCAGGATTGGCTAATTGTTCATTAGACTCTCTCTCTCTCTCTCTCTCTCTCTCTCTCTCTCTCTCTCTCTCATGCTTACATGACCAGGTTGTAATTTTTGCCATGGAACAAACTCTTATCAAAGCTATTGCGATGGAATTGTAGTCTTTGTTGGTTACCTCACATCTAATTCCTTTTCTGTGGGGCAGTGCGGTGTTTCTTGCCTGAAATCACTGGAGGTTTTTTAGAAGTCATCCACTCTTACAATTCTCCTGTAGCTGCAAATGGCAAGACTATATGAAAGGATAGTAGTGTGTCTGTTATCTGTCTGTCGGGGACAAATGCTGACCTTGTCCCTGAAGAGTCCATGTTTTCCCGATTACATGTCCAGCTTGTCTGTGGGATATCTATCTAGAGGTCCTTTTACTTTCCATATATAACTGTTTCTTTTTTTTTTTTAATCTCAATCTTTGCTTTACTATAACAATAAAATGGTTGCTTTCTAAGATTTTTGATGTTTTTCTGGTGTTCAAAGTATCATATTAATACTTTTGCTTTAACAGTTTCAGGTGAGGCTGCACAGGCAAGTGATCACATTTATTGGGAATTGAAGGCAAGAGGATCAAAAGTTCAAGATCATCCTTGGATGCATGGGGAATTTTAAGCCATCCTGGGCTACAAAAGACCCAGTCTCACAACAACAGAAGTTGTAGTGAAATCTAGGTGAGATAAAATATAACATAGGAAAGAACCTTTATCAGTCTTGGCCATTGCTTTATTCCCCACAAGTGATGCTTTTTAATGAGCAAGTGATATTTCTAAATAAGGACTCATCCAAGCTTACACAGCTGATGAAAGCAAAGCTCTGATAGTTGCTTTTATAGTTTCCCTAAATCCACTGTATTCTTAGTGGTCTGGCTGTGACACTCTGATGGACCGTGTAACTTTTAGACACTATCTCTATAAAATTAATCATTCTTAGTCCCAATGTGTCCATGTGTTTCCCTTGCATGGTGTATTAGTTAGTTCTCTGTTGCTGTGATAAAGCACCATTAAGAAGGGCCTCTGAAAGGCTCTGCCCTGCAGACTATCAAAGCAGATGCTGAGACTTATGGCCAACTGTTGGGCAATGTGCATGGAATCTTATGTAACAAGTGGGAAACAGTAAGATCTGGAGAGGACAGGAGCTCCATAAAGAGAACAAAAGAACCAAAAAATCTGAGCACAGGGGTCTTCCCTGAGACTGATCATGCATGTTGATAACCCAGAACCCCTGCACAGATGTAGCCCATGGCAGTTCAGTCTCCTAGTGGGTTCCATTGTAATAGGAACAGGGACTGTCTCTTATATGAACTGATTGGCCTGCTCTTTGATCACCTCCCTCTGAGGGGGGAGCAGCCTTACCAGGCCACAGAGGAAGACAATGCGGACACTCCTGATGAGACCTAACAGACTAGGATCAGAAGGAAGGAAAAGAAGACCTCCCCTATCAGTGGACTTGGGGAGGGGCATGAGTGGAGAAGGAGAAAGGAAAGAAAGGATTGGGAGGGGGGGAGGGAGGGAACTACGGGGGGGGGATACAAAGTAAATAAAGTGTAATTAATAAAAAAAATTTTAAAAAGAAGGCAACTCAGAGAAGGCTGGATTTGAGCTTCAGGTTCCAGAGGGATAAGAGTGCATCACCATGATGTTGGGGAGCATGGCGGCAGGCAGGCATGACACTGGGAACAGCAGCTGACACATCACATCACAATTCCACAAGCCAGAAGCAGAGAAAGTACACTTAAAATATATACTCAAAACTTCATACCCCTCCATACTTCCCAAATAGCCACCAACTGGAGACTAAAGCTTCACATATCTGCAAATATGGGGGATGTTGCCTTCAAACGACCACACACAAGAAGCTGGTGAGCTTTGCTCTGATCAGCTGTATAAGCTTGTATGAGTCCTTATTTAGAAATATCACTTGCTCATTAAAAAGCATCACTCGTGGGGAATAAAGCAATGGCCAAGACTGATAAAGGTTCTTTCCTGTGTTAAATTTTATCTCACCTAGATTTCACTACAGCTTCTGTTGTTGTTGTGAGACTGGGTCTTTTGTAGCCCAGGATGGCTTAAAATTCCCCATGCATCCAAGGATGATCTTGAACTTTTGATCCTCTTGCTTTCAGTTCCCAATAAATGTGATCACCTGCCTGTGTGGCCTCCCCTGATTTCTAAGTGCTGTGGGAAGCAGAAGCCCAGGCGTTCTGTGTACTGCTCAGGCAGTTTTGAGCCATGTTCCCAGCCCCGGATCACACAGCTCTTGAGAAACAAAGGTTGCTGCCCTCTAGCTTACAAGTGAAGGCAAATTTGAGACAGCTTGCCTAACACTCTTATCATTTACAATTGTGCAAGGCTGGACCTGACAATCATGCTTCTGTATTATTTTTATTGTTGTTGTTAAAGAAACATAAAATTTAGCACCCTAACCAGTTCTAGAATTAAGTGTGTTTGTGTAGTACACAACAGGTTTCTATGCTCTTATAAAACCGAACTCCACACTCATTAAACAAACCCCTCAGCTTTCCCCACTCCTCATCCTGAAGCACACATTCTCCTTCTTGTTTTTATAAATATGACTATGTTGGAAAGCTCATGTGAGTGGAGTTACACTCGGGTGTGTGTGTGTGGTGTGTATGTGAGAGTGAGTGAGTGAGAGAGAGAGAGCACACTATCCCACACGTGTGGGGTCGGAGAACCACTTTGGGTAGTTGGTTCCTCCCTTCCACCTTTACATGGATTTCTTGAGATCAAACTCAGATCTTTGGGTTTGTGGGGCAAGTGCTTTTACAGGCTGAGCCATCTTGCGAACCCAGGATTTTCTGTTTTTTAAAAGACCAAATACTATTGCATTGTACATATTGCCACATCTTATTCACGCGTAAATCAGCTAATGAGTATTTGGGTTGTTACCGCTTTCTGATAATTGTGTAGAATATTACAAACAATACAACCAAAAACACTCTCCTGGGGTTCAATTTCAATCCTCTCAGATCTGTACCCAGAAGTGTAGTCATAGCTAATTTTTCTGTTTGTGAGACAGGGTCTCATTCTATAGCACAGGCTGGCATGGGATGCACTATGTAGCTCAGGTTGCCTCAGAATCCTCCTGGACCAGCCTCCAAAGTGCTAGGATTATAGGCATGCACCACCCTGCCTTCACGAATACCTTTTAAGAAATTACTGTACTCTTTCCACTAGACCAGCTTCAGTCTACCTTCCTATCTGCAGAGCGCAAGGACTCCAACTTCTCCTTACCCTCGTGTTGTTGTGTTGTTGTTGTGGTCTTTGATCATAGTCATTCCAGCAGGCAGTGACATTTGAAGTCTTCCTCTTTTGACAGCAGCTCTGGTGTGGATCATATGACAACACAGGTACCATACTGTATTTTACCAGCCACCGCTCTGGCAAAAAAACACAGAGAAGCCACAGCATAAGCATGAGCCGCCTTGCCCAAGGTAGCCACCCGTTTCTATCACAATATATTCACACAGACACAGAAAGCACCCATTGCAAAGTACTGCTGAGGCCTGAGGTGGGTCCCCCCATCTGTATGTTGAAGCTGTAACTTCCCACGTGATATCGTTGCTGGGGAAGCTGGGAGATAACTAAGTTGAGAGACTCACAATGGGTTTAGTGGCTTTGCAAAAAGAGACATATAGGAGATTGCGCTCTCTACTTGCACATGCGTGCACACACACATACACACATCATATGAGCACACCACGAGGGCGACCACATGACCCCCCCAAAAAAAAAGCTCTTACCAGAAGTCAGCCATATTGGCACCTCAATTTTGTATTTCTAGATTCAAAAACAGCAAGAGAACACACTCCTGGTTTTACCAGATACTTAATTTGTTACTATTTTATGGTTAGCCAAGGCCTGTGACTTCACCATGACTTTCTCCCTCAAACTTGTCCAGTGCCTACATCTACCAAGGGGATGACACATGGCGCCTGCCGCTTAGTCACAAACCTGCCAGGTTCTAAGTCTGAGCAGCAGAGGACCAGGATAAAAGGCTGCCATCAATAATAAATGATTTTAGATGAAAAGCAGGACTAAGTAGAGCAGGAGGCAGTGATGAGTGTTAGGACTGGGGTTGGAGGAGAGACGTTCCTGAGAACACTGGCAGCTTAATGTGAGTGATTACCAAACCTCCTCTCTGGAATGAGAAAACTGGGGATTTCACCCAGTTTCTTAGCTCTTCTTCCTGCCCACCAGGAACAGATTCTGTAAATGACTTTAAGACCTGCAGGAGATTTGAGGGAGGCTTTATCATACATAGCATTGCCTACATTCTTAGAAGAAAACAATCCCTTTGCTTCGTGTGTGTGGAGGGAGAAATGGCACTGTGAAGCGCCCTGTTCTCTGTTCACCCCTGGAAACTTTCCCCATTTAGATGAGCAAAGGGAGGGAGGAAATATCGTGTTTCACTGGCTTATATTGATTTCCTGGTCATGCCTCATGTGCCTATGCACAGGCTTAATGGCCACAAATACATGAGGCTTAGCACGTAGAAGGGAGGCTGAAAAAGAATTACCTGAAGATGCACTATCTGTCTGAGTCTAAGGAAAAGAAAAACATGTGGCTCTTAGGGATGCAATTTACTGTGACCCAGACACGGGAGAGAACTTTAATTCTTGTCACTTGACTCCTGATTTGTGGATAAATGGCTTTGGGTGCTGTGTAGGGAGTGGCAGAAACAGGATGGAGCTCCTTCGATCTTGTGGGGTGCACCGGGGCTTGCAATTGATGAGGTCAATTTGTCTCTTTGCAGGGCTCCCTTTAGCACTGGGATATCGGCCTTGAAGCAGATGATAAGTAGAAACTGTTTAGATTATATGCTGGTTATTACTCTTTGTTTTCTCATCAGTGCCAGGCCACGTGGCTGGCTTTTATTGTGTAATAAATGATGCATCTCTGACATTTCTGCAAATGCACTTCCTTGTATCCCTTTTTCTATGTTCTGTTCGCCAATCAGGCTGTGACCTTTTTTTGCATCCAGGTACCAGGTCTTGTGCTCTCTGCCTCTCCCACGTTCTCCCCACAAATGTCAGCTGTACTTGGCAAGGCTAGGTGTGGGCTGCACAAGAGCAGAAGAGGACAGAAAATATAGGCAAGAGTGCAGCCTGAGATTCCCTGTAGAACTGCGGGGGGGGGGGGGGGGGGGGACTGAGGGATCAGATTAACTGAAGTAGAAAGTGGCGTATGGTCCGGGTGTGGTGGCACAGGCCTGTAATCCCAGCACTCGGGGAGGCAGAGGCAGGTGGATCTCATGAGTTTGAGGCCAGCCTGGTCTACTAAGCGAGTCCAGGACAGGCAAGGCTACACAGAGATGCCCTGTTTCAAAAAACAAACAAACAAAAACTTTTAAAAGAGTGGCGTATGCGTAACAAGACAGCACATTCTATGGACAGCTATGTACTAATTCACTTTTCAGTGAAGAACTCCAGTAAGAACAATAGGTAGGCCTTCCTTAGGCAGGTATCACACAGCAATGGAGACACCCCAGTAAGTCATAATAAGGACTGAAGCAGAGAAAACACAGAATTGGTAGTGTCTGCACTCACAACAGGAGCCCTAAGGACTGAAGGCTGGAATCTGTATCAGGGATTTGGATTCTGAAAGCCTCTGAGGAGGGGTGTGTTAGATGGGGGGAGGGGCTCTGGAATGAAATGCCTAGGTTTTTGTATCCCATTATTTTCTGTGCTACCTGTGAATATTTACCAAACTTCCAGAGGCTTCGTTTTCCTCACTTGCTGGGTAAAGATGAGGAGGAGGCTGACACACCTCATAGGGGTGTGAATATTACATGAAATAGTTAATGAATCTATGTAGATAGCATGTAGAGAGGCATTCAACGAATACTAGATATTATTATTGCTTTTCATAAAATCAATGTTACTAAGGCTGAGCTATTATATGACATTGTTGGTATTTGAACCTTTTTTGTTTTGTTTTGTTGCTGTCTTAGAGCTTGCTCTGTACACCAGACCTCAAACACACAGAGATCTGCCTGCCTCTGCCTCCCAAGTGCTGGGAGTAAAGGCGTGGGACACCACCGTCCAGCTGTATTTAAACTTTTGATTAGTAAAAATCAATAATTTCTTTCAGTAACTCTAACCACTATACCCCACCCCCCCAAAGCCATCAAGGAATAAAATCACCACTGTCCGATGGTGCTTAGATTAATCCTTCCAGCAATGGTACCTGTGATTAAATCCATTTAACAGAGGAGAAGAGTGAAGCTTAGAGAGTTAACAGGTCTGCTCTGTGCTCGGGGGAGCTTCTGTCTACAGGATTGTAGTTATCTGGCTTGCCAGGAGCTGTGGAAGAAGTGGGGAGGGCTTACAAAGCAACCAGGCCTCCAGAGTCACCCGGCATCAGCTGTGGAGCAAGAGCACGAGCCCAGAAGTCCGGGATCCGGTTTCCAGCTCTGGTTCCGCCACAGACTAACTGTGATGCTGGTTGAATCAGCTCACCTTTTTGAGGCTCAATTCCTTTCCCCGTGAAGTGCAAGCTGCTGCTGCTGTTGTTACCTCACTCCGAACCTTCTAAAACAAATTGGTCACCCTGCAGTGCCTATCCTGCTGGAGAATGCCCTCTTGCCTGCCCTCCCCATTTCATTATGAAGGTCAACTAAGGACATTTATGCTAGAACTGTCTGGTGGTGGGCTAGAACATTAATTCTTATTATCTCCCTAGGATATACTCACTGTTTATCTATTTATGTAGCCACAACTAGGGATTGAGTGGAGGGTTCGTTCCCCCACACTAGGAAAGCACTGTACTACTGAGCTATAGCACTCATTCTCCTTTTGTCTTGTTGACACAGACTTTCGACATGGTCCTTCCACTTCTTGAGTGGCAGGGCTATAGGCATGTGCCATCTAGTTTAGTTTCTTCTGATTCTGTGGAGAAGAAAATAGATACCCAGTAACTGACTGTTACAGTTTAGGCATGAAATGCCCACTCAAAACTCCATTTCTTGAAGTCTTAGTCCTTAATACAATGATCCAAAAGAAGGGTTGGGGAAATGAGTAGTGAGGGCTCTGATGTAATCAATGGGTTTGTGATTGATGGATTCAGAATTTGATGGCTTTCTTGGACATGGTAGAAATTAGGAGGTGGGGCCTGAAAGGTCACTAAGGACATGACTTTGAAGATTGTATCTGGTCCCCTGCTTGTTCTGTTGCTCTCTCAGGTTCCTATCTGGTATGAGGTGAGCAATCTCCTTTGTCACATCCTCCCATCACCCATGGGCTGCCTCACCGCAAGCCCATTAGCAGGGGAGCCAGCAGCCATGGATTGAAACCTTTGAAACCATGAACCAAAATAACCCTTTCTTCCTTTAATTTGGTTTTTCTCGGGCATTATGTCATAGCAAGGAAAAGTGACCAACGCAAGTGGATAGAAATACTCATTTGAAATATAAGTTGACATTTTCTCTGAAATTCCAGTTGCTTATTCATATTACGCCATTTCTGTATATGTTTTTGTTTTTTTTTTTTTTTTTTTTTTGAACTGACCACAGAGCAAATGCTGATCTCTTTGGAGGGTGGTGAGGTGTCTAAAGTGGAAGATGCCATCTGAGCTTGTACTCTGTGGAAGGTCAGCTGCTCCAGGTGCCTATCAAATGCAGCCTTTCTGCTAAAAACTTCCAGAGACTCCTGACTGAGAACAGTTGTTTTTTTCATTTTAATGTCTAACATTTGCATGACAGAGTGATGCGCCCCCATTCCCCCCCCCACCAGTCGCTGGCTCTGCTCTCTTAGAGTTCTCTGCTTGGTGGCCACCCTGCCTACACCTCCTGGGGGCTGATCAGAAAGCTGAGGTGGGGGTGGCTGCAGTCCCTGCCTCTGCAGATCTAACATTGGGTTGGAGCAGGCGGGAGTGTTCAAGCTGAGAAAGAAAGTACAGCTATATTTATTTGGGATTGTGATTGGGAGAATAGAGAAAGGTTCCCCCCCCCCAAGAGTTTTTCTTTTAAATCCTCACCACCCACACCCTGGGATCTGACACTCACTCTTCATTCATTTATCCATTCAAAAATATGTAGCATGTTCCTGTTCAGTAGAAGTCCAGTGCTGAGCAAAAAGGCACTGCTCCTGTTCTCAGAAAATGAATCGTATAGTGGGGAGAATTACTCAGAAATGTCATTTTGATATATAATACACAACCCAATGTTGGGTATTAATGTGTTTAGAGAATGGCAAAAAGACTATTTTAAGTGATGTGTCAGGAAGAAGTCTCTCTGATTAAGTGACTGTCATACTGGCACTTTCAGAAGGTTGAAGGACAATCTGAGAAAACTTTGGAGAAGTGAGGCCAGGAGAGAGAAGAGATGGTGCCAGGTTGTGAGACAGGAACTGTGTGAGCAGTGGGAACCCAGCATTCCTGGAGGGCCGGGAACAAGCCTGGAAGGATAAGGAAGTCACAGAAACAAACATCCATCACGCTTTGTCTTACTGGTCTTAAATGTGATGAATAGCCATCGAATCCTTGGGAAATGAGGTAGCCAAATGAGAATGGTGTTTCAATGATCTCCCCAACCACATCAATTGTAAGGAGGCAGGGGAACTTGTAATAGCCTGACTGAGAGTGGGCAAGCAATCCCCAACCTGGAAGGTGCTAGGAATAGTTTGTTTGTTTGTTTGTTTGTTTTCCAGTTTCCCAGAGGAAGTTGCCATGCCAACCCCTGGACTTCAGTGAAACCATTTTGGAGCACTGAGTCTCCAGAACTACTAGAAAGGAAATTTCGGATGTTTAAAGCCCTCAGATTCCTGAAAGTTATTGCAGCTGCTGTAATAACTCATACAAATACAAGGCAAGATGGAACCAGGGCAGGTGTCATGATGAAAAGAATCAGCACATTAGACAACTGACAGATGGAACGGAAAATTGACAAGTGGTCTAGGACAGCACAGGTTGCAGGAGAGCCTAGGAGGTTTATCTATATCTACTGTGGAAGAAGGAGAGGCAGATAGGCAGAGTTAGATGTCTCTGGGAGATGGCGCCTGGACCAGATAAGCCTTTTACCCCAGTGCTGAGACAGGCCTACCAATTCGATACAAATTGAATTTTTCATGCTTTAATTGGACTTTGCTGAAACCATGCTTTTCTTTTTCCACATCAAATTCCAAGCCCTGAAACGATCTCTCGGTTTAAATTAGGCGGGTTTCCAATGCTGGTTTTTGGTTTGGGGCTTTTGTTTGTTTTGTTTTGTTTTTTCCTGTTCAAAAAAGGTTGACTTTTATTGACTGTCAATTCCCAATTAGCTACCCAATTTGTTCTCATTTGGGCTGATTCAATGTGGTGAATGTCAGTCCCCCTGGCTGCCTCCCCTGCCCATTCACCTCATCCCACCTCATCCTTCTTCCCTGTGGTGCTACAGCCTGCGGCTGAGGGTACAAGCCTCCTTGTTTGTAATGATCTTCACTTACTCTTTGCATAGCCACTTATCCTATTCAAACAGCAGTGTTCTCTGATCTTAAAATAGCTGTTTCCCTGAACTTCCTGTAATCTCACTGTGGTTTCTGTTTCTTCATCAAGAAAAAGGAGCCTAACCTGGAGTGATAGCACATACCTACAATCCCCCACACTCAGAGAACTGATGAGTGTGAAGCTAGCCTGGGCTACAGATTATGGCTCTAATTTTTTCCCACACACTGCATTATTGATGAATAGTTAAGTGCTCTCAATATTTTGCTTTTATGTATGATTTTCCATAGACATGTTTAAGCGGGTTTCTGATGCATAGGAACATTACTTCTACTGATAAGCAAGCAGAAAAGAACTCCTGGGTGACAAGTATTAATAATTTGCTTTTAGCAGCCACTATAAAGAAGCCCCACGTGGTTGCATCAGTCCCCACTCCCAGGAGTGGGAGAGAGTCCAGCAGGTCCCCAGATGCACTATCTCTGGGGTTCTGAGTTCTTCTCACTGTAGTTCGTCTGCTGGGGAGTAGTAGCATCTCCCTGGCCTGAAAGTTTAAAATTTTCCTGCTAACTGTCAGCAGGAGCGCCTCTTTCCTTGTGCTTTGTGCCCATTTGCACATCCTCATATGCAACCTGTCTGTTTGGATCTTTGCTCCCAGAAGATGCTATGCTTTTGTGTCATTGTACTTATTGGCATAGTTCTCCAACCCCGTAGACCATAAGCTCTTTTATCCCAAAGTTCTATACACTATTCATTTATGATTTCCTCGTGGCTATCCATGCCTCTCACTGTATGTTTATTGACTTAAAAATAACGGGATGTCTGGGACCTAGCCCATGATGATAAAATGTCGCCACCTGGTGGTGTTTAGGGTGAATGAGGCAGGAGGATCACAGTAAATTGGCTCATTCCTTAAGCTCATTTCTGTGTGTGTGTGTGTGAGTGTATGTGTGTTTTGAGAAAAAAGTCTCACTTACTGTTTTCTTTAAAATTTTACACTCATTTTCATTTTGTCGAATCCATTTGAAGTTTAAGTCTGTGTGACTTTCACTATTTGAGCAGTTGTTTACATTTTTAGAAGTTGACTGTTTCCTTCTCAGGTGAAGCAGCCAATCGGTGTTTGTTGTATTTCTAACCATGTCACCGATGCTCGATACACTCTGAGGTCTATTCTCAGATGTTAAAAAGCAGAGTCATTCAAAAATTAGGACAAAACATCATAGCAAAAATGCCAAAACCCTGTGTTTACTAACTAATTTATCAGTCCATGATTCAACCTACACTGTTGAACATTCGCTATGTGCCAGACATCTTTATAAAAAGATGTGTTTAAACTCCAGAAGCACATGCTCTAAACCCTGGCTGCTCCAAGGAAACCTACGTTAACAATAAATTTGTTTGCCCTAAATTCAGGCCTGAGGTGGAATTTTGCCTGACTTTGAACCCCAGCAGTGTGATCCTGATGTGTGACAGGCTTTCCCTGGGGAAACACAACGCATGAGTCTACTCTCCACACCAGAAAGGGGGTCCACAGTGGAGCAAAGTAACAATTGCACCAATGTCCAATTCGGTGAACAGTTCTTGGGAACAACCATTTCGTTTTCAGGCTCCATTTTATTATAGGGAGAAACTAAGTTCAAGGTCCAAGTCCTAGGGGAGCTGGGGACCTCCCAGTAGCTGAACAGCTTCTGTGGTAAGGAGACAGTTGTCTGAGTCCAGCCATCTCAAAGACAGCTTCTCCATCTTGCTGGCAGGGTCAGATGAGTTCATGTTCCCAGGCCCAGGAACATACTCTTGTCCTGATTGATGGAAACTCCCTTGCTCAACCCCTTATGTCAAAATATGATCAGGCAATGCTGCAGCCCACCCTGCTCCCCCTTGATTTCTGGTTTTATCTTTTAAATATGCTGTACAATGTCCCTTCAGCATAGCAGTTCAGCTCCTGAGTCTGTTCTGAGGCTCTGATCAATCAGTAGCGGTTTGATTACAATAATTTTTTTGTCATGTGCATTGACCTGGTGTTTGACTTATATTGGATTTAAATAGACTAGAAGAAGCAGGAATAACTCAAAAGCAGCTGCTTCACCAGAAGGCCCACCAGACATGAAAACTGCATTCACCAGCCCAGGATCTCCTTCCTCAGTTTGGCAGCTCAGAGTCTCCATACACAGCAAGTTTCTTCTTCTTCTTCTTATTATTATTATTATTATTATTATTATTATTATTATTATTATTATTGCTGAGAGGTCCCCAAGAGTCGAATTCCTGTTTTCACCTCCCATTTATCTCCTGAGGGTCATGAGCCTCCTCATCATTTCTGGGGCAAATGTTTCACTTGGAAAGGAATGTTGTAACCGGAAGGAAATGCCATGCCCCCTTGCCATGGGAGGCCCAGATTCACCTCCAGTTTCAGATAGAAAGAACCAGATGGTCATTGACAAAAATTCTCCCCCAGGAAGTGGAGGTGGAAGGGAGGTGGCAAACTTCACCGATGCTCTCAATTCTTTCTCCCTCCTACTCACTCATCAACACACCATTAGGATGAAAGGCAACACTGGACTGATCAGGTTTAGAGATCATGTGAGCCTTCGACAGTGGGCAAGGTTATAGGTGAATGGTCACATGGGTGTGGACATAGTCAAAGAACACTGGGAGAGACCTTATATCTGTTATGATCTGAGTACTGGGATGTATAACCAATCACATCTCTCGTAGCTGTCAGGAGCATGTGTATTCTGAATTTTCCACAGCAGAGTGGTAAGAGCTTGGCCTTAGATTTGGGTGGGAGAATCAGAGCAGCACGTCATAGTGAGCTAGACCAAGTTCTGTGTGGTCAGTGCTGGGGCCAATGTCTCAACTGTTTTACTTTCTCTCAAAGATTTGTTTAAAAAAGTGTGTGTGTGTGTGTGTGTGTGTGTGTATGAATTTGTGTGCACCATGTTCATGCCACTACCTGTGGGAACCAGATGGCATCCGATTCCTTGGAGCTGGAGTTGTGAGCCACCTGATGTGTGTACTGGGAACTAAACAAACCCGGGTACACTGGACGAGTGTCAAGCACTCTTCACCACCAATCCATCTTTCCAGCCCCACCCCCCAGCTCATGTGTGATGAGCTCAGAGGAAATATTTCTTGTCTTCTCCCAAATACTTCATTAAATACTTCTCCCAAATACTTCATTCAATTGGAGGGTAAGGAGTGTCTTATTCCTATCTTCCATTATAACATCTTACAAATAGTGCCTATCGCCATCAAGTGATAATCATACAGAATCCTGGAAATCTTTAGGCATAAAATTACTATTTAATAAACATGAATGCCTTTTTAAAAATATGAAATAAAATTCTACTGGAAAAATGAACGACAGTTGCTTTCTCTCTATGAGAAAAGGTAACAGATGGTTATGATGTATAAAGGAAGTACTTGAAGGGAACGTGAAGGATTGCTTCTTGGGGGAAGTGAAGAAGGAACTGAATATTAAAAATAGAAAGGAACTGGCAAGCAAATGTGGGTAAGAGCAGGGGCTGGACAAAGATGCTGCCCTAGAGAAGATCCTGCGAGCAAAGGCCAGGTATCCATATCCCATCCCAAGCTCGCTGCAGAGCCACTGAGCGCTTGTACCCTGAAAAGTAATAGGACACAGTTCAGTATTTAACAATCACATAATGGGCGAGTTATAACGTGGTTCCTCTGAGCGCAGGCAAGGCTGTTCGAATACCTTTGTGACCATTCACCTGGTGGCAACGAGTGGGGAGATGGGCATAGGTTTGGGTTTTCATGAATATTTCAAAATTAGGAGCATGGACAGATACTCATAGATAGGGGAAAAAGAAGGAGCTGTCATAGCCTTGCCTTAGGAAGATGGTGGCTAGAAATACTCAGGAACAGACTGGGGGCTCAGGGAGGATCTAATCCTAATTAGAAGGATCAGTCCTTCTAATTTCTTGGTGCTCCCAAGGAGGACTGAAGGAGTTCCCGTGTTGGGTGTGCTGCTGTGCTACCTGCTGGAGTCCTGCAGCACTCCGACCACCTTGACTCACCTATTTTGATTTTTGTCAGGTCGGAATGCCACACAAAAAGATGATACCTAACAGCTTAGTTGCATATGAGGGGTTTGGGTCCAGAGATCTAGTTGGTCATAAGCAGCCAGACTTTGGATGTGTGTCTCTTGAAACTTTGAGATGGCAGTAGGACCTTTTCGAATATTTAGGATCCCAGACTTTTTCCTAATCCTAAAGCAAGATTTTGCTGACCGGGAGTCTCTGACGGTTGAGTAAACCTTCTGCATTGGAAGCTGCCCTCTAGTGGTAACATTGCAAATTGCAACTAGGACTGCAAGGGAGCAGGTGAGCTCTCATTTTCTAGGAGAAGGGATGCTCAGAGTTCAGTCCCTGGTCAGAGCTCATTAAAACTTGTTGGCTTTGTAAGGTGTTACTAATTCCCCAATTGTATTTATTTGAGAGCAGATTAATTTACACCTTTTTGTTGTTGTTGTTCAAGACAGGCTGTCCTGGACTCATTTTGTAGATCAGGCTGGCCTTGAACTCACAGAGATTCACCAGCCTCTGCCTCCCTGAGTGCTGGGATCAAAGGCATGTGCCACCATACATGTCTTTATCTGCCTGTCTTGTGAACCAAATCTCTCCAGGAAAAGCTGACAAGCTCTTTTCTGTCTAATATAGCCCACTGGGTCTGTTTAGTGTTGCAGTCCTTAGTTGCCTGTAGTTCTTTGTGTAGGGGTAAGGCCCCATGAGAGTCCCTCCTTCCACATTGGTATTTCTATTAATATTGTCATTGTTCAGGACTTGTTTGGCTGTATTGTTGCGTTTCCATGGGTGTTCCTTCCCTGTCATTTCTAGGAGACAATCCCACAGCTCACTTCCTAAACATCTGACTCTTAAAATCTATCTGTCTTCTCTTCCACGATGTCCTCTAAGCTTCAGATGCAGGAGCTGTGCTGAAGAGGTGTCCACCGGGGCTGAACACCCCATGAGATCAGTTGTTCTCTGAATTTTGACCATTTGTATTTTTTGTTTGTGGGTTTGTTTGTTTTGTAAAAATCTCTGCCTGTTGCAAGGAGAAGCTTCTTTGATGTGGGGTGAGGACTTCACTTATCCACGGGTGGAAGGATCAATATCTACAACACAGGTTGGAATTATGCTGGTCTAGATAAGAGATGGTAGTAGGTTCTCCTCTAAGAGCCATGACCTCCTTAGCCCAGGTAGTCTGTTATGTTTTCAGTAAGAAGCATGTTTCCTCTACTGTTGTGCAGGAGTTAACTCCAACTTCGAGAGCTCTTGGTTGCCACCAAGATATGAGTGCCACTATTGCACCTTTAGAAGAATCACGAAGGGCTAGTCATTGTTGTGTTTCATAGCCATCACAGCTGGGTGAGACTATTGATTGCTTCCCTTAATTGGATGCTTATACAATACCTTATGATGCTATGAAGTCTAGTCTAGGGCAAAGGCTTTCAGGTCAGATCCAGATTAAATCTTCCGAATCCCGTGGCCAAAGTAAATGGTGTCTTCAGCAATAGGGACTGACCTTCAACCTCCAGAGGTATCTAAGGGAAGCAGAAATAGCCTATATTTTGGGGGAAGTCTCTTGGACTTTTTGACCAACGACTTGAAGGGAGGTTTCTCATGCTTAGTGCTGGCTTTTTTTTTTAGATGGTCTGAGGCTCTTGGGGGACAGAATTGTCAGCCTAAATAGTATAACATCATTAAAGATATATATATCTATCTTTATATCACATTTACATGTATTATATATAATTTTAGGTATAAAAATTTTCCTTAAAGTATTTTCAAACTTTTTTAGTGTTATTTAATTCCTCCTCTCTCCCTTCCATTTGGTATTACCTTTCCTTCCCAATTAAAACTTGCCTCTTCCTTTTTTTCCATTTCCCTCTTAATATTTCTATCTTGCTATTTTCCTTTCTAGCCACTCCCACACTTCATGGTCTCTTTTCACTATCCTGCCTTTTGTCTTACTCCAGGTTTTATCTTTACACTTGAGGACTTGGATCTAGGAAGCGCAGGTGAGAAAGAAGATGCAATGTTTGTCTTTCTAGGTCTGGGTTACCTCACTCAGTATAATCTTTTCTAGTTACACTCATTTATCTGAAGATTTCACGATATCATTTTTTTTGACAGTCTACTAGTACTCGGTAGTGTGTATGTGCCACACTTCATTATCCACCTGTCAGTTGGAGGACGTTAGGTTGTTTCCTTCTGCTGTGGTAGGGCTTGGCATTTAGCCTTTGTTTTAGCTTCTCCGTCTTCCATCCAGGGGTTTCCACTATACATTATTTACTGGTTACATGACTTAGTTATTGGTATATTTATATAGGTTTCAATACACAGTGAAAAATTTTAAATTATTATCTTTTTAATTTATTCTCTTTACATCCTGATCATAGCTCCCTCCCTCCTGTCCTCCAGGTCCCACTCTCCCTTCCTCTTTCCTCTATCCCCCTTTGCCTACTCCTCAGAAAAGGGGAGCACCCCACCATCAACCCACTCAGCACGTCAAGTCTCATCAGGACTGAACACGTTCTTTTTCACTGAGGCTGGGCAAGGCAGCCCCACCAGGGGGAAGTAATTGAAAAGCAGAAAACAGAGTCCCTGTCAGAAACAGCCCTTGCACCTCTTACTAGGGAAACCCACGTGAAGCCCAAGCTGCCCAATGGCTACATATATGTAGGGGGCCGATGGTCCACTCCATGCATGGTCCTTGATTGGTGCTTCAGTGTCCGCAAGCCTTCTCCCCACCCTCTACCCCCACCCCCATCCCCACCCCAGCCAAAATAGTTGGCTTTGTTGCTCTTCTTGTGGAGCTCCTGTCCCCTCCCAGTCCTTCTATCCTTCCCTGTCCTTCTACCCTTCCCCCTACTCCTCCACAAGACTTCCTGAGGTCTGCCTAAGGTTTGGCTGTGAGTCTGTTTCAATCTGCTGCTGGGTGGAGCCTCTCAGAGGACAGCTATGTTAGGCTTTCAGATGCTTAAATCTCACTCAGGAGGGTAAATAGAATAGGCAGCAGAAGCAGTTGAAGAGAGTGAACAGGGTAGCAGAGGGAACTCAGAGAGAAATGAGGGTGGAGATCAGATGTGGGAAAAGCAGGGGCAGGAGGACCTAGAGAAGAGAAACCATGGGGGGGGGAGCTTCTCAAAGACAAGCTGGAGACCTACAACAGGGTGGGCTTCTGGGAGGAAAAGGGGGTGACTCTAGCTGAGACTCCTCGTAGCAGGGGTCATCGGGGACTGAAGAGGACATCCTCTAGACAGAGAAGCGTGTCAGTGATTGTTATCTGGGATTTTATGAGGTTGTTCCTTTGAAGTTCTCACAGTCTTCCGCCATTTTAGCCTGGATACAGACCAGGAAGTCTCCCAAGGCTGAGAATTGCTTAAGTGATGGGTCTTTGAAGATAGCCCCTAGGTCAGATAAGTTTTAGTATACTTGCTAAAGGTGCCTTTTGCTTTTGCATAACAGTAAATAGAGCTTTTAGAAGGTTGTCAGGGCTCACTCCCACAGAGGCTGTTCTGCCCTGCTGCTAAGAAGCCTGAATTCATCTTCTGGTGGCTCTGTCTTCACTGGGTGATCGCCCTGCACTTAATCTACCAACATTATTATTTTCCTCTTCCCTGTCCTCCTTCCAGCCCCTTCCTTCCATGTACTCCTTTGCTCTCTCTCAAATTCATGATCTCTCTCTCTCTCTCTCTCTCTTTTCATTCAGACATAAAAATAATGGAATTTCATGTCATTTTCATGGAAATGGATCTGGGATACATGTTAAATAAAAACAGGTCAGGCTCAGGAAGACAAACATCCTATGTCTTCTTTCATATCCATGACCTAGATTAAAAATGACACTTCACAGGCAGAAGGCAAGATCATAAAGGGAGGGGGATGATGAGGGATCCAGAGATAATAGTGGGTAGTAGTGGGGAGAGAGACATGCTTTTTATTACATGCAGAATCAAGCAGAAGAGAGCTCCGTGGAGGCAGGAAGTGACCACTGGAAGTAGTTGTGGGGGTCTCAGAGTTGGGGCGAACATGAGAAAGTACAGTGGTATACATGAATGAAGATGTCATAGTGCAAGCCTGTATTTGGTATGCTAAGACATTCTGGAAGTTAATTCTTCCTTAAAAAGCCTTTTTACATCTTCCTTTGACATTTCATACATGTGTACACTGTAGTCTGATCCGATCCATTTCTCACTGATCCCCTTCCCAATTGCCCCACCATGTCTTTCAATGCCATGTCCTCTCTTTCTAACCCACGGAATGTGATTTGTCCTTCTTGTGTGCACATGGGCGCAGCGCCACTCACTGGAGCATGGGCATCAGAGGAAACCTTTTTTAGTCTATAGCCATTCACTGAAAATTTTGCTGATTGGTATAATTTTAGGAGTTATTTTTCTGGTTTGTTTAAATATTGAGAAATCTCTCTTTCTCTTTTAAAAAACTTTTTCAACTTCTCAATTTACTAGTTCACTGAATTGGACATGTCTGATTTTTTCCTAGTTCTTATTTTCTCTTTCAGTCTCTCAACTTCTTTCCTGACCTCTTGTGTTTGTGACTCTTTCTTTTTCTTTGTCTAGAATTTCTTCAGGCATTGCCTGCAGTGCTCATAATTTAGTATGCATAAATTGCTAAGTTTGTACTTATCTTGCAAATGTTATTTCCTCACCAACTTTAAAAGATAACTTTGCTGATTATATTAATTTTGGCTAATAACCGTTTACTCCCAAGGCTTGAAGTATGCTACTCCCTATTTTCCTAGCTGTTACTTTTGCCCAGGTTGTTTGAAATTATTCTGATGGTTTGGCCTTTGCTCACAAGTTGACATTTTCCTTCTACAGCTTTTCATATTGTTTCTTTGTTCTACTGTCTTGTCACTTTAATCATAATGTAATGTGGTGAAGTTCTCCTATGAGTATATCAATTAAGTTCCATATGTCTCCTGTTCTTAGATGTTCCTATTAATTCTTACCTACTATAAACTGCATAACCACAAATCACAATAAAACCATATAGGGAAACTAATAGTGTCTCTATTATTTCAGCAAGCAATTTAAATGTACCACTTTTGAAAGATCAAATGAAAAGTAAAGAAGGCACATAGTTACATAACAAAATTTAATAACTTATGGAAATAAAGATCTATTTCTTTGGATTCTATAATATGAACCACTCCCATACAGACATGGAACAGTTAAGATAAGCCAAGCACAGTAGTGCAAACATACAGCCCAGCCCTCATGAAGCAGAGGCAGTAGAATTGCTATGAGTTTGAGGTCAGCCTTGGTTACAAAGTGAATTTCAGACCAACGTCAAAGTGACAGGGAAAAGGAGATCATTTAAAATTATGGCTACTCTATGGAGCAAGAAAGTCTTGAGGTATCAAAGGATGAGTATAATATGGCCTTTAACATTTTATGTGAAAATAAAAAAAGACATTGTCATATGTTTGGGGATTTTTTAATTCCCTTATAAATAATCCTTGCATTAAAAAGCAATAGTAATAAAATTTTGATACTACAACTGCAGTGAGATGTAAATGCCACCTATGAGAATTTGTAGCACTGAAGACAGTGCTGAGGGAGCTTAGAGAGTAGGGAAAAAAACTTAACTATTTAATGAGGCAAAATGTTGGCTCAATAAACTTAAATAACAATAAACTAAATATAAAAAGTGATGACAAAAAGAAAGCATGTTAACAAACCAAAACAGTGGGTTCTTTGAAAGGATTACCAAACCATCTGTTAATACTGACCACAATGTGAACCACGGTGAGCACTGGGCCACAGAACAGGTAAACATACTGATAATTCCATCAGCATTGATTGTATAAAGCAAAGATAATGTCTCATGAAAACACGAGGCAGCCATAACCCTTGAGATGGATAGAGTAGATAGAGTTCAGTGCTTGTAGTTAGGCATTATTGAAGAAGTGGTAAGGACTATTCTGGTTTTGGGGAATAGGAATCAGGGGTGAATATTGTGATGTAACCATGAAAAGAGTGCTGTAAAAGGACAGGTGGCCTGCTACCTCGCGAGAATTTGCGCGTTCCTTCCTCTTTCCTTTCTGCTGCCGCCATGCCATGCGTCCAGATTGAGGAAGACGCGGAAGCTCCAGGGCCAGGTAAGCACCGCAAACACCCAGGAGGCCATGGGAATGCTGGAGGCATGCATCACCACAGGATCAACTTCGACAAGTATCATCCAGGTTACTTTGGGAAAGTTGGTATGAGACATTACCACTTAAAGAGGAATCAGAGCTTCTGCCCAACCGTCAACCTGGGTAAACTGTGGACACTGGTCAGTGAGCAGACACGGGTCAATGCTGCAAAAAACAAGACTGGGGCTGCTCCCATCACTGATGTTGTGCGATTGGGCTACTACAAAGTTCTGGGGAAGGGCAAGATCCCTAAGCAGCCTGTCATCGTGAAGGCCAAATTCTTCAGCAGAATTGCTGAAGAGAAGATTAAGGGTGTGGGAGGTGCTTGTGTCCTGGTGGCATAAAGCCAGCCAGGGAGGTTAATTAAATGCTAACAGTTTCCACGAGAGAAAAAAAAAAAAAAGTACAGGTGGCAAGTTAATAAAGGGAAAATAATGAGGTAGTAAAATTATTAATGCCTGCATGACCAGCACGTGGTCTGGCCTCTGGGCCCGCCTCCCTAATGCAGCCAGGGGAGAAGAACTAGGGACTGATTATAGGTCCATGACATCCCTGATTTTAAAATTCTCATTGTTTAGGGACGGCTGAGTGTTTGGTGGGATCTGAAAGCACCAAGTGTGGCATGGCCTGGTTTTCTTCATTACTTTGTCACTTTTTTGACTATTTTTACCCCATTTCCCCCTACTTACTGTATTTTTAGTATTGTTTAATTTATTTTTATTATTATTCTTATCTTTATCTACTTTACGTTCATATTTTTCTTTATTGATTCTTCTGTGGGTGCTACAGTGAGTGTCTTTAATTGATCTTTATTATATTTCTATATCTGGCTTGACTTAGTGTTGTTGTTACGGTAGATCGTATTCTTCTCTCTGGGTGACTAAGGTCAGAAGAAAACTTGTAGAAGTCAGTTTTCTCCTTTCATCATACAGGCCTTGGGAACTGAACTCGGGTCATCAGGCTTGGTGGTGGGTGCTCTTAACCACTGAACCAACCTGCTGTCCCTGTACCCCTACCCTTTACTTTTACATTTTCTTCTCCCAAAGAACATAGGTAAATGGATGGAGCTGAAAACAACCATTCTGAGTGAGAAAGCTTAGACCCAGAAAAAAAAACAAAAAACAAACAAACAAACAAACAAAAAAAAAAAACCCCAAACAATCGTATTTTCTTTCATTTGTGAATGTCGGCTTTGAATCTTCAGAGATGTACATTTCATTTTGAGTACCCATAGAAGTCAAAAAATTAGCAAGGCTCTAATGAGGAACAATGAGACTTTTAAGTAAGGGTGGGGATAGGGCATGGTAGTATCCGGGGGTTAGGGAGAATAATGAATGAGGGGGGGATTCAGTGGGGTGGGGGATGTGAGAACAGTGTTCAAGAGGGAAACTGGGAGAGATGAATAATACTAAAAAAGCTTTTCCAAAAAAAGTCACATTAAAACCTGCTTCTATAAATGCTTCCTACAATATGTACACACACATATTTAGAAATAGTTTAAAGGGGTCACTCTATAATGGGTCATACTGGTTCTACTACAGGTGAATTAAGGGTCCAGTGCTAGGAATGCATTACCTCCTTTGTGGTTGTTGGCCAGTGGGGTCCTGTAGACCCTAAGCCTTACAGATTATTTTCAATGCTCTTGGTTTCCCTCCCGAACTTAACAGTAGACATGAATGCTGAAGACACAATATACTTGAATCAAAGAACAAGGAGAAATCAGTTTAGTACTAATGTGGAAACTTCATCTCTACTGGCTAGTTTTCATAGTGCTAGAAGATTATACGCATCCTACAGAAAAAAAAAAATCATCAGTCTTACCCTGCTTTGAACCCTGAGAGTTACAATAATAAATGGCATGGAAAGACATGCCTACTGGTGTAATAGTTTGGACATCACAGGGTAATTAAGAACTTTCTGATTTGAACTGAGCCCAACTCCACAAGATGAAACCCATATTTGGCCTCCATCTTTATTGGGATCAAGAACCTAAAGCTGGACAGGTCACAGGCCCTAGGGGAAAACTCCCTATTATTCTGCTAAATGCACATAGTATTAAATTAACTCCTCATGATTTATATTCCTCAGATTAGTATTGCTCAACCCTGGCCAGAGAAGCTTCTTTTTTCTGTAGATGGTTATTAGCACATAAAATTACAGTTGGTCAACATGTGGAGAATTAGGGAGCATGGAACATCTTCATGACAACTCTCTTCCCAGGTGTCAGGGATCCTTGCAGAAGAGGGCATACAAATAGTATAAAATCTGGAGGAAATGGACAACAAGAAAACAGTGTTTCCTGGCCTCAGCAGGAAATTTTTACATATGAACCAACATATGAAAGAAAATGTTGAATGTTAGCTTTGAATCTTTCAGACGGCATGCACAAGACTTGCAATAGCTCTAGCCAGACAAAGTCCCTGTGTGGAGAGGGAAGGTGGGCATGAAGTCCCCAGCTGAGGAGCTACTGGCACTGATAGTGTCTGGGAGAGAGTCTTTAAGGACATGGCCCTGGGAGTTCAATCCCATTTAAGTCTATGGCCACACATCCAAGCATGTGGGTAGTCTACAAATTGGACTTGTTAAACTTAAAGAAAAAATAACACAAATTTTTATGTGTAAAGAAGGTAAGAATGGGTCTGGGAGGAGTTTGAATTTAATAAAACACATTGTATGAAATACTCTAATGGATAAAATTTTTTAAAAAAATCTCCATATCTTGTAAACATGTCAAAACATCATTATTCATGATCAGGCTGGTTTCATTCTGTGTCTTTAGGAATGGTTTAACGGAGGCAAGTTACTACAGACATCATACAAATAGACTCAAGGACTGAAATTAAATAGATGTTGAAAAGGCTTTAACGGAATCCAACATGTCTTCATGATACAAATTCTGAAATGGTATGAATGAAGGGCATGTATCTAAACATAATAAAAGTTATATATGACAAGCCTATAGTCAGTATCATGCTAAGTAGAGAAACAGAGAGCATTTTCATTACATAAGGAATAAGACAAGTGCATGCATTCTCTCTGCTTCTATTCAATATAGGGCTTGAAGTCTTAGCTAGAACAATAAAGCAAGAGACAGAAATAAAAGGGATACAAATAGGACAAAACATAATATCTTTATTTCTATATGATATGACTTTATACACAACACTCCCTAAAACAGCACTAGTTAAATTCTTAGAGCTAGTAAATATTTTCATCAGTGTGGCAGGCTATAAAAAGAGCACACAAAAATCTGTAGTTTTCCTGTTTGCCCAGAAATACACTTGAGAAGGAAATCAGGGAAAACAATCTCATTCACAGTAGCCTCAAAAAGTACTTTGGAATAAACCTAAAGAAGGAAGTTAAAGACTTCTATATTGACAACTTTAAGATACTAAGGAAGGAAACTGATAAAGACACCAGAAGATGGAAAGACCTCCCATGTTCATGGGAGGAATAATTACTCAGAAAGATCTTAGAAAAACTGGTCTACAGATTCTGTGAAATTCCCAATGTTTACAGAAACAGAAAAATAACCTTAAAATTCACATGGTAATCACAAACACACACACACACCCCAAAACCAAAAGACAAACAACAACAAAACCAATGATAGGAAAAAACCCGAACAAAAGGAATATTGTATCACCATGCATCATTTAATGTCATTCTACAGTGCAATAGTAAGAAAAACAGCATGATACTAACACTAAAACAGGTATGTAGATCAGTGGAATAGAATAGAGGTCCCAAGTGTAAGGCTGGGCAGCTTCAGCTGCCTGATTTTTTTTTTTTTTGAACATAAATATGCATGTGAGAAAAGCCAGCACCTTAAACAAATGGTGCTGGGAAAACTGACATCTACATGTAGAAGAATAAAAGTAGATTCTCAGCTCTCACCCTTAAAAAAATAAACCCCAAGTTTATTAACAATGTTAATAGAAGACAACTGATATTCTAAAAACTGCTAGAGCAATGAGTAATGAGACCACTTCAAGACATAGACAGGTAGAAACTCTCAGAATAGGGCTGTAATCGCCCAGGAAATACAGCCAACGACTGACAAGCATTGACAATTATTTAACCACAAGCTTCTATACAGCAATCAAGACTGTTCATTGGACAGATGTCCTACAGAATGGGAGGAAATATTTTACTTCTGACAGAGTATTAATACACAGAACATACAAATAATGCAAAATATGAAACAGGAAGAAAATCAGCTAACCAGAAATGGGCTAAGGAACCAAACAGGGTTCTCAGTACAAATGGTTAATAAATGTCTTAAAATGTGCTTGTTGTCTTTAGCTATCAGGGAAATGCAAATTCAACTATACTGAGGGGGCCTGGAGAGGTGGCTCTGTGGTTCAGAGCACTTGCTACTCTTGCAGAACTTCAGTTTGGTTCCCAGAACCTATGTCACCCAGCTTACAACCCCCCATGAACACCAGACCTAGGGGATCAAACGCCCTCTTTAGGTCACTGCAGGCACTTCACACACACACACACACACACACACACACACACACACACACACACGTCTTAAGTGAACTACTTTGAAGTTCTGTCTCATCCCAGACAAAATGGCTGTCACCTAGAAAACAAATGGCGACAGATGTCAGTGAGGATGTGAAGAAAGGGTGTGTACACTGAGGACATGTACACTGTTGGTGGAGTGTGAACTGGAACAGCTTCTATGGAAATCATTGTTGAGGTTTCTCAAAAATGAAACTAACAGTACAACTTTTACATGATCCAGCTCTACCTACTGCTCCTGAGCACATGCCCAAAGGACTTGATATCCTACTAAACAATACATGCCCAGCAGCAGTTCATCGCTTGCTCTGGTCAAAATAACAAAGGCATGGAGCCATTCCAGATGTCAATCAAATGATGGATAGTGAAAAACCATACATGGATATAAGGAATTCTATTGTTGTAAGAAAAAGTGATATTTGCAGAAAATAGATGGAATTCTAAAATACTGAGATAATACATGCTTAGAAAGATAAATACTGCATTTTTTCTTTTGTGTGTATATTTTTATATGAAAATAAAAGTGTGTCTAAACCAGGAAAGTAGAAAGAGCAGAAAAGACTTTTTAAAGTGAGAGGGTTGGGCAGGAAAGGTTGACATAGGGAAGGTAGGAGAAGGAGGTGAGTAGAGAAAGTAGGTAAAAACTAATGATGTATGAAAAAGTCACAAGGAAATCTGATAACCTGATAGTTAAACAAAAATATAAGATAAAAACCCAAAGGAATTTGAAGGTAAAATTGTTTCTAAAAGCCATAGATTATTCTGTGTAGGAGTATTTTGCCTGCAGGTATGGCTGTGTACTACATGTGCCCATAGAGGCCAGAAGAGAGCATCAGATCCCCTGGAACTGGAGCGATAGGTTTGGAACACAAGGCCAGGTTCTCTGGAAGAGCAACCAGTGCTCTCAATGGCAAGGCCATCTCTCCAGACACAAGCCATAGATTATATGAAAATCTGCGAGGTGTAAAGTATCTATGTGTTGTTGCATAGGTCCCTATAGCTCCCCCAAAACAATACATTGCTGTTGGTTGCCCACCAGGCTGAAAACGTCCTTTCTGCTGGCTCTCCTTATAGCACCGGATGTCACACAAGCCACCGGGGGAGAATTGTCATTAACAGTCTTACTCATCCATGGATCTGGTACAATATTCACTAGGTAGGATGAACCTACTGGAGCATAGTACCCGAACACTTTTTGAGTGGACCTGATGCCTATTCCACAGGAAAGAATTCAAAGAATTCAAGTCTGGTATTATATACTCAATCAAAAGTGTCTGATGAGGTCATAGGCTCTATTGGGGAAGTGTTCGCTGTTTTTGTTTTGTTTTCTAAAAGTATATGATGTGCCTGCCAAATTGCCTTCTAATAAAGTTTATGTTCATATGTTAGTGCTACTTTCAGTTTTTTTTCAGAGCTTTACCCACTCATACTTGATCAAAAGTATGGAAAATTAAATAACTGTTGAATGCCATGCATAAATGATTCAGCTACACCTTGCTTCCACGACTCAGCGCATCACAAAAGAGGCAGAATAAATCTATGTGCCAAGGACTGGTGGTAGTAGTTTGGCAAACTGACCTACTGGAATGAGTGCCTGTTGCACTCTTAAACTCACACCATGTGATTACTTGCACAAGCTTGGCCTGCCAATACTGTCATGGAATGGAGGAGGACTTTTGGGCTCCTGCTGCTTCCTAAGTAAACATCTATATTTAGTGGTTGATGGAGCAGAGACCCTGCTAAGGTATGTGTGTTCCTAAAACCACTCTGATCAAATTCATTGGGGATGCCCCACTCCCAGTCATGAACGTGAGATGGGGGCTGAGAAAAGACAGGGTTTAGCAGGAGTGGGACGGAACATCAATGTGATCAAAATACATCATCTACGCGAATGATGCCATAGTGAACTGTTCAGTATGTTTATGTGCTAATAAAACATTGGTGTGGAAGGCTGCAGAATTAACTAATCTGCAAAGCAGGCCACCAGTCGCTATTTTTGTCTTGCTTTTGTTCCACAAAGCCATCATGGGCCTCTATTTACTTTCATGTGGATTGTCATTTCTGGAAGCCTGGTTAATGAAAATGTTCTCTAAAATACATCTAATAAATATCCCACTTTCTCTTGCAGTGGGGTAATCTAGAGGCCCCTCTCTCCCAGCAGAAAGGCCTGCAACAGATGTTTGCCATGCCACTAGGAACATTCTGTGTTCTTTCACTTAGTGGAAATAAAACACATTAAATCTACCACCTGACTTGGTGTCTGGAGGCAGCAACACTTTAATGTAGGTTTTGGCTCTACTAACTTGATGCTAACACAATTTTCAAAAATTTCCATGGAATTCTTATGAATTCCTGAGCTTCTCATTTGGAGCATACTTTATTTGCACTCTTGGTACTTTCTGGTGGCAAATTTGAATGATTCTTGATTATTTCTAATCTAGACATATTCTCCAACAATCTGCACATTGTTTAGTTTAGCAGACTAGAGCACCCTCCACATGTTAAAAACATGCACTTTATCCTTACAAAGGACACCAGGACTTCACTATTCGTAGAAGCAGGCCTTGGGGAATAAACACTCTATGCTTGGTCCTAGGGTCAGTGGAAATGCTGTTTCCTCATCTGAGGTACCATTACTAGCCCTGATGCTCCACTTGGGTTCAGACTTGGGAGCTTGGGCATCTTTGTAGGATTCTTAGAAAACAGTAATTTACAAAAGGGACCAGTGACATATTGTCAGCACAGAAAACTTTGCAGGAACAATAGCAATAAAAAAATGCCATTTCACCTAACTACATCAGTTTCAAAGTTTTCTTCTGGAGAATTGTCTTGACAGATTTTTCACTTCCAAATCAAGCAGACAAATTAGAGAAAAGCCAATTCCTTTTCCAGTGTATTCTATGCTCAAGAGATTAGTATGAACTAGACTAGCTTTCTCACAGGACAAATTCTGCTTACACTTTAAATACATGGTTGAAAAATGCTAGAATTAATCTCTTGTACAAATTCCAGGCCTGGCCCTTTGTGGATACATTCTACCCAGAGTTATGCCAACCACTCCAAGACTTCACTATTGTGGAAAAAACTTTGTTCTTCCAATCTATTTAGTTATAGCAGGTATAGCGTTCAGAGGAATTAAAAACCCGAAGTTCTAGAAAGTAAATGGGCAAGATGTAAATTGGGGCACTTGGCTGCACATTATCACTTTATTTACTTCTTATATATCTTCATGACAATGACTGACTGGCATTAAAACTCAACTAGTCCATCAGGAGAGAATTTTCCTATGGGAGGCTAGGGCTGGGAAGATGCGCTGCTAATCCACCATATTCCTCTGCGATTGTGAAAAAGCAGAAGAGACCAGGCACAGATGTCTGTCTGCCTTCGCATGCTTTAATCCCACATCCTGTGCTCTGCTTACGGAGTATCTGTCCCCAGTCCTTTCCAGATGATCAGACATGTGAGGTTTGTAAATTTTCAGCCTCCTGGGAACCTCAAACAGGTTAAGGACCCTTGGGTCACCAGGAGATACTTTTTAGTTCACAGTTATATGATAATGAAATTACGTATGAAAAACCAAATAACACAGACACATAAAAATCCATTTACTTCTGATGACCTCTCAGAGTTCCAAGTACTACGGTTCCAGGCAGGGATACAAAGGACTAGGTGTCAGAATAATCCTAATAGTCTTAGCCAGTGGCAACAGCTGTTTCATATTCTTCCAAAGTGGTTTTATATCTTCTCTAGTTCCCCTCATGTAAATGAAGTGACCCAGTCAATTCCAATTCTGCACTGGCTACAGTGCCTTTCTACGCTGACAAAGCTTCAGAGTCCCTCTCACAAGCCAAATGAAGGACAGGCTTAAGCCTCATGTGGGACTGTAATGGATTTCACCATGACTTAATTTTGCTTTACTGAATTCTTCAGCCCTCTAGGACTACATCTCTCTTTCAGTAGGCATGTAAGGGACAAACTGATAGTGGCTGAATAGTAGAAAAGCTAAAGACAGGAGTATTTAGACAGGGGTGGTGCACCCCAAGAGGCTTTTTCTTAAGCCCGTTTTTGTAGCAGTGTGTGGCACTTGGTATCATTCTGACAATTGGGAAGGGGGCAGCCTGCCAAAATCCTTGTGAAGCAGCCTTAAGGATTTGTCCTTTAACACTCTTCCCCTTTGTCTCCAGCATCAAAGGAAAGTGTACAGTGCAGAGGCGAGTTAGTAAGGAGGCTGTAGGTATTCCATCAGTGTGTGGCATATCTGTCAGGACACAGACCTTTTGCGTTTAGGGCTGTGTGCTTTAAGGTTTGAGCCCAGTAAGGACAGACCCCTTTAGGTTGGTCTCTTATCAGACCTAAGGACTTATCCTTGACCACACTGAAGTTGAGGCTGGTGAGTAGTCTTCAAGATCTAGAACAGCCTAGGTTTCTCAAAATATAACAACCCAAATTTCTTAAAGTCCCAAATCTCTTACTTCACACCCATGAGGTACAGGCAGAACCGTGCCGGTGAAGTAGAAGCCTCAACTGAGAAAAGTTGAGAAGTTCTGGATGGGGCTTTTGTTTGGTAGTTGGAAGAGGTGACATAAGGTATGGGCAGGTCAAAGAGATACCTCAGAAAAGGTCTTCTCAGGTTGACCACAGAACCCATCCCATCCCAGTTGATGGCTGAGTTAAGCTCTCCACACATGGCCCCTAGCTAGGTCTTTACTGTGTGGGTTCTCTGATGCCTGATTAAATGATACCCTCTGCTGAAGCTTTTCCCACAGGTAGTGCAGGTAAAAGGCTTTTCCCCAGTGTGTGTGCGTTGATGTCTGACGAGGTGATCCCTCCTGCTAAAGCTTTTACCACATTCATCGCACCGGCAGTTCCTCACTGAAGCATGGCCTTTTAGGTGCTTGGCAAATGCTGCACTGTGGCTGAAGGAGCGCCCACATTCACTGCAGAGATAGAGCTCATCAGACACGTGTGTCTTCCGGTGTATCAGATACTGTCTGTGGTCACTGAAGTCCTCGCCACAGTCCCTACACGAGTAGGGCTTGCCTCCAGCATGGATTCTTTGGTGTGTTGTTAACACAGATTTCTGGCTGAAGCTTTTGCCACAAATAGTACAGAAAAAAGGTTTTTCTCCTGTATGTGTCCGCTGATGCCTGACCAGGTCTGAAGTCCAACGGAAATGTTTTCCACAATCATCACAGCTATATGGTTTTTCCACTCGGGTAGCGACCTCAGACTGGACATCCACAGTCTTCCGGTTTGGAGGATTTTTATGAGGAGTGTTCATCTTATGGACTTTCTGGTGCCTGGCAAGATGTGAGCTCCGTGTGTAACTTTTCCCACACTCCATACACTTATAGGGTTTTTCTCCTGTGTGAGTTCTCAAGTGCCTAATAAGGTGAGAATTACATGTAAAGCTTTTTCCACATAGAGGGCAGTGATGCTGCCTCGCTACCAGGGAGTGGACAGGCATAGTTTCCTTAATATTTGTGACACTATTAACTTGAGGAACATTTGTACCAAATCTTTCAGTAGGTCTACTTGTATCATCCTCAAAAACTATTTCCCAATCTGGAGTCTGGTGAACTTCTGGGTCTGCCAAAATAGACTTATGTGTATTTTCATGTTCAACACTTTCTTCCTTATCTTCACTCATATCTCCTACAGAAGGGGCAAGAACAGAAAGAAGTTATACTAACAATAATACCATTTATACAACGAGAGGATTTAAAACAGGTTTTTCTAACAAATGATAGGAAGGGTGTAGGAGACGGTACTGGCAGGCAGGTCTGGCTTTTAGAAGTTATTAGCAATGGATGGCAAAATAGAAGAATCAGTGAGTTGGGGTATGGGGTTTGGCCATGTCAGTGGCTGAGGCAAGATTGTGAGTTCAAGCCTTGGATTACAAAATGACAAAAAGCAAAAGACAAAATGATGAAAAAGAACCAACGAGGAAGGTCCTGGGAGGAAAGGGGTGCACTGACTAGAGGGAATCCCGTAATTGCAGAGATCAGACTTGACTGATACTCCTTACCTGTATAGGTAAAACTCAGGATTTCTGGTTCTGCAGGCTCCTGAGACTCATGGACATCTGGGACCTGAGGCTCTTCTCTAATCTGGGAGGTATCATCTAGTCTGGGAATTGGAAATGCTGCTCAAGAGAGGGGAAGAAAGGACATCATGACTGGCTCAATACTTCTCCGAGTTAAGAGCAGAACTTTATGGACTGGTAGGCGGCAGAGCAAATATGAACGTTAACTGGTCAGCTATTGCTACTCTTTAGCTTGGCATCCCTAACTGCTGTCCATCTTGTGCATTTCTTGTGCCTTCACCTGAGATCCAGTAACTAGACTACTTACTGTGATCCTTGCTCCTTCCCCTCTTGTTGAAGAAATCAGATTATCTTTGTTTTGACTGCTTCAAAACTCATATGCTTACTTCAAAGTTAAATATTAAACTTAAAAACTTATAACTCGTTACTTCTCTCGTTAACGTTTTCCATTCATTTGTTTCCAAGCATCTTTTCTTTCTTCCTTTCAGTTAGAAGGGTATCATCTTCTTCAGCTAACTGACCTTTATCTCACTGTGGGGTAGGCATGCATTAGGGAAAGTTTAGCACATGTCGTCCACGGCCTTTGATTCCTATATTCCAATAGGAAAAGATGTTTGCGGCTAGACTGCCCTGGTTGATACATGCAACTCCTTACACAGAGACACCACAATTCCACAGTCCTCTTCCAAGACATATTCTCCATAGAACTCTTTCTGTGTTGGATCCAGATCGCTCCACTGATCCTGGGAGAAGCACAGAGCCACATCCTTGAATGTGACCAGTCCCTGCAATGACACAAGGATCCAATCAGGATGTGATGCTTCTGGTAGCCTATTGAGTTTTGGGGTAGGGTCCATCCAAAGACAGAGGGAATGCGAACAGGCTGAAGGATTTCCTCTGGGAAGCCTGTTTCCCAAAGGTGCTGCTTCTGAACCTTCAGCACTTGAGGAAAGCTCTGGCACAGCACCTGCTCCTCCCATCCACTGGGTTTCTTCAGGTCACACTATATTCTTCCTCATAATATTGTTTAAGACCCAAGACACACCTTAAATCATTCACCTCTTTATTTGGTGTTTTAAGGGGAGGTCTCAGTGAAAACTATCTTTTCTATGAATTGTTCCCAAATGACTCCATTTACTACCATCTATAGCCAGAACAAGGAAGATATTTTTTCCTGCAGGTAGACTACAACTCCAAACCACGAGTGAATTCTACCCCCCTTCCTCAGCCACCTAATTTCAGATCAAGAGGGACAGTTCATAAATATAACAGCAGTTTTGCCAGGCATTCTTACAAATGATAAAAAAAACCCCATACCCTACTCACTTAACAACTTCAAAGTTGTACTGCAAAATAATCCCACTTAGTGCCTTTAGTTAGTACCCCTGCCAAATAAAGAAACTATGAAGACTGGAACTAAAAACAGCTGTTAAGTTTTACGGTTTCTTCCCCTATGCCACATATCTGCAGAACTGAAAACTTATACTCTAACCGTGCATACTTATATCTCTAATTGTTCAGCATATGGCTAATACCCAACAAAATATGTATTTTGAATTAGGATTTACCTGAGACAGAGCAGTGAGAAGAGCAACCATATCTGAGTGTCCAGACCCTTGTTCTGTAGGAAGGTCTAGGTCCTGGGATACTGGAACCTCTAAGAAAAAAAGAAGAGAGAAGGAGATAGATCAATAGATAGATTAATAGAGATAGATAGATAAGAGAGAGAGAGAATTAGAATGAACAAAAAGTGGACTTAAATTCTCTGCTAAGAGACTCACGAAACTTGTCTAAGGAGAACAGAATAATCCTAACTACCAATGTCTGTAACCCCACTCGAACGCTGGGAGTACTTATGAATATCATTATTTAAACTTGGCCCCATTTGGAGGCAGGTTATAGTTGGTTCTTTCTGCTCTCGATATCAAGATCTGTTGCTTGCTTTCTATTAGAACTTGTCCAGCCCGTGTGGTATAGCATAACCCCCCATTCTGACTTCACTTTGCCACAATCTCTGCTGCTGCTGAGGCTTTTTCCTACCACTCTCCTGCAGAAGCTGGTGCTCCCCTTCAAGCTGCAAGCTCTCCTGTTCCGGTGTCCCCAGATCTGTGCTGTGGAGGGCTTCCTCGTGGGGCTGCTCAGGGGTCAAGATCAGTGTTGGATCTTGTTGCTCACTGGTGGACTCCGGCTCCACCCCTAGGTGTAATGTCTCCTCTGACAGGACTTCCTGGCCCTGAACGTGGACGGTTACCTGGGAATAATTTTAACTTCCAGTCACCATGGAGTCAGGAGAAGTTTCTAGTTGTCATCAGGGGTTACTTTAGGAGGAACACTCACAGAGGGAATCAGATGAGAAGGGGAAATTCAAGTTGCAAAGGTACATGATAAACCGGTTATCTTTACAAAGACAAAGCACTAGAACTGTCCTACTTTTCTACTTCTCTCAGAATTTACTCCAGTCACTTGGGGCCCTGAGTTTCCATCCTTCCTTTAGGTCTTCTTACTGTTTGCTTTCCCAGATTACCATCCTAGGAAAGGGCTTTTGGAATTAAGGGTCTGGGCGAACTTTGAGGAGGTCATAATAGTTGCTTTCTGAAGATCCCTCAGAAAGGTTCAACATCCAAAGAAATTAAAAAATCCAGTCTTCAGGCAGCACAGGTAGGTGATTTAAACCTTAGAACACCACACTCATACACACATACATCCCTGCCCCATTGGGGCTAATGGATCTAAATGTAACCCAAAAGCAGAACCAGTAAAATGTAAAGGATAAGTCACGGGACTCTCATGTTCTCCCCACATCCAGTCTTTCAGGAAACAGGCCCCCTCCACATCACACAGATCAGGACTCCCCCTCCTCACCCACCGCCTTGGTCTCCTGGGTTGTTTCTGCAAACCCTCCACCAGTGTTACTGCCTCCTCGCCACTCTCTGGCCGTTGGCCTCGAACCCAGCTCTGCAGTTCTCCAGGCAGGACAGTGAGGAACTGTTCCAGCACGAGCAGCTCAAGGATCTGCTCCTTTGTTCTCCTCTCTGGCCTCAGCCACTGATGACAAAGCTCTCGAAGTCTGATGAGGGCTTCTCGAGGGCTGGATGCTTCCTGGTAGCGAAACCGTCGGAAGTTCTGGTGAGAGGTCTCCAGTACAGGGTCATCCCCCTGCAAGGCAGACTCTGGCCCGCAGGTGAAATCATCCTCCAGTTTCACCATCAGGACTCCTTCTTCTGCCCAAAGATCTTGGTCCTCTGGCTCCAAGGTTGTCGCCATTTCCTGGCTCTTGGGTGTTATCACACCATTTAGCCCTCACACTGGCATTAACGTATTTCAGACTGGGTACCTCAAGGGGTTCCTCCTACGGGACCTAGGGCAGAGAAGTAAAGATGAAAGAGAACAGAAGCCTGAAGTTATGTAAAGACAACAGTTCTGACTTTGCAATCCTCTGCACACTCCTTAACTAACTAACTTCCCGTTTCCCCCAGTCTCCATAAGTATATGTTGCAATGAAATCCAGTTGGGATAGGATATCCATGACCTCACAAGATCCTCCAACTTCCTACAGGGTTCCTAGCCCAGAGGAAAGCTGTACCCTGCTAGATCTGTAATCCCGGAGTTCTACCTCCTAATGTTCTTCTACATCCTTCCGGCTGACTTCTTTAGCTGGGCTCCATCATTTTCTGTCTGGACTACAGCTAGCACATTCTGAGCTCCCCACAGGACTTATATGGCTGGCAGAAATGATGTTCATAATCCCTACTAACAAATACCGCAGTGGCCATGGTTTGCCTCACAGGCACACAATATGTATACCCTGAGACACCAACAGGGCGGGTGCAGGCTGTATTACATGTGCGAACCTCTGTAAAATGAGAACCGCTGGAGATTTAAAAACGCCAGGAAATAACAGTGACGACAGATACTAACAGTGAGTAGTGCTCCAAAGGCTGCCTTTATCTTGCTAAAACATCTTTAACTGGATGACTTACTGACCCCAAAATGTCCAAAGGACATTGGACATTTGGACCATGTTAAGAAAACACTCAGTTTAGTAATTCATAGATTCAACTTTATGATCCTTTCTCACTATTTAAATTTTATTAAACCAACCCTACCTTTTAAACTTCTACATTTTACTCCTCTTACTCCTTGCTGCTTCAGTGTGGTCCTCACCACCTTGCCTGAACTCAAGCTATGATTTCCTGTTTGTCTTCCATGCAGTACCCAACCATGAGTAAAATATAATAAACCAGTTGTGAAGCTTTGGCTGTGCGATTTTCTCCAAAAGGCATTCTGATTCAGTATGTCTAGACAGTTACAACTTTAGAAATGCTACTTGTCATTCTAATGAGATCTTTGGTTGGGTAAGATAAAGGGAAGTAAGAGGGGTTAAGAGTGCTTACATTTGCCTGCTATCATTTAGTAGGTATGGGACAGGAGTGTGGCCCAATGGGAAGTTTTCTCTGTAAATGACTTTTCTCATCAAGAGAATAGAGATGATAACATTCTTATTAGTGTAAGTTTGAGACGAAATGTCTTACTGTTTGCCATGTTCAGGAGGGAGCCGGAACTTCAATATTAACTGCTAACTTTCTAAGGTACTCTTCCAATGACTTTACTCAGTATTATAAAGCACTGCTTTAAATGTAAGGTCGTTTCAAATCCAGCGCAGAGCATGCAAAGTGCTTTGCAGCCCATCTTCCCCCGCTCTGCTCTGTTCCACCTGCTGTGGTGACTGCACTGAGAGCAGCAGCATGGCTTTCTAGGCCTCCCCGCCTTCTGAGGAATGGACCTGTTGCACGCATTCTCTACGCTGTCCTCTGTCCATGGCTACCAGCTGTGTGGCTATTTCTTAGCAGTTTTCCCTTTCTCACTCCCTTGCTCTGCTGATGTTCTAGCCAGTTCTCATTTACAGAACCACAGCTGCCTCTGGAGTTGCTCTCTTCAAGGGCCCGGCCTTTATGTCTACCTGCAGCCTGTGAGCCACACATTTCTCAGGATAGCTATGGATACAGTCCAACACATTTGTAGATGACATTATTTTGCAACTTCAAAAGTTTGGACATTCTGATTTACAGCGTTACCAGTGTTAGCTGTCCCAGTAAATCTGGTGATGTTCTTCCCCTAGTGAAGATCATTCAGTCATTCCAGCTTTTCTCTTAAGTGAATAAGGTTCTCAGACACTTTTGTCTCTTACACAGTATATCACACACTAATTGGTCTTAATTTTGTTATTCCCTCTGCTATCCTTTACGGCGATAGTCCCATTCCTGAACTGAGTGTACAGTATCCCATGGACTTCAGCTTTTGAATAGGGGTGGTTAAGATTCCTTCCCAGAGGAAACGGAAGCAATATCTACTCTTTGTACCAAGTTCCTAATAAACGAAGGCATGACTCCACCAAACTTCACTCTGGTAAATGAAAGAGTTTCTTGGGCATCCTTCTGGAGCATAGGTGAGGGGTTACTAAGAGAGGTGAGCTTGCTCCTCCTGCAGAGACACACCTAGAAAGCTTTACCCAGTAGGGATGGAAGGCTTCCCCATAGCTGCATAGGAAGAGGCCCTGCTCTAGTCTTCTCGGATGGTCTCTGTGTATTCTGGGCCCTCCTGCAGGGACTGTGCAGGGTTGCCAGTTGGTAGGGAGCAGCTGGATACCTGGGTTGGCTGGGAACTATAAACAAGCACAGCTGGGATCTTTTGCAAGGGGGCACAGCTGAATTCTCCAAGATGGCAGCTGGCTGGTTTGGAGGAAAATCATACACTACTCTTTCCGCCCATGACCTTTTGGTAAGGCTTTACTTATCTTTTAAGACAGCTTATGCTTTGTGTCTTCTAAGGTATTTTCTTCGATTCTGTTCTATCCTTACACACCACTAGAAATCACCAAAGTGAGTCAAAACCTGGGTCCACCTCTGTCATTATCTATGTCTTATTACACAGCCATGGCTTATTTTCCTTGTAAAACTTCTTGATGTTAGCAACTGTGATTTTTACTCTCTAAAACCTATTACAAAGAACACAACAAATACATTTGAAATCTATGATTCTTCACTCTCATATCTTCCTATCTTAGCAGTCAAAGCCCATCTTTCCCTATCTATCCTCATACTTTGGTAGTTCACTGTCTTGTTAATTCTGTCTAACGAATGCCATTCAAGTTCATCGCGTCTTCGCCGGCATAAAATTCCCTAGTTGCTACTACAGCCTACCATATCTGAATGACTACAGTCTTAACCTGGAAAAGCAAGGACCTGTGTCGGGCACTATGCGCTGAGGGACCCACCTAGGTCAAGTTTTACAACTGCTCTTGGGCCTGTCCTCCTCCGGGCAAGAATGACATCCATCCCTTCCTTGTCGGTCATTTTGTTGTGCACTGCAGTTCCTTGCAATCTACCCTGGAGGTTACCACCTGACTCTCACTAGCTGTCCTTTGACTGCTGCTGCACTTTATTTGCCCCATCACCAATGATCACATAGTTCCCAAATTTCTCTTCAGCCAAGTTATTTCATTTTATTGTCCTCAATCATTTGCAATACAGCTTCCATTTTTTAAGATAGTTCTACAGGTAATTTTAAAAATTGTGTGTGGATGTGGGCATGCCAGGGTGTACACTGGAGGTCAGAGGACAACTTGAATAAGCTGGTTCTGTCTATCAATTGGGTTCTATGAATCAGGTCATTAAGCTTAGCAGTAAGCACCTTTGCCCGTTAAATCACCTTGCTTATTTATTGACTTGACTATTCCTATGTCATCTTGCCGCTGTTTCTCTACTTTTTTTTTTTTTTTTAATTTTTATTTTATGTACATTGGTGTTCTGCCTGAATGTATGTCTGTGTGAGGGTGTCAGATGCTCTGGAACTGGAGTTACAGACAGTTGTGAGCTGCCATGTGGGTATAGAAGTGCAGTCCTCTGAGAGAAATAAGAGTCCATATCCACTGAACTGCCTCTCCAGTCCACCAAGAAAATCCCTTTGATACCCAAAAGTTCAAGACCGGATCTCTTGGGGCCTCACTTTTCTACCATGAGTGTTACTTCCATGAGAGCCATTGCTCAAATTACATTTTTTGCATTTCTTGTTTCTCTTTACCAAGATTTTCTGAGCTTCTTCCTGAAATACCTTTCTTAAGCCTACACTTGCCTAATTCCACTCTTCCTTCCAATCTATTTTCTGAGTTTCCCTTCCCTAATGATGAATAATAAGAACTTGGATCTCTCCACATTACAGTATATATTGTGTTATAAAACTTGTTCCTCTGGTGGCAGGCTAACTCATGACACTATAAGGGTCTAAAGGGAGGGACATGCTGTACCCTGCCCAAATTCTGGCGAACAGTAGGTACTTGCTTCATAATTGATGAGGACAGAGAACATTTACTGAGTTTCTGTCTCTGGGAAGGACAGCTACTGTGGCATGTTAGTGATTACTTAGTCCAGCAAAATGTGTGTTGGACAAGTGAATAAAGAAAAATTTATTGTTTGCATTGTGTATACACAAGACATTCTCGGTGGTTTCAAGTGTGATGAAGCCGTAAGTAATCTTCACACTGGGGATAATCCAAATGTACATTACATAAAACATAAAATTTAAAAAAATTAATTTTTTGGGCTTTCAATCACCTTTAGTAAGCAAGAACCAGACATTAAGTAATTTAATGTAATATCATTATTCATTATTTACGAAGCTAAAGCTTTCCAATATACAGTCCTTTATCCCTAACAGTCACTCCTGTAAGTCAGATAAACAGAGCTGCTATTCAAGGTGACCTAATTTAATAAAAAGATCTCTATTACTTTAAAGGCCTGAGAACCAATTATCAGCTAAGTAATCTAGAAATTCCCTTGGTCTACAAGGAATATCAGGTCCAAGAGATTGCATTCACTGTATGTACTGACAAAAGGGATTCTGCTTTGAGTAGCTTTACTCACAAAACAACAATAACAACAACAAAAAAACAGCCATAGAGATTCCACATGAAACCTATCAGGGTTTCTAAATGTTCCACAGTTAATATTCCTCCTGCTTGCTTTGTATTTACTTTAGCAGTCTCAAAAAATAAGACAGAGGGAAAGAGGTCAGCAATAGTAGAAATGAAGAGGGGAAGGAACCCTTGCACTGGTCGGAAATGGGGATGGCATAGGCATGGCAGTTGGGTAAAGCTATAGCTCAGGCACCCAAAGAAGCATGTTCCAGCTTTAGAGTCACACACAACAGAGCCCCTGTAAAAGGCGAAGTCCCCTGCAGGTAACTACTGTAAGGCAGCAGAGTGCCATGAGTTAATATATGTTGTGCAAATGTCAAGCAATGATGGAGACAGCATGGAAGACATGGTTTTCAACCCCCTCCAGTTCATGGGATGTGCAGGGTTACATGCATAATGTGTTACAATTTGTTGGCCTTCCAATTCCATTAACTTTCTTGGGTGTCCTTGGAAGAGTTCCACAGCAAGATAAAATCCTGGCACCAAACCTGGTGGCTCTGCAGCAAATTTCTGGGATCTGGGCTCTTTGGCCCTTTACCCAATGCTCACTCCCTATCACTTGAGCCCCCACAGCAGCCACCCTGAAGTGGGCCGTGGCTCTTGGGCACCCCATGTGGAAGTCCATACCTAGGTCAGGAATAGTAAATGATTTGTTTTAAAGAGTCACTAAGACACATGTCTGCAAAGATACTTCATAAGATGGGGCAGCCTTGTGACATGGCCTCTTCAGTCTGCATTGCTACTGGAAGGACTAGGAAGGTGGCATGGGGAAACTAAATGATTCTACCATTCTTGGCTCAGCTTTCATTGTCCCTTATCTGAAGGTGTCACATGACAGAAGTAGCTCTAACTCAGCTGTCTTGGGCACAGAACCATAGGACATAAAAGAATACTCAATTTTCTACTCTAAAAGACACCTTTTCTAGTTATAGCAAAAAGGGTGACCAGCCTTTTTACTAGAAAATAGTCTTCAGACAATTAACTAGCCTTTGGACTTAAATGATTATATTTAATAGATAAATCGAGATATCCTGTGTATAGCCATTTCCTTCAAACTGAAACATTCCTGAGGGAAGAGTGAAGCTCAAAAAGCTTAGGGAGCTAATAAAATAAGGCTTAGGATGGCCACTCTCTAAGGTTATATAAGCAATAAGTGACTGCTGTGGAAGGCAAACACCTTGGTGGTACTGCCTTTAAGTAGGGAGATCCTGGCTCATTGTTCTTATTTGTCACTCATGCTGGGATGAACCTTTTCTGTGATGCAAGTGCCTTTGATTCACCCATGCTCTTGTAACCCTAATAAACTCACCAGATCACCAAACTCCATTCGGGTGGAATTATTTCCTTTTTGGTCTGTCATCAACACTTTACTTGGGGGTGAAGAGCCATTTGTTCATATCTTTCCCTAAAAGACAGGCAGCACAACAGGCAAGTAATCAAAGTCTGAGGAATCAAAGATGAGTTGGGGGGAGCAGCAGCAAGGTCACTGTGACAGATTAAGGCATGCAACTAAGACTGAGACCAGAACATGCACAGACACAATTCCAATGTGACTACCTGCCTGCATGTGGTAAGAGATAGATGCTTCCTTTCTGTAGTGGCAACTTCATGCTTCCTGTGATGGGTGATAAGACATGCCATCAAGGTGAAGTCATGAGAATAGAGTGTCCTTTGAGGGAACATCAAGTTCACCATCTTACGTAGTATGAGGTGCCATGCTTCCCTACTGAATTGGGCCTACCATGTACCTTTGGAACATTTCCAAACAAAGCTGATAAACTTGAGAATATATATACAAACCCTGAAAGTAAAATATATGGTCTACAGCAGCAATTATGGCCATTGTTGTCAGTGAAAAGTCATATAACTGAGGTCAGATGTCCAGAAAAAAACTTGCCTGTGTAAGAGAGAAATTCTGATGTGAAAAAGATATGTGAATGCTACCCTTTGACTTGGCAGAAGGTGCAAACCCAGTAAGATGAGATGGGCTGTTGGGTTGTCATTTCCTGCATTTGGCAAGTACAAGGGAGGCGGTACAAACTAGATCCCTGCTGAAAAGCGCTCCACCCCACACCTATTAAAAAGAGATCCCATAAGTAAACAAGTCAGTCAGGAGGGCAAAAGTGAGGCGGAAGTAAAAGAAGATACCCCTAAATTCCAATCTTTAATACAAAGGGAAAATTAGTGATTCAGCATGAGGAGGTACAGAGTGACTATTGGCCCAAAACAACAAAGTGAATGTTCTACACATGGAAAGTTTTAACTGAACAGGTGTTAAAAAAAATGAGAGGCCCTCATAGACTGGTTCATGAGGCTATGAGACACGAGTGCAGATGGGATCAGTCCAAGTATCAAACTGGAGGAACAGAATCATATTCACCCCTCCTTGGGACAGATTTCCTATAACCTGAAACAATATGAGGAAAAATAGTCTCTGAAGTATAACTCATATAAGCCATTAGGAATACTTGGCTATCATTGGTGCAGATATTTTTTCATGATTATCAGGAACTGGAAAACAAGAGAGGAAGCATTACTGAAGGAACTGGACATGTGATAAGGGGTGGTTGACAGCCCCCACTAGATTGGACTAGATACTAGATAAGGCTACTAGAAAATTTAAAAGGTTAACTCAATAGGGACTTTGGGACTGGTATAGGGCTTTAGTAACTTTCCTGAGCCCATGGTAGGGCATGATCTTTATTGGGTAGAAGAGGTGCTGGAGGATCTGAATACTCAGAACAGCATGTATGTTGGACTTTTAGAATGCTAAAAGCAATCAAAAATGATATCAGAAAAGTGTATTTAGGAGTCTTTATGGTTCACTCAAAAGTAAATGTGACAAGACTTAGGGTGAGCTGGAGTTCTTGGGAGAGGGGTTGATAAAGGCCAAATGTGTGTTTTTGAGATTCTCAAAAGCTTTAAAGCCTGAACAGTTCCATAAACTGGTGAAACAGATCAGGAATGACAAAGCATTGTAAGTGAAAAGACTGGTTTTTCCTAGGAGCAGGCTGCTGTCCTCCAGAGTATGCTGTAAATGTTTCTCTGTAAGGAATACTGACGCTTACACCCATAGGCTACTGCTGCCGTCAGCCTCCAATGTGGAAGGTATACTGCGGTCACTTAGACCAGGGCCCTTTTAGCAGCCATGTGTGGTGGAGAGGGATGGCAATGATATGAAGCTTGTTAGAATCAGAGCTAGCTCTACTGGCAAGTGCAGTATGGAAGATAAGGACCCCGCTTACCCTTAGCCAATCTAGCCCATCAGTGCAAGGCAGTCCCCACAGAACCCAAGGAGGGAATGGGGGAGCTGCATTTGTGGAGGGAGCCTGCCTCTCCACAAAATTAAAGAATGTAGGAGTAGGTTTTTAGCATGGGGTGGAGGGCTAGGGAGAATGACTGATTAGAGACTGCAAAATAAGGGAGTGCCTATCATCTAAAAAAACTGTTCCTAGCTTTATTTATTTATTTTTGATAAAGCCAACTGATTCAAATGATAGGATCTTTTCATGCAGTATTTGGCCTTAATAACAGTTTTTTTCCCCCTTTGCTGCCTAAGATCCATTTGTATTTACTTGAAATTCTGAAATTGATGGTAGGCCTTCAGAGATCCTACCTTCATTGTAAAAAGTTATCATCCTGTAATGTTAACCTGTTGAATGTCTTGCAGAAAAAAATGTCTTAGAAAAAAATCTGCAAGGACAGTAAAAACAGCAATTAAATAAAGTGTCAGCAAGAAGTCACCTTATGTGAGTGGGCACTCCCAGGAGTCATAAGGTTGTTGAATGAAAATCCCAGTATTAGGTGTTGGTTACGTATGGACCAAGGAGACCTGAGTTCCCTGCTCAACTCCTACCTGTTTCATATAAACTAGTACCTCTGCTATTGGTTTCACATGGTCTATGGGACATGAGAAATCAATCTGGAACTGAGCTGAAAGCTTCTTACCTGCTGGATGGTTTTCACAGTGCCAGAAGAAGGTATGCAGTCTACTATGGCAGAAATGTCACCAATAGTCCTACCCAGATATAAATTCTATGTACTACACTATGAACATGCTAGAAATAATATGCCAGTTGTTGCAATAATGGCACAACTGTTACATGTGCAACCAATTGCTTTCTGCTTAGATTCAATGGCTGTTCTACAGGAGGGATTGATACCTACTTTTTTGTTAAGCAAAAGCAAATGCTTTTGGCTAGGGAGATCAGGAGGGCCAGGGGTGAAAAAACTACTATGTTTTTTAATACATAAATGTGATATATCTAACTGCCTTTAAAACAGTTGTTTATACTCAAAGATTACTGCTGTCATAAGCCTCTAATGTAAAAGAAAAGGAAGCTTCCCCTCCCAAAAAAGTGGGTACTGCAGAGACTGAAACAATCTGTCAAGCTGCTGAGAATAAGTGACTGTTCCTATGGCACTATGGCCCCTATGCTCAGCCAGAAATGAAAGAAAATAATCGGCCTCTCTTTCACCTCTTTCAAGGCTCAAGGAACATCTTGGAAGATAGGAGTGTAAAGAACAAAAGAGCCCCGGGGAGGAGTAAATGCCATGCAGCCATTTCCTCCCAAATAAAACATCCCATTTTGGAGAGGCAGTGGCATATGGTTCATAAGCCTTATGAAGCTACTGAAACAGGCCCAGGAAGCTCATTTAGTTACAAGATTCTTGAGGAGGCTCCCTCCCCCTCCAAGATGATACAAACAAGAAGCAGCCGGTGGAAGACTCTGGTGGAGCCACCTTCACATTGATCAGGGAGCTAAGGGCACGCAGCTAAGAGTTGTCCATGTTGGGGTGAACTTTTCGGTGTTGCAAGCACCTCTGTGCCTAGGAGTAACCCCTTAATCAAGCGGTTACTAATGAACTCAATGGCTTACCAAGCCATATGCATAAAAGAGTTTCTTTGATCTGTTATTTAGGTCTTATCTGTTGGGGATATCTGTTCACAACTCTCCAGTTAAAGCCACAGAACACAAATGACAAATGTAGCCCCATAATTGGTGACTGTGAATAAAACTGTTTACTGGGGCTCAGTAGGGCCTGTTCTAGAGTTAAAACAACAACAGGCTGTTCTAGAGTTAAAACAACAACAACAAAAACCAACCAAACAAAACAACAACAAAAACCAAACTAGACTTTTGACTGTTCTCTTCCAATCCTGCCTCTCCACAAAATTAAAGAATGTAACAATATGGTCCTTCCACTAGCCAAATTCTCACCCTTATTTCAACTGTTCTGTATATATATGCACCTTCCAGCTTCCCATCTAATGGTAACATGGCTCTGGAATCTTGGGTATGTATCTCTACTCTCATAAGCCACATGACACTATTTCTCTAACTCTCAGCCTTATCCTTGAAATGTGCTTACCATGCCTATCTCACATGCTTATTTTATGGAATAAATGAATTAATTTATAAAGAATTTCTTGGCATAGAATCTGGCATGGGGTAGATACTTAATACAGCACACTATTTTCTACTTCAAGCTCTTTTAAATTCTTTGGAGAGATCAAGATTTAAATAATAAGCGAACAGTCCATTTTATTTCTTTAAAATTACAAAAATAATTAGAATACACAGGGAAAAGATTGGTCTGTTTACTGTCTTACCACAAGTGAAGTGCTAAACTCAACCCAAAAAGCAAACAGTCCTTGCTTTAGAGGCACCATAAACTAAATTAAATAAGTTGTTGAATGAAGATGAGATAGAACCTTGATGATAAGATCTTTAATTAAAGATGGAATCAGCAAGGCTTCTACTTACCAAAAGCAAAGATCCTTCTCTTTCTGCAGTGGACAGGAGGCAATGGGATTCATATCTAGTGAGGATAGCCCAAGTCCCATGAAAGCTCAACCAAGAAGGCAAAGAAAGTGAAAGCAACACATTCCCTTTTTGGCCTTCAAATATGTCATGATCAGTGTGCCTTATGCCATGCTGAAAAACTAGTTTTATTTGGAAGTGTTGGGATGGAATCCAGAACTCTGCATATTAGGCACATGCTCTGCCAATAAGCTACACCTGCACCTTGGGATTTTTTTTTCCACTTTTTCCTTCATAAAAGTCATATTTGAGTAGCAAGAATGGCTCAAAGATTATTACAATAGATTTTATGAAACAGAACGAGGAGTGGAAAAGCAGAAGGAAGAAATAGGAGAGGCAAAATACGGAGTGGCTGGAACAGGATGGTCAGTGTGAGCAGAAGCTTAATTAGCTTTCGCTTTGAAATCTGACTGCCTTTGTAATCAGCACTAAGGTTTAAGGTGGATGAAGATGTCATTAAGAGTATGGTAAATTGAAAACATGAAAGCCACAGCAATTCCGTTTCTAATAAAATGTTTCTCATACACACAGATGGCAATAGAGACAGAAGACTGACATCTACACCCTGCTCTACCTTGCAAAGGTGTGGCATCCTGGACCGCTTTTAGCAACTCATTTTGAAAGATAGGATTTTTTTTTTTTTTTAATCTAAAAGCAAAGAAGAGTGGATCATCCTTTGAGCTTTCCAGATTTTAGGATGATAAAGAGGAACAAAGACAAGTGCTTTGTTCATTGTTTGGTTTACAATGGATCAGTGAGCGATGAAAAGATTTATTCAAGAACTGAGATAGGCTGGATTTAAATACATATTTTAAGAGAGCAGAACTGCATATCTGTCCATTATGACCTTGTTCGTTAACCTCCAACAGGAAGAGACTCTTCCTACATTTAATGGATAGTACCAAATTGGTTAGTGACTTAAATAATGAGGGTCAATCTTTATATACAAATTTAACATAAAACGCCACAAATTAACCTGAAGCTGAAAAAGTAAGGGACGTCACACTTGACACCCATCCGGAAGAAAAAGCATTTATTATTTGGCAGCCAAAGTTAAGCAGATGCATTGAAATTCTCACAACAAATATGTTCAACAACAATCTCACAACAGAGAAACTATCACTTAATGGAAACAGGAATGTAGTGGGATCCCAGGGGTGGATGTAGGACAAGTTACTTTCTACAATTAATACAACTTGGCTACCTTCAACTCCATGCTAGGTGACAACCTTCTGGCTTAGTCTGAGGCTCGCTTAAATAGATGTGATGACAAAGGTTGGGATTGCTGTGGTTTGACCAAGAAGAATCTGAGAAGGAATCCCAGCAGTCATTCTTGGTGTGGGCAGTGTCTGTTTTCCTTGGTAAGCTGGGTCCCCTAAGCAAGGATATGCTCCTGGGCCTACCCTTCTCCCAGGTAGTTTGTAGAAAAGGAACTTGATAAATACACGCCACAACTTGGATTTAGAGATCCTTATTGCTTCCTGCCAATAAGCCCTTCATGGGGACAGCTCTAGGAATTTGATATTAAGCATGTCAAGCTCTTCACGGAGTCAGGTGGTTCATCACTAGTCTATCCTGTTTTACTGTTCAAGAGAGAAAGACTGCTTTCATATCAATGAAGGGGAAAAGTACAGAGTTCATAAACTAAACATCAATTTTATACCTCATAATATTCTAGGTGCTGAGCAGAAACAGGAGGAAAACAAGGGCTCTGACCTTGAAGAACTTAACAGCCAATCAGGAAATAATAGGGACCTTTGCAATACTAATAATCCACAGCAAAAACCTAGACTATAGGTGTGATCTGTGTCATCAGAGTGGGAAGCTCTTTATCAAGAAAATCAGCTGGGTACATGTCTTTACTCTCAGCACTAAGAGGCAGAGACAGGTGGGCCTCTGTGAGTTCTAGGCCAGACTAGTCTATATAGTGAGTTCCAGGATAGCCAGGGCTACATAGGGAAACTTCGTCTCAAAAAAAAAAAAAAAAAAAAAAAAAAAAAAAAAAAAAAAAAAAAAAAAAAAAAGAAGACAAAAGAAAAAAAAAAAAAAAAAACAACCCCTCTTCAGTATCTCATCTTAACTTGCCATAAAAGATGCTGAAGCTGAAGCATTTGGCTGTCTTCAAGGCATTTAATCTCACAAGTAACTCAGGTTTGAACGGTAAGCTCACCCATCAAAGATGAATCAACACTACTGGCATTTGCAAGTCTTTGGCCTCAAACCTCTGTAAGGTAGGTGCCACGTTGTCTGGCCAAAGACACTGGTTCTCAAAGCGATCAATCCAGAACACACAGCCCCACTTCAGCCTTACATGCAGATTCAGGGGGATGAAGGCCCAGCATTCTGTGTTTAACAAGCATTTCTTGGGTATTAAACTTGATACCCACTACTTAAGCAAAGGAAGTAAATTTGTGGTTTCATGCAGAAAGGAAGAAGCTTTATCCAGTGATGTCCACATTCAGGTTAGACGAGGACAATAGAAGCAAAAAGTCTAGAGCCATTTCATGTCTGTATCAAATAGCACAGTCACCTATATATTCTGACATGACAAGAGTCTCTCATAGTGATACAAATCTTGCAGTGGCCTTAAAATGACTGTCCCCTGCAAGAATACAGACAGAGTACAAAAGGGTATGTATCTAGAGGAGAGACTAGGAAAGATCATTGTTTGGTTCCTAGGAAAGAAAATGTTCCACTTCCCCCAACCCTGTCCAGCCCTTTATGTTAGGCAGTAATGGCAGAAAGTTACTCAAGACTGATGGCACAAAGTAACTACCGCACTGTCACTTGCTTTTCTCAATAAACCTCCCACGGCCATCACGAAATTTCTTTGAAATAGTTTTCTGGATCAAGATCCCTGAGGCTGCTTGAAAAAAAAAAAAAGCTGCAAAGAGAGATGCTTTGTGACCTTGGTGTAACTTCCCTGGCTTTCACCTGCGGAGTGTGGACAGGGAACAAGTTCCATTGCTAAGGGTAGCCTGGTCAGCTTGATCCAGCCTGTCCTGGATCAAGCAGTTCAAGATCAGCTAGGCCTTTATGCATCCCTTTGGGGAGTTCAGTACAGAGAACTTAACAATCCACGTGTAAGATACAAGTCAGCCACGGCTCATGGGTAACGGAGTGTGTGAGAGGACCAGCACGGCCATGGAATAGAAACTAGCAAACTTTCAGTGGACTATGACAAGTCCAGAGGCAGCACAGTGAGGTGGAGAAGTCGTCCCTGAACTGGCTATTAGGGGTAGCAAGAGGGAAGTTGCAACTGCAGAGAGTAGCCTCTAGAGCTACAGGGAAGTTCTGAGTACTGTCACTAAAGCAGGTGAGAGCCACACGCTAGACAGCTTCCAACGCCTGGCAAAGATCACAGGTGATAAGGATCGCCTGCGAAGGGGGCGGGGTTGATTGGGAAGCAGGCAAGGGAAAGCCCGCTGGGAGCGTTCTCGAGCAAGGTGATACGCAGAGTGAAAAGTCCGGTGAAGAGGGAAGGTGGGTGTCATGGGGCCTAGACCACTCCCCACTGGCTTCTAGGGCACCGGGAGCAGTTGGCATGAATTCAATCCGAGGGGCACAGTGCGTGTCCGCAGGCCCCGGGAGAGGGCGGAAAGAGGTGGCTGGGCAGAGAAGAAGCCTGGAGCGCCACCCCTGTCTCCGGACGTCCCGGCTCCGGCCGCGAAGAGGTGACAGAGCTACAACGCCCAAGCCGCGGGGACCCCGCCGCCACCCCTTCCCCGGCAGGCGCTGTCCCCCGGCGCCGGGGGGCGGGGTCTGCGGCCCCTCCCCACACTCCCGCCCTGCCCGGCCTCCCTGCCCGCCCGCTGCGTTGCCCGCTCGCCCGCCAGGCCCCCGACACTCACGTCTCCCGCGGCTCCAGCGGCTCCTCCCCTGCCCGGTGCTCCCCCACCCACTCCCGGCCGAAAGAGCGGAGCGGGATCCGAGTCGCGCGGGGCCCAGCGGGTCGGAACACGTGGGGCCTCTGCGCCCGGAACCGGAAGCGACCGCTCGCCCCGCCTCCAGGCCGAGCTGGAGCCTGTCTAGGCTGTGGGAGGTTTGGTCCACTCGTTGTGTTTTTGTGGGTTGAGGCCAGGGTCTTCTGTAAGACCCATGCTGGAGAAGCTTCTCCTGGACCTGCCCTCTAAGGCCAGCCCCCTTTGCGGCCAGTCAATCAACTCCCTGAGGTTGGGATCCAATGCCTACCTCCTACCGGGTTTTGCTTTCATCTTTCACGTCGGTTTTGCTATCTACACTTCCAAGAGAGAACCCCGTCCTTCCCAAGCAGCTTTTTCTTCCTCCAAGCATGGAAGAATAGAAAAGGAAGCTTTGTGTTTGAATGCTGGCTTTTGCATGCACAGTCAGCTGTTGCGGGGCCGGCAGAACATCTGCCTGTCAACTCTGTCCATCTTGTAAAAAAGGCAAACTGTTGGTCTTAGAACTAAAAACTGGAATGTAGCCGGAAGCTCAGTAAGAAAATGGTGGTGTTCTCTATTAGCCCTTTGCGTGCTGTTTTGGTGCCGCTTTGCTTTACGACTGTCTTCCCTGGTCTGAGTTGCTCATTTTTGTCTTTGTCACTGACATTTGTATAGTCAGTTTTGCCCCAAATGTCACATGGTGACATGCGCAAACCCTCACTTCTCAGCCATGTCTTGAAAACCATTTCCGTCCCTGGGACACACTGCTGGAGACTGCTTAATATACTCTGTTAAGCAGAGTTGTAGATTGTAGTTGTCAATCGCTTTTGCTAGAGAGGTGGTTAGGGTTCTGCAGAGGGAGGAAATTGATAACATCACAGTACCCTTGTTCAGGGTTCTGCTGAGGTCCCCATGGTCAAAGGAGTGTAAATACCTCTGGCCTGGGTAGAAACCTAACATTCCAGGCTTGCATGAGAGTTAATCCGGTTGTGGCCAGTCAATCACTTGACTAGGAGATCACCCCTTCAGAATGCACCTTCACTTAATACCATGGTATTCCTTTAATGAGATAATGTGCTTTTTTTTCGACACCCGAATCCATTCAGTTCAGGCAGAGTCAATGCTAGGTTCTGCAGGTTTGTCTACCTTCTGAGTTCTGACTCAGGTTTAATTTTTCTCCTTTTTTTTAATCTTTTTCTTAGGACACTGGCCAGAGCCAAAGTATACTTTTTCTTGTTACTTTGGGCCTTTTCTCGAGGCAGGTGCTGAAATGTACAATTTGCCTGCTTGGGGGTGAACATAGGTTTATAGTCTAATAAAATTGTCTTTGACTTTCTTCTTAGTTTGTTCTTAAATTCTGTTTTTAATGAGGCTAAGTACCCTGGGAAGGGGAGCAACTAATGGAGGTTTAGTAAGAGAATTTGCTCTTGCAATATGGAGGCTGAGATCGTGCAGGCTGTGTGTGGACTGCAGCATGGAGAACTGAGAAAATGGTGATGTAATTCAGCCTGAGCACACAAAGATGAAGACAGGGTGCTGCTGTGAACCCTGGCATCAGCAGGTAGAAGAATAGTTGCTTGATGCATCAGGATGGAATGAATGGATGTCTTGGCTCAAAAGAAACTGTTTTGCTCTCCCTTGCCCTTCTCTTCTCTTTGGCCCTCAATGGATTGCCCGGGACCCACAGATTCAAGTGCTAATAACTTTCACACTCACACACATGGCAAGTGGGTGAAAGTGGCACACAGATTTTGTCCAGTTCTTTGAGCATCCCCTGGCCTGGTGACATAGACATAGATTTTTCCTCTATCATGTTTGCTCCTTTCTTCTCTTCCTTTCTTCACTGTTCCTTTATTCTTTGGAGACTGTTTGATATGACTTGATTTTCTTATTCAAGGCAATTTCAACTATTTTCTAGATGTCATGAGATTAAGTTCTCACTTTACCTTCAGATGACCATTTGCCCTGGTCAATTCCAATGTGGCTGCTTTCGTTGAAGAAAATAAGGTGTATCGATTGGGATAACACCTTAATCTCATCACACCTTGTTTTGAGTGTTCAATTTAATACCAGAAGGGATGTACAATAATCTCTTTAAAAATATGAATTTTAATGGGCTTTAAATGATAGTCTTCATTGTTGGGAAAAGGACATATGTAGTCCTCATTACCACAAACTGACTCTCTGTATCATTATTAGAATATTGACAGATATCTTGTCCAAGTGTGTGCTTGCTTCTAGGGACTCCGCATGCTAAATCTGCAAATGAGCCTTCAAAGTCATGAACTTCACAAAGCCCTTGGTGATGGTAGCTCTGAGACATCTCTTGTTTGTGTCTGTTTTTACTGAGACTAAATCCTACAAACTGAAATAATCCACAAAACAGAAGTTGGAACTTTTTACAAGATTTCCTCAAAGTTTTTGTACTACTTGGGAATGAATCTTTTTAGGGCTCAGTACAGAAAGGAATGTCTGTAGAGACAGTCTCCCAATATAGTGTATCTCCCTTGAACCAGCTTTCAGAAAGGAGAAGCATGTAGCCGCCTATGGCTGCAACAATTCCTTCATTCCTAAGCCCCTTACCCTGCCTGTATAAAGGGTCAAAGCGAGCTCCTTTTTCCTTCGCAGACCCCTCAGTTTCCCTGGGGAGATGCTGCCCCTCATTGTGTGTGCTAATAAAAACACCCTCTGTCTACTGAGGGTCAGACTTCCTGTCTCTTTCTGCTGCCTCAGAAATCTAACAGTTATCAGTAAAAGAGGGAAACAGGATTCTTCACACACTTTTAAACTCATTTGTGTCTGACTTTGCTTTTTCCGCTTGTAATTAAGAAACTCCTGAGTTCTGCCTCATGTGTCTTAGGGAATCCTAAGACGTTTGGGGTGAAAATTTAGAAGACTTTACTCCTTTCGGGAGAAATGCCAGTTTATTTATGTATAACAAACGTAAGTTCATTTTATATAGTTTAATGGAGACCCTAGTCACCATAGTTTTTTTTTTCATATCTCTGTCTAGAATTTCTGATAGTTAGGGGGATAGTTTTGTCAAACTTCAAGTTTGCTTCCTATCAGTTCTTATATTAATATCTGCATTAGGCTAGTTTTGATGTATTGAAGGCTTTACCTTACATGACGACTGGTTGCACAAGCAATGGCCTTTTTTAGGGCCCCTTCACCTCCTTGTTTCTAATGGAGTAAATAAAGGGATTAAGAAGGGGAGTAAGGATAGTGTTTAGCACGGACACCACCTTATTCATCTTAAAGGAGGAGTGTGCTGTGGGTCTCAGATACATGAATAAGACAGCTCCATAGAGCAGAGAGACTACTGTCAGGTGAGAGGCACAAGTAGAAAAAGCCTTTTGGCGGCCAGTGGCTGAAGGAATCCGTAAGATGGTGGATAAGATGTAGATGTAAGAAATGACGGTAAAGAGAAGTGATCCTGGGATCACAAGGATGGTTGCCAGGAGACCGAGCAGTTCCAAAATGCTGGTGTCTGCACAGGCGGCTTTCAAGATGGGACCACATCACAATAGAAATGGTTTATAACATTGTTGCCACAGAAGGGCAACTGGACAAGCAGCATTGTTTGACAGAAGACAATGGTGAAGCCTGTTAGCCAGGAGCTGAGGGCCAGCTGTAGACAGAGATTGTTGGTCATAATGGTGGGGTAACGGAGGGGCTTACAGATGGCCAGGTATCGGTCAAAAGACATGGTGCCCAAAATCAAGAACTCAGTGGTACCCAGGAAGAAGTGGAAGAAAGCCTGCAGCAGGCAACAGGCAGTGCAGATGACTGTTTTTGATACCACAAAGGTTTCTAGCAATTTGGGGATAACGGTGGTGGTATACCAGATCTCCAGGAAGGCTAAATTGCAAAGAAAGAAGTACATTGGAGTTTGAAGCCTGGGCTCAACCCAGACAATGACAATAATGAGCCCATTGCCTGAAAGGGTTAATACGTAGATAAGAAAGATCACTATGAAGAGAAGGGCTTGTAAGCCTTGGATGCCAGGGAAGCCTAGGAGGATGAACTCTGTGATTGCAGTGCCATTTCTCATGTCCTTCAATCTCCTAGGAAGACAGCAAGGATGGAGTTCTTAGAATTATGTAACAACAACAACAATAATAAATTTTAGTTAAGAGATATTAGTTGTTTACTGTTTACCTTTCTAGCTTATATTTCAGATGCATCTCTTATGAAAACAAAAAAAAAATGGGTTGCCAAAATAGTTTGCTATTTACTGCTATTTTTTCATTTGTTTCTTCATTCATAAGTGCTGGTAATATAATCCAGGACTTTGTAGATGCTAGACAAACCATGGAGGCATCGTTCCAGCCTGCTCCCTAGAATTTGAGAGTGCAGTAGAGGAGGGTTAGAATAACAATGGCAAGAGATTGTATCTATGATCCTTCGGGACATGGCTGTGTTTCATGTCCCTCCTCCTCCACATATACATGCCAGTAGGCATGACTTCCTTACTGGTTGATGATTTGGCGGGCCCTTTGGGCACCTAAGCCAACCTTAAATTCTCAAAATCCCATTTATTTATGTATGATCACATACACATGTGTGTCACGGCACACATGCAAAAGTTAGAGGACAACTTGTGGAATTGGTTTTCTCCTTTCGTTGTGGGGATTCTGCAGATTGAGCTCAGGCTGTCAGGTTTGGCAGAGCACCTCTACTTGCTAAACTGCCTTGCTGGCTTTAAACCAACTCTTAATAGAATTTGAAAGTATTATGTAAACTTGCAAGTGGTAATTTTTTTTTTACCTTTATATACTTAAGAAATAATAATTTAAAATGTAATAGCTTGTCTGTCAACAAGCCATATAATAACTTAAGGTGAATTGTGCATAATGCACATGATAAAGCACATAACATAACTGTGAGTTGAAATTAATCCTTATGCCCATATTATATTCTGAAAAAAAAAAAGTATTTTTCTGTGCTGAGGTTTGAACCTAGGGCCTGGTATATTTTTAGACAGGTGCTCTACCACTGTGCTATGTACCCAGTATCTCTAGCACAGACTCTAAATAATAGTACAGACACAGTGAAGGAAGCCCATGTTACATGTGTTTATAAAAGTAACTAAAAATTACTGCTGTTAGACAGGTAGGTGGGATACAAATTAGAAGAGATGCCTTATGCTTTAAATTTTTTTTTCTACTTTTCTTACTCTTTCTTCTTCTTTTGTTGTTGAGAGGAGGGGAAAGTGATTGAAAAACAAATCTCTTAGCCTTGGCTAGCTTGGATGTCACTATTTTTCCCAAGCTGGCCCCAAACTAGCTCTTGATATAGTTTGAAAGTATTATGTTAACTTGAAAATGGTACTTTTCACATCCTCTTGCCTCTGTCTCCTGAATGTTTATAATTATGTACTATATGCTTAGTTTTAGAACACATGTTTGTTAATGAGTCCACATTCTAAGTAAGGTCCTTTCTTTTTAAGGGGACTAAATAAAATGATACAAATTGAATAAACAAGACTCTTGAGGAAGCATAAAAATGTCCTTAAAATATCTAGGTTGCTTGTTATGTGGAAACGTAGTGCATGCATATTGGATAAAGAACTGTAGACGTTAAACTAAAAAATAAAGTGATAAAAAGATCATCAGCAATTACTGATGATAACAAACTGAAACTCCTGGAAAAGCTCATTTCTATAAAAACCTTCTATTGTGACTAATTAATTACTTTTCATTGGTAAATAAAGCATGCCCATTTGCATGTGCAAATTCATAGACAGAATTTTTCCTTTGGTTCTACTAAAGTTCACTAGGAAACAGTAAAATGGCACTCTGTGTTAATGAGAATATTGTTCATAATTTTCCTTTGAACTGTGTAAGATATAAATTCCTGTGAGATGAACTGTACAGTTTTCAAGTACACCAAAAACTGCGTGAGGAGGAAGATTTTACCTCATTGTTAGGTTGCTTAATTTCTTCCTAATGTGAACGAACACTGAATGTTTAGGGGAGAAAAATTCCTCTTTCCTATCATCTCTTTTCTAGACCAAGACAAAGTTATTTTCTGTAATATCCTAAGCTCTAGTACTTTTCATGAAATGGTAAAGAGAAAGGGAGGAACTTTTGACTTTGCATTAATGGCCTATGTAACTGGCTTTTTTTTCCTGCCTCGGTTTTTTTTTTTTTTTCCTTTTGTTTTGAGGTTTTGCCTTTTTTTAAACTTTTATTTTTTATGTTAATTACAGGTTATTTACTTTCTATCCTCCTGTAGCCCCCTCCTTCACTCCCTCCCAATCCTACCCTCCCTCCCTCATCTCCTCCCTGCCCCTCTCTAAGTCCACTGATAGGGGAGGCCCTCCTCCCCTTCCATCTGACCCTAGTTTATCAGGTTTCATCAGATCTGGGAGGAGCAGCCTTGCTGGGCCACAAAGGAGGACACTGCCTGGGCTTTTTATCTAGGGTGGACATGGAATCAATTTTATCTCCTATGTAGAGGAGAGTGGCAGCCCCTTCAGCTTAATATAAAATCTCTTAGAGCTAAATACTTCAGCATTTGGAGGATTAGATGAATTCCACAAGCACTTGTGAAAAGCTTATTATGTTTCAAGTTCTGTAGGTTTCTGAGGAGCTTGTCGCTTACTCGGGATATATACATTCCCTGAATGATAACTACAACATGATCCAGTGGGTAAAAAAATCACGTAGTAGAGTCACACACAGTTTTCTTTGGGGATACTCAGCAAATGCCCTTTGTCCAAAGCCTCATGGGTGAAGAATAAAGGTTGCTCAGAGAAAATGAAGCCTAAACTGTCTTAGGGTTGAGAAGATGAGCACAGGAAGGGGGCAAGGATCCAATGCTTGTGAACCGCAACCAGAACATTGAATTCCATGTGAGTTGGAGCTGGGAGTCAGGCTTTTCCTGAAGATAGAGTCATAAGGCTTTTGAAGGGGAGGGCCTTGAGCCTTTCTCACATGCACAGGGAGGCAGTGTGCCGCCAGCCTTCAACCCTAACACGTGCAAGTGGAGTCAAGTTCATGGAGTAAGTCTGTAGGGGGTACCTGCAGGAGTTCTTTTGAGAGCCTGTTCATTAGCAACACCATAGTATCTGGGTAACAACACAGGGTGCAGACAAGAGAGAGTCATTTCCTCCCTCCTCCTGTGAAGGCTCTTGCTTGGCACAGGCTTAAGGAGGATCTTGGAGAGGCAATCGAAAAGATGCTAATGGAGGAACGGAACCTGCTGAGAGGAGTAACCTTAACAGGAATTTCAGGTGCAGCTGTGCCCAACAGAAAGACTGTGGAGCTGATAGAAGCATCAGGAAATAAGTGGCAGCTCCCCAGACAGCTGTACCGAAAAGATTTCGAGCACCCTGTGAACTTCTGCGGCATTTCCTTCCTTCCTTCCTTTTTTCTTTCTTTCTTTTTCTTTTTCTTTTCTTTTTTTTCTTTTCTTTCTTTCTTTCTTTCTTTCTTTCTTTCTTTCTTTCTTTCTTTCTTTCCTTCCTTCCTTCCTTCCTTCCTTCCTTCCTTCCTTCCTTCCTTCCTTCCTTCCTTCCTTCTTTCTCTCTCTTTTTCTTTCTTTATTTTTCTTTTCATTTTTCAAGACAGGTTTTTTTGTTTGTTTGTTTGTTTGTTTGTTTGTTTGTTTTTCTGTGTAGCCTTGGCTGTCCTAGACTCACTTTGGAGACCAGGCTGGCCTCGAGCTCACGGAAATCTGCTTGCCTCTGCCTACCCGAGCGCTGGGATCACAGGCGTGTGCCACTGCGCCCAGCTCTTCAGTGATATTTCTGAAGGAAGCTGGCTATCTCTTACACACAAGTGACAACAACACTCAAACAAAATCAGTCACTCAATCAAACAAACAGCAAAAAATAACTTTAGGAAGCTAAAGCTTCAGGGTTAAAAGACTGGATTAAAAACTTGGATCTATATGCTTATCAAAATTTGGCGTAATATTCTATAGACGTTTTAATTCTGTTAGAAGTGCTGTGATGTGTAGAGACACTCCTCCGCTTTTCCAGAGATTAATTAGCTCCCTATTCTCCGTTGTGTTCCCTTTGTTGTATCTCATATTGGCTTTTTGAGTCCATGTCTTTAAACTCTTATGAGTGTGTAAGTACAGCACCTAACAGGCTAAGTCTGGCAAATCACTGCCCTGTTTTGGTAAATAAAGTTTACCAAAACTTTTTTGCTAAATTTTGTTAGCAAAAATTTTTGTTAGAATTTTGTTACCAAAATTGAGTGTAGCATGGGTATACCCAGTTGCTTTGGTATTGTCTGCCTGCTTTTGTGCTAAATGGTAAGACGTGAGCAGTTGCAACAGAGACCAGTGTGCCTAAAACATTCCTTATCTGGCCCTTTGCAGACACAGTTTGCTCACCCTGTTCTAGTTCCCCGAGAGAGCCATTCTTCCTTTAGCTTTTCAATTATTGCACAATGGGCTCGCCTCAGTTCGATGCCCTTCCCCACTGTCTTCACTGTAGACTTAAGTGCTCCTAGACTTCTAGATCTCAGCTTAGGAGTTCTTCTCCAACTTTCTACATTCAGGCCGGCTAAGAGGCTGTATCTGCATCTTTCCAACAAGCCCTGGCCATTTCTATATCTGAACACTTAAAGAACTGAATTATCTTTTTTGGCTTTATCCATAGACACTAAGCTCTTGGAAGAGTTCAATAGTATCCGCAGTACCTATGCATAGAACAGTGTGAAACAAACTCTTGAACGGTCCTTCCTAGATGATATCTAAGTGCACAGCTTGTTGGCAGTATGCCCCAGTCATACAGATGTTTATGAAGACTGATAGATGCACGCGTTTATATGTGATATGCACTTGTATTTTAGACACCTGGGTTACGTCATAACGGGGACACTGTTCTACATAATCTGTCTTTCAAGTCTGCTGTTGCTCCTGGATTCTCCTTATTCAGGTTTCCAGGCATGTAAATCTCCCTGCTCTATCGTCCCCTAAACAGGAAATGCTGGTTTTGTGTTTTTTTTTTCTTCCAGCATTTCCAGATTGCCCGAGGACACATATCTTTCTTACCTCACTTAATGCTGACTATCTTTAGATTCTGTTATTTTGTTTTTCTAGGCTCTTTTGTTACAATAAAGGACTTTGCCCTTTTAATATTTTTCATAATGAGAGAAGAAGAAGAAGAAGAAGAAGAAGAAGAAGAAGAAGAAGAAGAGAATTGATTATTTTTATTTATTTATTTATTTTTAATTTTTGGATTTGAGCTGAATTTAAAAGTGTCCTAAGTGTGTTTATTTTAATTTTTTAATCGTTGACACAAATCCAAGTTTTGCAGATTTTGGTCATGGAGTCAGTTTGAAAATTCTCAACATGATAGAGTGTTAAAGCACAGACACTATGTAGCATACATTCCCCAAGGGGAAACTGACAAGAATCACTACTTGAGGGTGTTACTACAGTAGAATTTGAATAAACAGCCAGTTTGAAAATACATTCAAAGACTAAGCATTCTGGTAAGGTGCCTGAGATAAATGTCATTTTCCCTGAAGGAAGTTGAGGGCATTGTTGAGATTTTTCTGTGTGAGATTAAAATTCATTTGTTAGAATCTGCTTAAAGATATCTATGCATCAAAACTATCTTTATTTATTTATTCATTCTAGAGAAAAACAAAACCTTATCTTAAGCAATAATCTTTTCCTCTCTGAAGCCAAGATATACTCACAGCACAGAGGATGCCCAGGAAAGCAGTTCTTGTTCAAAAGTGTGCCTCTGCTCATGGTTCTACTGGGAGAAAAGGGGTCTTGTTAGACAGACAGTATCATCCAAACAAAATGCTTCTTCTACTTCCTGCAAAGGAAAATGAACCCTTTCTTAGAACTGAAGGTTCTAAGATGCCTTTCTGCATCATTGAATTCTCTTCATAAATATTAAGAAACCAGAAAATTCCTCAGTGTTTAGAAGAATTGCATTGCCTGTGATTAGTGGACAAGTTCATGCCAGCCCACATTTTCTTCTCTGAAAATAATGATTTGTCAGTGGGACACTTTCCTAGTTTCCTCTGAGACACCAGTCCCCATGGATGAGTTTCAGCTAGTCCTGGGAGAAAAGGAAGTTCTCACTAAAAGTTTATTCATAAGTCAAAGCTTAAGAACTCAGTTTCTGAGTCCTAATTGGTATCTCTCATCCTGGTATTCTTAAGGTAATTAATTAATCTACGTCTGAGAACTCACACTTTAACTTACAGAATGTTCAATTTCTCAGTTTCACTAAGAGTGGAAGTTACTGGCATCTGAGTGGTTAAGTAAGGAACTCCATATGAATCATGGGTAAGGAACTATTAATGATAGAGCAACTAGTCAAGTCCATGGGAATTTGAGAGCGAATGGAACAGAGTTGTATTTGGGTTTTGTATGAACTGTCTCAAAGTAACTAATGAAAAAAATCAGAGATTGACATCTTTAAGGCTATTTAGAGAGCTAATAGACGGAACATAAATAACTCATCATTGGAGAAGGCTTTCTGTGAAACAGGAAAATTGGTTTAGAATTATAAGTTGCTGCTAGCCCTAGCTAAGAAACTATCTCCAGTTGACACCTGCTTGCAAAGGAACAATTAGTTTTCTCCAATGGAGCCTCATTGGGTATATTAAGCATACTTTAGGACTCCATGCCCAGGGGTAGATAGCCAACGCAAGATGAACGCAATGAGACTTTTATAGACTTTTTGTCTCATATTGCTTTGCTCGGGCAAAAAATTCTTGTCTTACTGGTCTTTCGCTTGTATGTTATGGTTTCCAATTTTGTGTTTTATGGATTTTGTTTTTATGTGACTGTGTCTCTCTGTATGTTTTTTGTGTTTTCTTCTTTCTTTCCTTCCTTTCTTGCTTTCTTTTTGGTTTGTTTTGTTTGCTTGCTTATTTCTAAAGAGAGGGAAAGAAGGTATAGAATGTGTACATGGGGTGGTGGGTAGGATCTTGGAGGAACTGGGGAAGGGGAACCATGACCAGAATATATTATGTAAAAAATTATTGTCAACAAAATATATAAAAATACCTATTAAATCCAATTTGCATAAAGTAAAATGCACCTTTTAAAATATAAGATTTGTTCCTTTCATATTAGCTGAATATCTCATATGCATTCAATTTTTAGTATTTCTTTCTTTTGTAACTGGTTAGTATAGTGTTTATTTTACATAGGATATGTCATAATATCATATTTCATCATGACAGATCTAAATTCTTGATATCTTACAAAACCCTTGGATTTCTCCTTTATCATGTACATTACAATTTTCTTTCTTTTTACTACTATATTTTTAATATATTTTTTGGTTTGTTTGTTTTTTGTGAGACAGGATTTCTCATTGTAGCCTTGGCTGTCCTGTACTCACTTTGTAAACCAGGTTGGCCTCAAACTCACAGAGATCTGCTTGTCTCTGCCTCCCGGCGTGCTGGGATTGAAGGCATGAGCCATCTCACCCAACTTAATATACATTTTATACCAAACTTTTATTATTTTTTATTCCAAATGATAGTCATATTTAAAAAAAAATCAAAGTGAGAAAATATTTTAAAACTATGACATTTTTAGAGGAAAATTTCTTCATCTCCTTTCCATAGCCATACCTGATTTGCAGCAAAAAATATTCAACTTCCTAACTAATGTAGTTCAGGCAAGAGCTGTAACACATGGGCTTCTCCAATATTCTCTCTTAGGGATCCATCTTCTATTCTGTAGGGTGGGCAGGGCCTTCCCTGTTGGTTGGTTTCCTTCCTAGATGCTTATTGCCCATCTGTCCTGGCTCCTGATTATCATCTGGCTCCAATTCTCTGTCATGCCTGTTGGGCTCCATTGCAGTTTCATTTTGTTCCATCAACATCAGAGGATATTATTTTCATCTGTTTGGCCTACTCTAACAAAATATTATAAATAGGCTAGCTTGTAAAAAACACAAATACATTTTTTTCCAGTTCTAGAGGCTGGACAGTCCACAAGAAGGTGATTGTAGATGCTAACTTAGTGAGAACCCACTTCTCAGTTTATCGATGACTGCTATTTTTTTTTTTTTTTTTTTTTTAATCATTACATGGGAAGAGAGAAGCTAGCTGCCTGGGCTTCTGTAATCCCAGTGAAGGTGGAGCCTTGAGAGCTCAATATTCTCACCAAATTCCTAGCTTTTGCTACCTCCACCTTCAAGGTTAGGATGCCAACATATGAATTTGGGGGAGAATGTAAATATTTAGTCCATTGTAGTTATGTTTACTGACAACTTCATGTTTCTCCTAGTCTGTCTTTCTCCGGTAAACAGCCACCAACTGTATCTGTTATTTGGAGTTTGGCAGAGGCGTATGAAGAACACGCTATAGTAAAAGAGCCTAGTGTTACCACAATGCATACAAACTCCAGAGTCTTCTTACTTGTATACTGGTTTTCATTTTTTGCTTTCTGAATTACATAACCCCGGTTCATTTTGTGATGACATCAGATACACATGGTCCAAGTGAGTATGTCCAGAAGTTATTGTAATGCTATGTTATATAAGTGTGACACACAGGGGACCTTTGCACTGAATCATCAGTTCTCATAGTTTAATTGCTTTGGGCATGGGTGCAGTGATCATTGTCAACTGTAAGGTAAATGGTAAGTGTCCAGATCCATAATCCTACAAATGATGAAAACGTAGCAACAGAGGAGTGGATTTTAGATTTTGCTTCAGAGTTGGGGGTATTCATATATATATATATATATATTGAGATATCCTGGGGATGAGAGCCCACACAATGGTCCACTTATGTTTCAGTTATACTTTATATGGATAGGCTGAAAGTAATTTTGGGTAACATTTTCAGTGTATCTGCATTTTGACATGAGTCAGGCATGGAAATTTCTACCCATGATATGTGGATGCTCAAAATTTTTTGGATTCTATGAAAATTTGTATTTAAGAAGCTTAATGGCCAAAGCTTAGGATCATCACTAGTCTTTGCTGAGTAGCAAAACCGAGGGAATCCATCATGTGAATGCAGACCAGAGACCATCACCTGGGTAACAAGATGGCCACATGTCCCAAATCATTCCGTTTCTACCAGGATTATGTACCTTAAAAACCATCATTGGAGAATACATTCTTTTGGTCTTGAATTCTTCTGAGTCTTCAATAGTTCTTTGAAATGCAAACATCTAAATGCTAGGGTGACACTAAGCATCATTCTTAGCAACCATATTAATGTGGATATTAACAATTTGCTAATAAATATAGGTAAGTGGAATTGGTAAAGGAGAAGAGTGAACCAGGAGAATGAAGAGGGTGCTGGAAATGAAAGGAAATAGGTATTTCTTAAAAATAATTTGAAGCAAAAAATTTGGCAATAATTACTGGTTACTCTGTTTTGGGTACTGCATGTCTACTAGAGAATCAAGACCCAAGCAGGTAAATATCTTTTCTCTTTCCCGACTCAAGATTGAAATATTATTACTATCAATATCATTACATATGTAATGTTTATTTTTGCATTTTCCCTTCCTTTGGTACTTGTTAAGCATATCCTACTGGAAATATCTGTTTTATCATGACGTATGTGGTTCTAGTTTGCCGTGTTCTCTAACTTGAAGATTTTACTCAATGCTCATTTTCTTCACAAACATTTCCAGGCTGAAGCCTCTGTACATTATCCTTCATGCCTGAATAAACAGGCATTTTAAGTCAAGCACTCTAACTGATTGCAGTGCTTAAAAAACAAGAGTTACAGTAATGGTTTTAAGAAGAAAGCACTGTTTGGTTCAGTGGACACCTGCTCTACAGGCGCTTGAGCATTCCTCCAAATCCTTTGAAGCAGTTTGTAGAACAACAAACGTGTTGTACCACCATTCTTGGCTTCAAGGTATGAAAGAAAAACTTCATTTTTATAGAGTGGCCAAAATGAGTTCAGCCTGAGTACTCAGAGTTGTTTCAACAATGTAAAATAATAAAATAAAGATGAAGTCTGCCAGAACAGCCTAGAAGTATGAAGATGTGCATGCTTGAAAGCACAAGGAACAGTGTTTCCCCTGGCAGGAGTGTTCTATAGCTTCCACATGCATGACTAGCTCTCCTCATGCTCTTCCCATTGGGACAAAATTTTACATCATTCCATAGAATAACCATCTCTTGTTGTGCTTGATGGAAGCTTTGACATTGCATATAATAGGCAAGTAGACAATTGAGTTACCTGTCTATTTCCTGTGCCTAAAATAAATGTAATTTAGAGCAATTTTAAAATAAATTACTAAGTCTGAAAAACAAAACCACTTTGCCCCTGTGTTAAGATATGTGACCACTTCGATAGACATAACAATTCATTAAGAAAGTTGCTCATTTACCACTATGAAGGGATTAACTGTTAAAATCGTAATGTTGGTCACTTTTTCCTTGAAATGCCTGTGTTTTCAAGTGTATCCATTTTATGTCCCAAACCCTGTAGGACCTTTCTTCAACAAAATAAAAATCATCCCAAATAATCATAAATGTCTTTTTTTTTTCATCTCTTCTTTTTTTGATGCTCATGGTAATTGCTGTGTAATGCAGTTGGGCACACGCAAAATGTAAGATTAATGTACTACAATAATAGTGCGTCGCAAATTCAAACAAATGATCGCAATAAAACACAAGTGGAATAAATTCAAGTGCATATGGAGATTTAGCAAAAAGAGAATAAATAAAAATGCAGGGTAGTCATAAATCTAAAGTTGACCAGTTCCAAACCTCTGTTATGTAGATAAGGAAAGTGGTTTCTGGAAGAGAGGGTGGTTTAGTCAATGTCAAGCAATGAGGTAGTGGTGCATCTAGACAAAACCTGGTTTCTTAGAGCCTTCCAGAGTTTTTTCTAAAAGCAGTATCCCCTCTTCACATGGATTGTATGTGTTGTTCATGTTTGCATGCATATAGCTATATGTGCGTATAGATATGTATGCACGTGTATGCCTGTATACAAGGCCTAAAGTTAAGTGTGGGTGTTTTCCAATTGTTCTCTATTTTATCTATTGATTTGGGGGTCTTCTGAGCATGGAGATCAATGATTCTTGTAGTCTATCTAGCCAGCCTGCCATGGGTATCTCCTGTCTCCCAAATGCTGGATTACAGGAAGGCCAACATGCCTTTCCAACTTAAACAAAAATATTAAGTCTCCTTGAGGTCTCCGCAGCCCTTTATCTCCAGTTTTGACTTCAGTGGTTTAGTTACCCATGGTCAACAGTGATCTGAGTGTATTGAATGGAAAATTACAACAATAAATAGTTGAACAATTTAAAATTGTACATTATTCTGGTTGTCATGATGAACTATTATGTCACTAAGCTTAGTGTTCTTGGGTTAGGAGTATCCTTGATGTATCTTATCTAAATTGTGTATGGTACCTGTGTGCATCTTGTTTATCAAATCCACAGTTGTGGTATCTCAGGGATTATATTCAAGTAATTCTATTTTTATTAATAATAGCTCCACAGTAAAAGAGCCATGGTGCTGAAACTCAAAGATACCAAAGAGAGTCTGAACAGCATTTCCTTCAAATAAAAACATGAAAATTCTTGAAGAATTATGAACAAAATTATGAAGAAAAGTGGAAAGCAATTATATGTAAAGGTTGCTAGGATCTATGGTGAGCTATTGTTAACCTCTTACTGTGCCTAATTTATAATTCAACATTGTCCATTGTACATGCCAGGGGAAACCATATGCTTTGGTCCTCACCACAGCTTCAGGAATCCACTGGTGGTTTTCAGGCATAGACGTAAGGGCAAGCATTATCATCCTCTATTCCTTTCATTAATATTTAGCACAGGTCTTTGTGCACAGGGTACAAAGTCTTTGTTGTTGGTTGTGCTGTCTACCTTTTGTCGACTTGACAAAAATTAGCAGCATCTTGGAAGAATAAAACAGGGACTGTGCGACTCAGGAAGTTGGCCTGGAGCTAGAGTGAGTTTGAGATGTGTCCAAACCCTGAAAACCTCAGTCTTGAGACCATCAAGAGTAAGGGTCACCCCCTCCCTGTTCTGTGCCTTCATGCCCCAGTGCACGCACGCAGGTAGACTTGGGAGCCCCATCTTTGCAATTCTTGAGGTAATGATGTAGCCTAGTACCTGGAATTCCTCTTCACGGAAAGGAAGCATTCCCAGCACCTCAGCCCGGGCCAGTGATGTTCACTCACCAGAAAAACCCTACCCATTTCTCCAAGGTTTATATAGCCCGTATTTCTCCCCTCCCCCCACCCCCATAAAGAGAGCTGTATCATTTGAAGAGCAGTGTCACTAAAAGGGCTTTATCATTGAAGGAGCTCTGAAAGAGCGGCAGCAGTGATGGCAACTCCTCCCCCAAGTGAACTGGGATCCTGCAAACCCACCTGCCAATCATTCCTTTGAGCCCAGCGCTTGTATGCATCAATGTCTGGACTTCCCAAGGGAAGAAGCAGACTCGGCTCCGGCTCCGGAACAACAGAAAACTAAGGTGAGGAATTCCCCGTTTCTAAATGGCCTGTAGGCAAGTCTCTGATACATTTTCTTGATTGGTGTGAAAAGGCCCAGCCCTTGTGGATATTGTTACCCATGGACAGGTGGTCCTGGGGTGTCTAAAAAAGCAGGCTGAGCAAGCAATGGCAAGCACGCCAATAAGCAGCATTCCTCCATGGCTTCTCTTTATGTTTCTGCTGGGGTTCTTGTCCCGACTTCCCTCAAAGATGGACTGTAATTCAGAAGTGTAAGCCAGACAAACCCTTTCCTCCCTCAAGTTGCTTTTGGTCTGTGTTGTATCAAAGCAAGAGGAAAGCAAACTAGGACACTGACCTATTAAATATATTCATGTAATTATGAATACTATGTTTTCTAGTAGATTTGAAACCAAAATGAATCATTTAGCAAAATATTAAAATCGTGTATTTTGGCAAAAGGGGATAAGTGTTTATAAATACATATTTTTCATTTTGCAGTTATTTAATAAAAACTTTACATTAGTTTTTCACTTAGAAAAAAGCTGGTAGCAGAAGAAGAAACAAATCTCCTTTGAAACTTGGTTAACCATTAAAAGAGAGGAATTTAGAAATTTCAGGAAGGGTAGGTCATGAGTGAAATTTCAGGAAAGTGGTCATGAGTGAAATCAGTGGGAGAGGGTGTTTTGAGAATATTTCTGTTTTGGCAGGAATCACATCCTAAAAACTTGGCAGGACGATGCTCCAATGCTAGAAACTACTGGAAATGGCCATTCTATGCTGCAGGCAGACATGCCTTAGCCAACTGGCTTCTCTTTCTACACATTGTGTGTAATGATGTTCCTGGAGCTGTTTTGTTTCCTTTTTTTTCAAATCCAAATCTTAGAGTAGCTTCAGATTTTGCCTTGAGAAACAAAATGTTCTTGATTAGCATTCCCTAGGAAGTAAGATTAAATAATTACATTCCTCGGAAGAGCCTGTTAAGATATAGAATGTAAATATTGCATCCAAAGCACAGCATAGATAACTCAGTAAAGGTGGAAGAAGGTTCTTCAGGGGCTGGGAGAAAGGGAATTCCACAACATTTGCTGGAGAAGCATGAGACGCCGGAGGACATAACGTATTATGACTAATTACATGGTTTTAGCGAGGATCTCTTCTATTTGCTTTTGATGATTTCTCTATCTCTTCCTCTCCCTTTTCCTTCCTCCCTCCCTCTCTGTCTCCCCCATCTCCCATGTATGTGTGTGTTGTGTTTACAGAGAGAGCTCTAGGACATTCCAGAGAAAAGGTATTGAAGGGGAGAAGAAAAAGTAGAGTGGGATAGAAGAAAGGACTTTTTTGGTGGGTTGTCAATGAGGACATTAGTTAGCTCTTAGGTAGGCGTTAGCTTAAACTCCTCCATGGCTCCCTTGGCCCACTGTAAACACTTCATCATTTTGAACCAAACTGATTTACTGAATTTATATTCATTTATGTGAACCATAAAAATCAGTCAGGCATTTGTTTAACGACCCGAAAGAAGGAACAAATGAAAGGGGAGCTAAGCTTGTAGGCAGTTTTCTTATTACTGTAGGAAAAATATACATACACGCATGCATACATACATATTTACATAAACTTATTTGTGGTAAGAATGTGACATTCTCTTTGGAAATGTATTTCTTAGGTCTTATAACAAAAGACATAATTAGTAGTGTAATTGTCTAAACAACATCTCATGACTAAAAATAGTTTGACCTTTTGTAATTAGTGTTCATTTATACTGGTGTTCAAATAAAATTAGAAATGTTTTTACATGATTGTCTCTGTAGGGTTTTTTTTTTTTTTTTGATCCCTGTCATAAAACATGAGTGTCATTAAGCATGATTACAATACTGGCTAGGGTTCTAGGTCTCTGATATTTTCTTCTACTGTTCCATTCTCCTGTGAGGCTCATTCAAGACATTTTTGTATTTCTTAATATTTGTTTTCATAAGCAATTGCCTCATCCTTTCATTCACCAAGACCATATGTACTTTTTATTGTGTTAAAGTTGCATGTTTGCTATGTACATAATGTCTGTTTTAAAGTTGTTGCTAATATCATCTTCCTGAGTTAATTCTCATCACTAGTGTTCCTGTTACTGCCATATTATGCATGTACTTGGTGAGCTCTGCATGTGCTGTCATGCATATTGTATGTTGGAGGAAATGTGTCACTGTGGGGGTGGGCTTTGAGGACTCATATGTCCAAGCTATGCCCAGTGTGGCACACAGTCTTCTGTTGCTGCCAGTAGATCAAGATGTAAAACTGTCAGCTCCTTCTTCAGCACCAGTCTGCCTGTAAACTGCCATATCCTGCCATGATGATAATGGATTAAACCTTCAAAAATGTAAGCCAGCCCCAATTAAACGAGTTGCCATGGTCATGGCATCTCTTCCCAGCAGTAGAACCCTAATCAAGATCAGGTAAATAGATTGAATAGTCCTGTATCCCCCAAAGAAATAGAAGCAGTCATCAAAATCTCCCTTCCAAAAAAAGCCCAGCATCAGATGGTTTCAGCACAGAATTCTACCAGACCTTCCAGGAAGAGCTAACTCCAATTCTCTTCAAACTATTCAGCAAAATAGAAACAGAAGGAACATTACCAAACTCATTCTATAAAGCTACAGTCACCTTGATACCTAAACCACACAAAGACCCAACCAGAAAAAGAGAACTTTAGACCTATCTCTCTTATGAACATTGATGTAAAAATACTCAATAAAATACTAGCAAACTGAATCCTAGAACATATAAAAGATATCATCCACCATGCCCAAGTAGGCTTCATCCCAGGTATGCAGGGGTGGTTCAATATACGGAAATCCATCAATGTAATCTACCATATAAACAAACTGAAGGAGAAAAACCACATGATCATCTCCTTAGATGCCAAAAAAGCATTTGACAAAATTCAATACCCATTCATGTTTAAAGTTTTGGAGATATCAGGGATACAAGTCACATACCTAAACATAGTAAAGAAAATATACAGCAAGCGTATAGCCAACATCAAACTAAACGGAGAAAAACTTAAATCAATCCACTGAAATCAGGGACAAGGCAAGGCTACCTACTCTCTCCATATCTCTTTAACATAGTACTTGAAGTCCTTTCTAGAGCAATAATACAAGTAAAGGAGATCAAGAGGATACAAATCAGAAAGGAAGAAGTCAAAGTATCACTATTTGCAGATGATATGATAGTATACATGAGTGATCCCAAAAATTCAACCAGAGAACTCCTTCAGCTGATAAACACCTTCAGAAAAGTGGCTGGATACAAAATTAACTAAAAAAAAAAAAAAACAAAAACCCGCAATAGCCCTCTTATATACAAAAGATAAAAGGACTGAGGAAGAAATTAGTGAAACCACAGCCTTCAAAATAGCCACAAATAACAAAGTACCTTGGTGTGACTCTAACCAAGCAAATGAAAGACCTGTTTGAAAAAAAACTTCAAGTCTCTGAAGAACGAAATTGAAGAAGATATCAGAAGATGGAATGATCTCCTGTGCTCATGGACCGGTAAGATTAACATAGTGAAAATGGCTATCCTGCCAAAAACAATCTACAGTTTCAATGCAATTCCTATCAAAATACCAACACAAATCTTTACAGACCTTGAAAGAACAATTCTCAACTTCATATGGAAAAACAAAAAACCCAGAATTGCTAAAATGATCCTGTATAACAACAGATCATCTGGAAGTATCTCCATCCCTGATCTCAAGCTGTAGTACAGAGCAATAGTAATAAAAACTGCATGGTACTGGCATAGAAAAAGAATGGTGGATCAATGGAATCGAATAGAAGACCCAGAAATAAAACCACACACCTATGGATACTTGATTTTTGACAAAGAAGCCAAAACTATACAATGGAAAAAAAGACAGCATCTTCAACAAATGGTGTTGTTTTAACAGGATGTCTACATGTAGAAAAATGTGAATAGATCCATATTTATCATTCTGTACAAAATGGAGTCCAAGTGGACCAAAGTCTTCAACATAAAATCAGACACACTAAATCTGTTAGAAGAAAAAGTAGGGAAGAGCCTTGAACTCCTTGGCACAGAAGACAACTTCCTGAACAGAACACCAACAGCACAGGCTCAAAGATTAACAATCAATAAATGGGACCTCATGAAACTGAAAAGCTTCTGTAAAGCAAAGGACACTGTCATCAGAGCAAAACGATAGCCTACAGATTGGGAAAGAATCTTCTTCACCAACCCCACATCCGACAGAGGGCTAATATCCAGAATACATAAAGAACTAAAGAAATTAAAAAGCAACAAAACAAATAATCCAATTAAATAATGGGGTAAAGAGCTAAATAGAGAATTCTCTGTAGAGGAAAATCTAATGGCAGAGAAACACTTAAATACTCAACATCCTTAGTCATCAGGAAATGCAAATCAAAACAACTCTGAGATTTCACCTTACACCCATGAGAATGGCCAAGATAAAAAACTCAAGTGACAATGCATGCTGGAGGGGATGTGGAGATGCTGATACTCCATTGCTGATGGTAATGTAAAATTGTAGAACCACTTTGAAAATCAATCTGGAGCTTTCTCAGGCAATTAGGAATAGTGCTACCTCAAGATCCAGCTATACCCTCCTAGGCACATATCCAAAATATACTCAAGTATGCAGTAAGGACATTTGCTCAACCATGTTTGTAGCAGTTTTATTCGTAATAGCCAGAACCTGGAAACAACCCAGATGTCCCTCAACTGAGGAATGGATACTGAAATTGTGGTACATTTACACAATGTAATACTACTCAGCAATTAAAAACAAGGAAATCATGAAATTTCCAGGCAAATGGTGGGTCTAGAAAAATCATCCTGAATGAGGTATCCCAGAAGCAGACAGACACACATGGTATATACTCACTTATAAGTGGATATTAACCATACAGTATAGGATAAACATACCAAAATATGTACCCCTAAGGAAGCTAATCAAGAAGGAGGACCCTGGGTAAGATGATCAATCCTCATTCAGAAAGACAAGCAGGACAGACATTGGAAGAGGGAGAAACCCAGGAACAGGACAGGAGCCTAACACAGAGGGCCTCTGAAAGACTTTGATACCCAGCAGTGTATCAAAGCAGATATTGAAACTCATAGCTAAACTTTGGGCAGAATGCAGAGAATCTTATGAAATTAGGTGGGAGATAGAAAGACCTGGAGGGGACACAAGGAGAGTGACAGAACCAAGAAATCTGGGCCCAGGGATCTTTTCTGAGACTGATACTCCAACCAAGGAGCATGCATGCAGAAAACCAAGAACCCATGCACAGATATAGCCCATGGCAGCTCTGTCTCCAAGTGGGTTCTTTAGTAAGAAGAACAAGGACTGTCTCTGACATGAATTCAGTGGCTGGCTCTTTGATCACCTCCCCCTCAGGGGGGAACAGCCTTAACAGGCTACAGAGGAGGACAATGCAGGCAGTCCTGATGAGACCTGATAAGCTAGGGTCAGAGGGAGGGGGAGGAGGACCTCCCCTATCAGTGGACTGCAGGAGGGTCATGGGAGGAGGTGAGAGAGCAAAGGAGGGATTGGGAGGGAATGAGGAAGGGGGCTACAGCTGGGATACTAAATGAATAAACTTTAATTAATATAAAAGATACAAAGTGAATAAGCTGTAATTAATAAAAAATAATATATTTGACTTTACCAAATCTCTCTGCCCTTTTGAAACCACTCTCATCCCCATTCACAGTGCAGCTTGTTATTCTAAAATCTTCCTGGCTTTACATTCCAATATGTGGAATGGAGCAGTGTGTGTTTACCTATTATTTGCTTAGTGCTATTTTTTCTATGTTTATTAAATTATTGCTATATTTATTATCCTAATTATCTTTGGTTTTAACGATTAGATTTAAAAGATTTAGATTTATTAGATTTATTTATCTAATAAATCTTTTAGATAAATAAGATTGTTGTGTCTTAATGTGTGTTTTTAGTAGATAATCTCAGAATATTTTACACCAATGATTCTACTACTTACTGGCCTTCCTTCCAACAATTTTAACTTGTGTTCTTTCCACTGTTATGGTGGCTGATATTTTTCTTATCAACACTTAGAAGTATTTTTCTAGTTTTACTTTATCTTTGTATCTTGAATGTCGTCTTTAGTATGTACATTGGGCAGAGTGTGCAGCTCTTCCAGGTTTGTTTATTAAAGTATCTGCTTAGCTTGTAGAGTTGAAATGCCATATTTATTAGAGTCACACGGTTAAAATGTTTAGTCATTCTGTAAAGATTACTTCGTACCTTGTGTGACGGGCTATGTTCAGATATGGGCAATTTGGAGTGAGAAAACAGAAATCAGTTTTAAAACTACAGTTCTTATGGAATTTGCAATCTGGTCAACCCTTAAATCCATTTTTATGGTAATCTGTGACAAGTTATACCAGGCTCTGTCTGCAACCCCGTGCTCATTAGTCCTTAACCCTTCTATGAAAACAGGAAGAAAAACTGTGGGTGCAGGCATACACAAATCCTAATCAAACCCCCCAAAGTCCATGTTTCCAAAATTTCACAGTCTTCCAACTTTGTTATGTGTCGCCTGAGAACAAGTGTTAGTTTTTAAATAACATCAGCTCAGAAGGATACATGCCTTGCAAACATCATTAAAAACAGAGACAACTGATTACATAAAATAAAATATCCTCAAACAGGCTGATCTCTAATTTCTCTGCTACGAAATTGTTTGATGATAAAAAACAATCCTTTGTGCAATCTGTTGTGAGCAGAGGTTTCCTGGAAAAGCCACACCCCTGTTGAAGAGTCTGCAGGGTCACTGGATCTTGACCACTGTGGGGAGGTCACAGTGCTGCAGGACCAGAGCCAAAATTACATTGTGTCCTATACTAGTTACTTTCTGTTGCTCTGATAAAATACCATGACCAAAAGCAACTTAAGGAAAAAGAGTTTAGTTAGGACAGTAATCCAAGACGCCTGGAGTTTATAAGGGGAGGAATGGCATGGCTGGCAGCAGGGGCAGGAAGCAGGTTAATTACATCTTTCCACCCAAATAGAGCAGTGATTGTCAACCTTTCTAATGCTGTGACCTTTTAATACAGTTCCTCATGTTGTGGTGACCCCCCCAGCCATAAAATTATTTTGTTGCTACTTCCTAGCTGTGATAATGCTACTGTTATGAATTATATAATATAACTATCTGACATGCAGGTTATCAGATATGTAACCCTTGACTATGACTCAGAGGTTGAGAGCTGCTGCCTTAGTGTCAGCAGAGAGAGTGACAAGGAAGTCAGGGGACTTTATAAACCCTCCAAGTCTGCCTTCCGTGATGTCCTTCCCCCAGCAAACCTATGTCCCCGAGAGATGTCAGAACATTCCATAAACAGTACCAACAACTGGGGACAAAGCGTTTAAATACGCTGACCTGAGGGGGCATTTCTCATTCAAGTTGCCACAGGTTACATTTATCCCCTGAAGAGCATGTTTATCATCCATGCCTGCTTCAGCTGCAGCATCCTCCTGACTGTTAGGTAAAACTTTTGCTATGTTACCTTAGGAGATCACTTTCTTCCAGCAACCTCAAAATAGCATTTTTTTCTACATAGCATGTAAAATCTATATTTTTCCCCTTTTTTACCTGTTGTCTCCACGGAAGTACTTACAAATGCATTGCTTCATGACAGTCTTTTTTGTTTTCCTGTGACTCATGTAATCACTTCCATATTGGGAGATGTCCTTCAGGGCATCTGCAGTCTGTCCTTCTATGCCGGAGTCACTCCTATTCGATTCAGAACAAGCTATTTCTTTGTTCTTTGGAGCAAGAACTGTGTTTTCCCTCAACACCGCTGTGATTGAAAGTGTGCACGGATGTGTGGATTTTCACGCAGATCTGGAGGACTGAACTCACTCCTCATGTGTGCTCATCAAGTACACCCATGCTGATAGGTCTTCCAGACCTATCTTGGTCTTAGTTTCATCTCTGCATCTCTACTCTGGTAAGCTGCATTCGGCAGGGGTAGATCGACACTTTTTTCTCTCTGCAGTTGTTAAAATTATCAGTTAATTTATTATTTTCACTTTTATATTTATTGTGTCATTTTCTATTAATGGTGGTAGGTGTTTGGACCCAGAGCCAGGTAGTATGACTGAGTTTTACTGTAACATGTGCTTAATTCATTAAAAAAATGAAAAACAGTAATACAAATGCTAAAGTGGGGATGGGGAAAAACCATGAGGACTCTATATCCATAAAAATTAGAAACCAGTAAGGAATGCTCGACGTGAAAAACACAGCAGTTGGTTATCCAATATCAAATGGTCATATATACATATAAATAGCATTATACAGACTAAGCAGGTTTTATTTAGGAATATATATATATATGTAACACACATATATGGTTGCACATATATACACACGTTACATGTATACATACGTGTATGTGTTACATGTATAATATGTATATATGTATGATATATATGTAATAAAGATATGTATATATATTCATGTAACAACAATTAATGAAAAAAGAGGCTTTGCATTTGAAAGATATCAGGCAGGGGTACCTAGAAAGGTTTGGAAGGAGGAAAGGGAAGGGATGAATGATGTAATTATATTATAATCTCAAAAATAGAAAAATAATTACAAAAATAAAAAGCATTAAAATAAGTAAAGAGCCAAAGACCATATATGAAAAATAGCTAAGTAAATTTTAAAAAGACATTCATGAGACTTTGAAAAATGAAACTATGTTAAAATTTACAAATTTAATGTAATGGTTTATTCAAATGAGAGGGTTTTATGCAGCCTGAATAGATTAGTGAGTTGGACGACAGGAGGGAATTAGTCACAACGCAGAGACAAAGAAAAGAAAAAAAAAAAAAAAGAAATAAGTTTGAAATGACAGTGATTCACAGATTCAGAAATTGTGGTGAATCCCAAGTGGAATACACAAAAAGAAATCAATGATTCAAATTTAGATGGTAGAGCAGCAATGACATAGAAGCATAGCATGAGCCAGAGGACACATTATCCACGAAGGAGCAACAGCTACCCTGACTATCCACAGCACAAAGGAGGCCAGAGAGCAGAAGAGAAAGTACTGTCATTCTAGAGGTTCACAGCTAGAAAACTCTTTGAAAAAAATTGAATATATTTTCAAAGGAACAGAAACTGGCAGGGTGTCTAGCCACAGGATACCATTAAAGGAGAGCCTGAAAACCAACAAGATCAAACTAATGTCTTAAAGAGGCCTTCCCCACCCCCGAGGGAGTAGCAGCCTTGCTAGGCCTCAGAGGAGGACATTGCAGCCAGTCCTGGTGAGACCTGATAAGCTAGGGTCAGGTGGAGGTGGAGGAGGACCTCCCCTACAGTGGACTTGGAAAGGGGCAGGGAGGAGATAAGGGAGGGAGGAGATGAGGGAGGGAGGAGATGAGGGAGGGAGGGTAGGATTGGGAGGGAATGAAGAAGGGGGCTACAGCTGGGATACAAGGTAAATAAATTGTAATTAATATAACAAAATTAAAAAAAAAAAGATGCCAAAGCTATTGGGACAACAATGGCCCCTGAACCAGGAGTTGCTAAAGACAAAGCATTCCAGGGATTCTGTGTCATTGTTATGGTGAGGGGAAAGGGGTTGTCTGAACATTTTAAATTTAGCTTCTCAAAACTTCAGGAACCCCTGTAAAGAAATAGAGATCAGAGATAGCAGCTTGCAAACCGAGTAAAAATTCAGAACTCAGCAAAGAAGGAAAAGAAAAAAAATAAAAGCAAACAGGGGAACAAAGGAAAACTAAAAGATGTTAAAAAAGAAAAGAAACCTGTTAGTAGGTTGAAGAAATGGAAATGGGTGGATTTGTTCAGTGTAGAGATTGAAAGCCAGAGGGTATCTGGAAAACAGACACTCATGCTATCTGCCACTTCTGGGAGGCACACCTATAAATATAAAAGTGAAAACATTAACTGAGGTGAACCCAAGGAGAGCAGGTGCAGCGTCATTTTTACTGAGGCAGCTCTCGGCTGCCATCTGCTTCTTGGGCACCACATGGGACACGTGAATATCAACACAGGGGTATCTTCTGGCACAAAGGGCATGTTTTATGGTTGGTAACACCCTTTTAAATGTAATCACCGGGCACTTCCATGTCCAGATGAGATGTGACCCTCTTTTGAGCAAAAATCCCTATCGTATTAGAAATGAAGTTACAACCTGACGAAGACCTACCTGAACCAAAACGTTTAAAGGCATCTGGCACATCTGCAGACCTTTTGTGAGCTAGCACACATGAGTTTTCAGGCTCAGCCTGCCAGGCAGTAGCTCCCAGATTCCCACTGCTGAGCTTCCAGCTTCCAACTTCTGGTTCAGGGAGCATAACTTTCCTTGGCCTCCTTTTTTTTTATTTATTTTTTTTTCACAATAATAGACATATTCCTTTCTTATATGCAAAATGGGATGAATCAATAAGAATTCCCCACATTAAGGCAGTCTTGGCCTCCTTTTTAAATACCTCCCTTCTCTGGTTATCTGCAGAGACTTCATGATTATCTGCCTTGATATTCTGGGCACTATTTCACTCCCTGAGCCTAGTAAATGTTCTTTGAATCCCTTTCTGAGTCCGTTAAAAAAATTCTTTATCTAGGAGGCCAAGGACATGCAAGACGGACTTTGTGGACTCCGGTGACAGTATCAGATAAGATGAAATTTATAGCAAAATGTATTACTCTTGATGAAGAGCGGCACTGTATGATGTTGTGTTGAATTCACCAGAAGCTGGCTCGTTGGGATCAACTGTCTTTCAAGCTCCAAACTATGGAAACAAAGTTGAAAAAGTGCAGAGAGATATTGACAATCTAATCATGCTTGTGCGGACCTTGAACAGGTCTCTCAATATTTTGTAGGTCCCAAATAGGTACAAAATAACAGTGTACTTAGTTGCTCATTTAAACTGTGATTGCTGCCCAAGATAAGGGTTCCAAGAGGTTTAACAACAATAAAGGTTTCCGCAATTTAGAATCAAGCATTTAATGTATCCATGGTGTTTGGGGCAGCTCTTGTCTAGTTGTAGCACAAGCTTTTTTGGTGTACGTGTGGTGTGGTGTGTTCACATATGTGTGCTGATGTGTGTGTGTGTGTGTGTGGAGGTCACTGGACAACCATGGTTGTTTGTCTTTCCTTTCCATCTTGTCTGAAACAGGACGTTTCACCTCTGCATGTGCCAGGTTAAACTTTTTTGAGTTTCCAGTAATTCTTCTGTCTTTGCTACCAACCTTGCTGCAGAAGACTGGGATTACAGGCATGTGCTACCATGCCCAGTTTTACCTGGGTTCTGGGAATTTGAACTCAGCACCGTGTGCATGCCTGGTAAAGACTTTGCCCCTTGAGCCATCTCCCCATCACAGCATCACTCTACCTTTACTTTGCCTTGGTTCTGAACATGCAAAAGGCATGCTTTGCAGTGCATGTATCGACACACAAGGCAGCGCCAAAACATGCTGCTTGAAACACCTTACTCAGACTGAGACTCTGATGCATGCTTTTCTATGTATTCAGAGTTCCCTGCTTTATTGAAGCATAGTGATTTACTTATAGAAAACAAGGGCTTTTACTGACCATTTCTTAGGATGTTTGATTTTAAAACTTGCTGTTTGAGTTGCTGACTTGAGTCTCATAGCTAGTAGTTATTTAAATTTTAGTTTGGGATTAGAAAAGCATTTCCAACAATTTTTAACAGGACACTAAACATGTCATTTCTGTTTTTACTGTGTCTACTTACACAGAGCAGCATTCTCAGCACTGGTGACTATGAAATTAAAACCTCGATCAACCTCTGAAGTTCTTTATATCCTGCAGTGTCTAATATTCAGCAGAGACTGAATTCTTCATGTCTAAATAAAAGCACCTTACTATGCACATCTGTTTTCATCATCCCTGAGTTGTAAACTTATATGTAAACTAAAGAATTGTTTTATACTGTTTTTTTTTTAATGATGTATTATCATAGATGTTTGAGAATTATACCCATTTTTTTATGCTTGTATACCGGAGTCACATACAAATTTCCAGGAGAAAAAGGACTTGTGGTGTTTAAAAAGCACAGATCTAGTAGACATGAACAAAGCCCTTCGCCTTCAAATAAGAACACCTGATCTTCAACTGTATTCATGCGGACCACAAGCAAGGAGTAATATGCAACCAGGATACTGTGGGTTCTAAGACTATCAATAAAATTAAACAAGAGAGAAATGGCTAAAAGGAACAACATGTAAGTAGGCATACCTTTCTTCTTAGAAATTTAAAAAAAACATCTTTTTTTGGATAAAATAAAAATCATAACGTATGCTATTAGGAAACACTTGGAACTGAATGAAAAATATAACAAAATGGGTGCAGGACAGCTAAGTACAGCTAAACTCAGTTTAAAACAATTCTTTGGTGTACATATAATTTTATGACTCAGTGATGATAAAAAACAAATGTGCCTATTGAGGTGGATGCACTTTTATTTAGACATAAAGAATTCACTTTTGGCTGAATATTTAACACGTGTGTGTGTGTGTGTGTGTGTGTGTGAATATGTGTATCTATGGCTTTGTAAGTTACTTTGCTCAAAGTATATAGTTTTATAATATACCTTAAAATTAATCAAAGTTTAATTTTTAAAAATTAAGTAGATTTATTTGTTGGTTTACTTATTTACCACAATTTTCTTTTGTAAATGAAATTATAGGACAGTTTTATGTGGTGTATTGTTTAGATTTAGGGCTGAGATAGGAATGCTGATAGGTTGAACTCAGCATTATAAACATTCTAGCTGTAAGCAAACATGATCCACTGGTTTTGAACCACGTCACTGAAATAGCTTTAGAAATACAAGCATTATCTCTACAAGCAATCCTGGACTTGCTGGTTCAACTTCAGTTTCTTGATTCTAAGTCCCTGGGTGAAGGGCTTCTCTCCCTTTCTGTATCCTCTTAATTTTTCCTGACTTTCCATTCTGCCACACCCTCCTGTAATTTTTTTCCATAATTCTGTGAGGAGCCTTTGGTGTGATTTGCCATCCCACTGCTTCTTTGTCCACAATAACCCTATAACTTACTATATTTTCTAAATTATTTGAACTCTAATCAATCATATTTTTACAGGAGACTCACTTTATGAACCATCTCCCCAGCCCCCACTGCTATTTTAACATACTCATTTGAAAATATCTCCATATGAAAAGAAACATTTTTTATGTATTTTTTTATTAATTACACTTTATTCATTTTGTATCCCCCCATAAACCCCTCCTTCCTCCCCTCCCGATCCCACCCTCCCTCCCCTTTCTGCATGCATGCCCCTCCCCAAGTCCACTGATAGGGGAGGTTCTCCTCTTCTTTCTGATCTTAGTCTATCTTTCTGATCTTAGTTCTCATCAAAATTGGCTGCATTGTCCTCTACTGTGGCCTGGTAAGGCTGCTCCCCCCTCAGGGGGAGGTGATCAAAGAGCAGGCCAATCAGATTATGTCAGAGGCAGTCCCTCTTCCCGAAAAGAAACATTTTTATGTAGGAAATCTTCACAGTGGGCTTTGTTGTGACAAGGTGTTCTACTGTCATCTGTTGAGAGACTTTAACTAGACTCTTGGGTTAAGGGTTTCTTTTCCTCACAGATTCTCTTAGCTTTGCCTATCTATCTTTCTATTCTGCTTCAAAGAATATTGCCACTGCTCTGGATCACTGCTTTGTTTGTTCAAAGTTTTGTTGAGTTGATTAGAATGTTAAGGCTGTCTTCAGCGAACGATAAACAACAATGTACATGCTATAAGACCTTATAATGTAAGTAAGTACTGCCTTCAGAGGAGGCAGGGCAAGGCATTAGGGAATAGATACTGATATTTTATATTGGTTTGAAATGTATGATTTAATTTTGTTAATCTAAATAACAATGTGGGAAGACAAATAAAGAGAGATTCCCCCAAAACAATAAGAAACATTACAATGTAAGATTTGTATACCTTGATAACCATATCTAGGGAGGTTGAGACAAGGGGAAACATTTAAAATGCAAGAGAGAGAGAGAGGAGTTCAAATTTTTTTTTTTTTTGAAACAAGAGAAGGCTGGCGACAATGTCCTATAGTAGGAGTTCATCATCCACTCATTAATAGAACATTAACAGTGTGTTAGATAAGTATTTTTGTATGTCTGGATAGCTATTCCCTGACTCATGAGCAAGCCTCTTAGGAAAAGTTGTTATGGGTGTCTGCTTGTAAAAGTCTTCCAGAAGGGAGTTGTAATCCTTCCTATATTCATGGGTGCACAAAGGCATGCTTCCTTCATGGCTTCCAGCTGTCCAGCTGCACACACATTTGTAGAGTTTGACACATGTGACTGCATTTGACTCAGACAACTTTCATGATTATCTCTTTCTGTTGAGATGTGGGGAGAAATAAGGGAAGAAAAGAGAAAAGGGGAACCTAGAGCTTCATCATCAACATGGGTGATTTCAAGGGTGTTCTGTTCATCAGGCTGCTCAGGATTCTCTGGGCTGAGGTACGTGTTTTTCCTTAAGTATTTATACTTACTTGACAATTGAAGTCTCTGTGGACTCACTGCACCTACTACCTCAAGTCTTCCTGTTCTCTCACCCAGCAACGCAGTCACCTTATTTTATATAATCTAGACAAATGACAAATTCAAAATAAATTGCCTTGCTAGAGTCTGCTGTAGTTTGTGGTGGAACATGCCTGGAAGAAATGGAGATATTCTAAAGACACACTTGAGTCTCTCCATCTGACTATCAGACTATTGAAACAGTGGGCCTCAAAGAAATGGAAATTTCCCCTCAGGAAATTCATGCTGGGAAAAGGTAAAAACACCGACCAGAGGGGGAATTTGTCCCCCAGATAAAGATTTCACACAGTTCTACCAAGTTGTCAGATCATGTCACAGGAGGAGACCAAAGTCCACACAGTGGGGTGAAAGGTGGGCAGGGGTAAAAGTGGAAGGGGTGAAGCAAGAGTTGGAGGTATTCCTTGGAATCCATCTTACCAATGTGGACACATGGACTAAATCTTCATTTTATGCTCTCCACTTGAGTCTTTTTTAGCTTGGATTTTTTAATATTAGACTGGTGGTTGGACCTGACTTAGTGCACAAGTTGTGACTCCTGAATTTAATAACAGGAAGTGGCGCGTGATGGCAACCCAAAGTATGATTCTATGCAAAAACTAGGTCTCACCCGAATCAAATCCCCGGATGCCCAGGTTTCCCAGAAAGAGTCTTTGTCTAGATTTTACTTCTTTAATCTGCAGCAATTTGCATTATCCTCAGCTGTTTTCATCAGCTGCTCTTGTTTCTGTCAATGGTTATGTGACCACTATCTAGGAAACAGCTGTGTGCTCCCCCTGCCAGAGTCTTCTCTGGCTTTGTGTGCTTGTGGTATGTTTCCATGCATGAGGAATAATGAGTCCAATAACACATTCCTTCAGCATGCCACAGAACTTATATGTTAATTACAAATTTATATCATTTGTGCCATATTAATATTTATGGATACAAGAATACTTGTATATGATTTAGAGAACTGTGTCATTCATTCACTGTTTTCACACCAAGGGGATTTCTTTGCCTCCATTTTATGGAAAGCTGTTCTTTGCTACATGAAATTTTGGCCTTCTATTGTGTGAACTTGAATCTGCTCACAAGTGATGACTTTCCAGTTTAAAAGTTGGCAAATAAATAGCTCCTGAGTTCTTAAAGTTTGCAATTGGCAGCTTCTTTCAAAAGCCCTCAATGAATTTATTTCATCAAGAAAGTAACCTATAAATAATAAAAGTAGAATTGCTTATTTATATACAACACATTTCTCTCAAATTTTCGAATTTTGTCCCTAAGGCAGAAACCAAGAGAGAGGTGGCTGGGAACCGTGAAGCTAAATTCTTCATTCTGTGACCAGCTGTCTACAGCAGGTGTGGTCTGTCTCTTGAATCTACGGAGGACGTGGACAGAGAAACAATATTGCTTATTACTGAACTTGAAGTCTGACCTCAGTGTCGTTCTGTGATGAGTTGGATAATCTGAGTCATGTCGAGCATGTTAGGGGAAGTACTTCCGTGACTGGAGGCAACTTAGAGTCACATTTGTTTCATGACTCCTTGAAATCTTACTATTCTGATGGCATAAAGAAGCAAAGGGGGTGCTTCGCCAGGAAAGAGAGCATTTGCACCCCAAACCAAGAGCCTCTAGCCTATAATAAGGACCTTCTGCCATGGAGGTTTTGGTTATATTTCTCTGAAAGTCCAGCTGTTAAAAAGACTTTTAAAACATTTAACTATTTATTCTCTTTCTCTCCTTGTCCCTCTTTTTTTTTCCCTCTCCCCCCACCCCTGTTGGATACTCCAGCATATATGGAGAGGCTGAGAAGCCTTGTGCGAGTCCGTTCTCATCTCATGCCACGTGAATGCTGGAAACTGAACTCAGGGGTCATCAAGCTTTGTGGACAGTGTCTTTATTTCCTGAGTCTTCTTTTTAGCCCTCTCAAATTCCAATTACTTTATTTTTTTACATCAGAAACACCAAAATAAGCCAATTCCAAATATTTCTTACAAAAAGTTTAAAATTTGACATAAATTGTATTTATCATATATGTACAATATATTATTTGGCATATATGTGCATATACACGTTGGAAAATTACTAAGTCCAGCTAATGAACGTATGCACTAACTCACAGACACCTTGGTTTTTTTCTGGCGAAGGAGAGTCAGAATACTTTTATTACTTTAATATTTTTAATAATATACTTTAATAATACTTTAATAATATTATATTATTTATATTCATTATGTGATACAACACATTTCTTGAATTTATTCATTTTATCTGACTGAACTCCTAACTGTAAGTTAGTATCCATTGTTCTGCTACCTCCTGGCCATGATGCCTTCTTATCTGGCCTCTGGTAACCAGCATTCTAGACTCAAGTTCTATGAAGCTGACTTTTTTAGATCCCATATATGAGTGATAATATGGTACCTTATTATAGTTCACCTAATTATTTCTAGTTTTATTCAGTTTGTAGAAAATCTCTTAATTTCAGTTTTGCTATTTCACTGGTCATTTTTTTTTTTTCAGTCCAGTGGAGGTTATGAATGTGAGGGTGTGTCGTTACCTGTTCATGCTGTGTGTAAGAGGAGACAAAATATTTTAAATGAGCTTCCCTTCTAAGCTTCACAAGTCCCCACTGTGTATGGTATTCCCAAGTCTTCTGTTTCTTCTTCTGTTCTGATTTTACATGAGTTTAATCTCTGTTTCCCCACTGTGGTGGGCAAAGTTAGAGATGTACAGCTTTTGGGGACTGCGGGTAGATGAGGACCTGTACCAACCACCCCACTAACACCTTCCACTAGTCACCCGCTTCTTTTTACACCGTGTTCCGCGGTGCTTTCCAGCTTGGTATCTGCAGCCTTTGCTTCATCAGCGAGTGCTGGCTTTTTTTCCTGCCAGGACCGATCTCAGTAGGCATTAAGATGTGCCCTACCAGGAAAACAGTCTCCCAACCTTGAAACACTCTCATGTCATCTCATTCAAGAAGGAATTGCTTCAGTTCTTGATCTCTAGGATTTCTGAAGAGAAATCATGCATTTTCATTATGTTTCCTTGATTATGTTTAAATTTTCTTGCCAGTTTTAGATTTCAGCAATTTGACCATGTAAAAACAAGTGGTATAGTAATGAGGAGGAGAAAGTCTAGGACAATTGAGGAATTTGCAGTCATATGATACATTTTCCCATTTATTTATAGTAATCTTCAAGTGTGTTAGAAAGTGGACGGCTCAGAATTTTAAGTTATCAGAAAACCCAAAGGGCCCTAACTATTGAAATAAGGTTTAGGTGCTAATAAAATTTGTTCATCACAAATATTTGAATATTGTCTCTGCTTCCAATGTTTCCATGCCCAAATAATAAACTTCCAAATGATTTACTCTGTACAAACAGATACTCTACATTATAGATGGGACAACTGCTTTAGAATTCACATTTATTTCCTTCTTCTTCCTTGACCAGTAACACTAAAACCAGAGAGGCCAAGTAATGTATTCATATAGTTGCCTGTTATCTGTCCCATTGTTTTATCCACAAACTTGTTAATTTCAAATCATTCTTAATATTTAAGATAACCTTTCCTTTTTGTCTGTGCAGTCTTCGGTGGCCCTGAAAGTAAATTGTACCAATTGATTATATCCTGTTCTCACCAGGCTGGTAACTATTATTTTGTTACATTTGGTTTTTCTTTTTCAATTAATTAATTAATTAATTAATTAATTAATTAATTAAGTGCAATTTATTCACTTTGTATCCCTGCTGTAGCCCCTCCTCATCTCCTCCCAGTCCCATCCTCCCTCCCTTTTCTCCTCCTGGGCCCTTTCCCTAGTCCCCTGATAGGGGAGGACCTCCTCCCCTTCTATCTGACCCTAGCTTATCAGGTCTCATCAGGGCTGGCTGCATCATCTGTTTTCTACCATTTGTGTGAAAGTTAGACATCATTTATGCAGAGGCATTAAAGTAGAAACGAGAACATGATGTAAAATTATGGGCAAGCTATCCTAAAAAATATTTTATTATGGGAAACAAAGATGAGATTAGGAAAATGTCTAGAGGAATATCAGTTTAATTTTAATTAATATTAACATTAGATTTTTGATTTTAATTAAAAATCTTCCAATAGAAATAGTGTAAATAATAAGAAAGGACGTAATCTTAGAACTTGAGAAAGTGGAGTGATAGCTACAGGCGTTTACCATATTGCTTTGTCTTCCCACTAATATGTCCAAAATATTGTACAGTAAAATAAAAACATATTCTATACTGTTACAGAGATAACAGTGCAGCAAATACTAGTTATTTAAGGTTTTTGTATTAATAACAAATGTACAGAAAATTGTTTATCAGGCTAAGATTTAAAAAGTGACATTTTCTGAACCTTTTCATTGATCTCAATGCATTCCTAAATATTCATAATGCTAAACACAGATGAAATGATGGCATACACACACACGCACGCACGCGCACACACACACACACACACACACACACACACACACCTACTTCCATAGCAATGGGCAGGTAGTACTGAAAGGTACATATTGTCAAGTCATAGAGCCCAGGTTACACGACGTCCTTGGATATGTGGTCTTACTATGTTACCATCCTTTGAGGTCACAGAGTGCACATGGACGATGCTCCGAGGCATTATGGTGCGCTCTGGAAGTGAAATGACTTGAATTGAACTTCCAGACAGTTTTTTGCCACTACTTCCTTCTGGGTGTATACAGAATTTTAAGCAGGCACAACTATTTGTGCACTGGATGAAACAGAAGATACCTAGGGGCAGAGAAGCAAGGAAGCAGGATTAGTGTAACATGCAGAGGCGTAGGACCACTTCCTTCTAAACACTTAGAAGACTCTGACCACTGAGCTTTGTGAATACTTCCCAGATATCTGGAGTCATCCAGGAGAATGATTTAGTTAGAGGAGGTGGAATTTTAGCCAAGTAACTTCCATCATTCTCAGCTCCCTGAGGAGGGCTCATTCTGAATGAAGATGTGCTTCTGTCTGGGTTCTTTGGGTGTGTGTGTGTGTGTGTGTGTGTGTGTGTGTGTGTGTGTGCAATTCTAATGCAATTCTGAGACTTTCCAAGAGAAGAAGGGAAACTCTTGTCTTGGTGGGTCCTTCTGGTATCAGCTACTGCTCTGGCTATTTTGTACCTGAAAACTGTTTTCCATGGATCGCTGGTCCTCTAACATATTTGAACACTGTTCTTAGCCATTGTTCTTAGTGGTGACTTTCATGGCTTATCTCTGCCTTAAAGTTGGAAAGGTACTAAAAATACTGAAAAGGAGAAGATGAGGAATGCCCTCAGAGGTAGGCTTAACCTAGCATGTCAAATTTCAGGTTTCTGCTTCTAAGAAATGCATTTAGCTAGTTCCCGGTGATTTTTCACCTTTTAAAGTATGAGCTTCGGTATCTTCTCTTCGACTCTCTATTTTCATTATTTCAGACTCCTCTCTTAGCGGGGGGGTGGGGGGACTAACTGCCTTTTATCAAGGGCCTAGGAGATACTCACCACAGGAAAGAAACAGGGCAATGGTTAAGTAGACAGTGAAAGTCATCCATTTGATCTTGTAATTAGTGAAGTACACATGTTGACCTTTTCTAAGCTTGTGATGATACACAGTGATTGCATAGAACAAAATGCAACCTAGTGTTCAAAAGGAAGAGAAAAGTTTTTCCTCCCTCAGGAAGTTTAAACCCATTATTCAAGTCTTCACCCCCCCTTTCACCAGCATCAATATTCACCAATAGAATGATCCTGTTAGTGATAGATCTAATTCAAAAGCAGAATGTACCCTTGAATCAGAGAATTGGAAAGGCTAGCTATTTAAAGATTGCAGGCTGGAAACCCGTAAGCTCACTGTGACTTTTCCATCTATATCAGTGGAGCCAGGAAGTTACCTGTGACGAAGCTCAGGAAGCCAACAAAGAGGTGTATACACTTATTCTGAGGAATCATAAAGGTGAACTGCAGACCTATGATCAAGTTTATATAGATGGACATGTTGAGAGTCACCCTCATCGAGCGCTGGATCATATTCAGGCTCTCTGTTGGGAAACAGAAGCTGGATTGAGAGGACTCTCTTCCACAGTTGTCTATGTCAAACTTTCATGAGGGTCTTAACCAAGTCAGAATACAGAGGAGAAAAAAGGAGTAAAGAACAAAGAGGCAGTGTTTATTTGAGACAACTGTCCCGGAAGTTTAGTGTCTTTATAAGCTTCTTTATAACTCACAGCTTGATAAGTACCTCAATCCACCCCATCCACTCCTAGCGTGCTAAAATCCATTTTCCTTTGGCCAGTCATTTTCTTCATACCCCTCATGTCTATTTGTGCTGGCTACCATACTGCTATTGTCCAGGTTTATCAAAAGTTCAGTGCATAAGCTGGGTGGTGGTGGTGCACACCTTTAGTCCTAGCACTTAGGAGGCAGAAACAATTGGGTCTCTGTGTGTCTGAGGCCAGACTGGTCTACAAGACAGCCAGAGCTGTCTTGTCTGAATTGCAAGACAGCCAGAGCTACAGCTACCCAGGAAAACCCTGTCTCAAAAAGACAGAAAAAACAAAACAAAAACATTCAGTGCTTAAACCAGTGTGACTCTAATCTTTTCTCTAAAATAGCTAAATTGGTGAAATTTTAGAGTAAATGGCTTATAGTTGACTGAGAAAGGTGCTCCCAGAAATAATGGGTAAGTTGTTCAGATGATTAAAGTCAAGAAACCCTGAAAACTTCCCTTCCACCCATTCCTTTCCATAGTACAGTTCTGACCTTCAGGCCAGAAAGGAGGACAGCATCCCATCCATGGACTGTGGTTCATCTTATCCTTTTTCACTTTGGGAACCAATTCCACCCAGTTTTCCATGGTGAGTCCTACTACCAAGAGAACTATGGCCCCAGAGGAGAAGAATATGTTGGCAGCCTGGATACTTCTGTTTGAGCTGTATACCATTGTGGATAAAAATTTCTGTCAGAGACTACCACCAATGTTTCTCAAGTCTTTGATTTGGTCAGTCAGAAGATGGACGAAATCTGGATGTTCACTGACTGCAGAGGAGCTGGCAGAGACATCAGTAGTGGCAGAAGCTGAAGTAACCTGTAGAGCAGAAAAGATAACATCCTTCCTTTACCATTTTTACATAAAGGGCAGACTGTTGTCAAAGCAACAAACTGCCATGGAATCCTCTGTTTGTTGGTTTGACCCTTGACCTTGGAACCTGAGGTATTGGAACAACCAAACTTCGCAAAGGTTCTTTGAGAGAGCTATAATGTGGTGAGGTCTGATATCGCAGAGATATCAGAAACAGGCTTCAGAGACTTTTGACAGGCATAACTAAAGAAGTCCTATATAGTAGTCAGAATGCTGGTGCTGGGGTTAGTTGACACTGGGTGAAGTCTGTGAAGAGGAGAATCCTAAGGTCTTTTGGACAAGTGTTCAGTTAGTTGGCACCATAGAAGAGAATGCCCATTAGAAATTTTGGATTTGTTGTAGGACCTCAGGTCTTCAACGTGGTTTCTCACAGAAGCCTATTTAATTAGGTTTTTAGGGAAACTCAAGCTCTGAAACCCCCAAAATTTGACCTGGTACACTGGACCTTTTTATTTCACTGTCTCCTGTGAAGCCTAAGAATTTTTTTTTTTTTTTGTCAGAATTACCTTTGTAACTTGGTAGAGAAACATTTTGTGGAGTCCTTGAAGAGAGAACCATGGTATTTACTAGGTTGTATCCAGAGGGATATTCTAAAACTCCTTAAATGCTTTTTGCTGAGCTCAGAAAACTATCTTCAAATTCTTCTTTCCTTCTATTTTTAATTTTTTTTCCTTTTATTGCAAATATTCTTTTCTTATAAACAACATCCTGATTATAGTTTTCCCTTTCCTACTCCTCCCAGTTCCTTTCCACCTCCCTCCACCCAGAATCCACTCTCTTTCTGTCTCTCATTAGAAAAGAACAGTATTTTAAGAGATAATGACCAAACACGACAAAATAAAAGATAATAAGATGAAGCAAAAATGTTCATATCGAAGTTAGAAAATGGCAACCCATCAGGAGAAAAATAGTACTAAGAGCAGACATAAGAGAAAGAGATGCACTCATCTTCACAGTAAGGAGGCCCATAAAAACACAAAGTCAATAGCTGAGTCCTATACACAGAGGACCTGGTGTAGACTGTGTAGGCCAACCCACACATCTTTCCTTCTACGTTTTTTGATGTTTACCACAGGATGCTTTCCTCGAGTCTGAAAGGGCTTCTCTGTTTGCCTCAAATACATTCTCTTCATCCCAGAACTAACTGTATTATTTGATACTAATGTATTTTTCTTATACTTCTAATTTTGAGAAGACAATGCTCAAGATTAGAGTTAATCTTAAAAGTAAGGCTTTATGGTTAAGAGACTTAGCATCTTAAGTTTAAATCTCGGCCCTACCACTCAGTAATGATGCAGTCTTAGTGGTAATGATTTTTATGACATGAGCCAAGACTTCAGATGTAGAGCACTGGAGGAAAGACTGCCTGGAGCCTCTTCTTCTGTGGCAAATGGTAACTGGCACCTGAGCATTTGCCACTATGTTCCCTTGGGTCTTTCAGACAGGAATTCTGGGTAAATCTTCATGAAGGCAGTTTACTGGGAAGTACATCAGGGAGCCGCCTATGTTGATGGGTAAGGGTAGGGGGTCTGAGTAGAAATAGATGGAAATGCCGTTGCAATGGAAGAAACTTAGGGCTCCAGGAATTCTGTAAACACAGTTTAATTTGCCTTTCTGTTCTAAGATGGTGCTTAGAGTAATCTAGATTATGGAGGCCTGGCACAAGAGACTTCAGTGAGGAATAACATTTATTAGCAACTGGGCTAGAGGTAATATTTTGGCTTAGAACCTGGAAACTTTATGCCTGTGTCCTGAGAATTTACCTTAGTCTAAATTTAAAAAGCAACACACTAATTTCTTTGGTGAAAGACATTTTAACACTGTGTAATTTTGAATATGTGAGATGTTTATTATTTATAATTATTTTTTCTTTTAATTTTTATTTTTTCACAATTTATTCATTTTATATCCTTATTGTAGTCCCCTCCTTCAACTCCTCCCCATCTCACCCCCCCTTCCTTTTCCCTCCATCCCCTTCCCCTAGTCCGCTGAAAGGGGGAGTTCTCCTTTGCCATCTGCCTTTAGCTTATCAAGTCTCATCAGGACTGCCTGGATCCTCTTCTTCTGTGGCCTGGCAAGAGATCAAAGAGCAGGCAGGTCATAATGAAAAAGAACATGTAGGGCACAGAAGACTATATAAATGTACAGTTTGGAGAGAAAAAGAGAATTAAAGAAATTTAATGTTACAGACTAGGAGTGTGCTGAAAGAGTATCTATTGTTAAAATTATTTGAGCCATTAAGGAGAGGCCTCTTGTTCTATACCAGAAAGAGTGTCCTTAGATCAAGATCCTCATCTAGCTGAGCTCGCAATATGTGAAGGATCGCCTAACTAAGGATTTTTCTCTTCCCAGAAAGCAACTACATACAAAATAGCTGCTAATGTGAGCCAAGTGGGTGAGGGCCCGTTTACAGTTGGCAGCTGAACTTGGCAGCATCATTTATGTAGTATTGCCTTTCAAAGCACGGAAGATTCAAGAGTGAAGAAGACACGGGTTCTTCCTCCATGGTTTCAGGGCTACGGAGGCCAGGCAATATGCTTCCATTCTGGAATCACTGCAAGAAGGTCCTGGAAGGCCATTGCTTGAAATTGTGAAAGTGAAGCCTGTCTCTGGTAGAGACCCCAAGGCACAGGAGATTCAGGAGGTATGACATATCTGCCAGGGAGAGCTGCGTACAGGGAGCCCAAGATAAATGGAGGCAGTAAATGTTGCAGGCAGCAAAGCTGGAGAAGTGGGGCCATCCAACCTATAAATCCAATGTGCCAGACACTGGACATGGAGCAACAGGTCATTTTGTTTGTTATCCTGGGTTTCAGTTTTGCTTTGGTCCAATATTTCCTCATAATACCTTCATCCATCTATTTCAGAATAGGAATTCTCACTTTGTAACCTTTTATGTTGGGAGTATATAATTAAAAAGATATTGGTAGAAGAGTCTCAGTTAAGAAACTGCCTTGAGTCTCAAAAGAGACTTTGGATTTTTAAACAGCGATGGAACTGTTAAAAATCATTGGTAGAGTTGGGCTACATGCATTTGGCATCATGGAGTGGCCATCCGCCTTTGGGCACCAGGGAGTGGGATGTGGTGGTTTGAATGAAAAAATATTCCCATTGGCACATGTATTTAAATATTAGGTCCCCAGGTCGTCGTGCTGTTAGGGATGTTGGTCCAGGTTGGGGTATCCAGACACCATTGCACCAGGCTAGGCTGGAAGGAATGAAGCTTAGATGGATGGGTGGGTTAGCAGGGTCTCATCTGTCAGTGAGTGTGGGAGAAACAGCCTTCCTTCACAGAGATGGTTTTCAGTGAAACAGCTCTCCTTTATTGGGGGCCCTAAGGGCTATACCCGCTTGGGGAAGCTGGTAGGGTTTTTTTTTGTTTGTTTGTTTGTTTGTTTGTTTGGTTTTGGGATGAGTGTACATCATTGGCTGGGGCTGAGGTGCTGGGAATGCTTAATTTGCATTAAGAGGAATTCCAGGTGTTAGCTGGATGTGTACTTATAAGGAAATAGGACGTTTTAACCTGAAACCTGGCTGCCAGGCTACATGATGGCAGAGGTGGGGGTTACAAGGCCCCATGCACTGGGGCATGCGGGCCCAGAAGAGGGAGGGAGCGGTTCTTGCTCCTGCAGGTCTCAAGACAAGGTTTTGGGGTTTGGACACAACTCAATCTCACTCTTGCTCTGGGCCAGCTCCTCCAGTTGCATGGCTCACCTGCCCCACATTGGGAGGTTAAGGGATATTTTAGGAGGCTCAACTTTGAGAGTTGACTTGTGAGACAAGTCTCACTTGTGAGACAAATGAGCCTTGCCTCACTTCCGGTTGTCTCTCTACTTTCTCTGTGTGGTTAAAGACGTGGTCTCTCAGCTTCTAGATCTTGCCACATGCTGCCATGCCACGTCGCTATTACGATCTCTCCCTCTGGTACCGCAATTTAAAGTTAAACTCTTTCTTCCCTAAGTTGCATTTGGTCACAACAGTGAAAAGTAACTAATACAGTGCCTATAGGCAAATGATTGACAAGGAGAATCAGTTCAGCCTCTGGATAGCTTTTAAAACTGAAGAGTGCGTGTCATTACACAATAATATAAAGAATGTGACCAGTAGCACAGCATCAATGAAAAACTGACTGGAGAGAATGGCCAAAGATGTATAAAGAGATAATATATTGTTGAGGAATTAAAAAGAGGCTACAGTTTAATCTATTTTTTTAATTTTAATTGCTATACAATTACAGATATTTACAGCGGAACTGAGTCATAATTTGCCATATGCATGCAATGTGTAATGTCCAGTTGAGATGCTTGGCTTTTCAGTTTCATTACTTCTTCATGCTGGGAATCTTTGGACTCCACTCTTCTTTTTATTTTGTGAAGCTACAGGGATTAAGCAGTATTTTAAATTGTCACAGGAAAATGACCACGTAAAGTAAAAGCTGAATGCAGATCACTGAATTTAGTAATTGGAATGTCAGTGATGATTTTTTGACAGCATTTTAAGTAGAATTATGGGGAAAATGGAGGTCTAAGTTGAGGCACTTTTTGTTTAAACAAGCACCGTATACAATAAATAGCCATAAAGAAAGAAAGAAAAAAAAAAGGAAACTGTTAGGGAAGACTAATTTTTTTAAATTAAATTTTAATTTTTTATATTAATTACAGTTTATTTACTTTGTATCCCAGCTGTATCCCCTTCCCTCATTCCCTCCGAATCCCACCCTCCCTCCCTTATCTCCTCCCTGCCTGTCTCTAAGTCTACTGATAGGGGCAGTCCTCTTCTCCTTCCATCTGACCCTAGCTTATCAGGTCTCACCAGCACTGGCTGCAATGTCCTCCTCTGTGGCCTAGCTAGGCTGCTCCTCCCATGGGAGACGGGGAGGTCAAAGGAAGACTAATTTTGATAAAAAGGATAGAACTCAGATAAGAACTGGCTATCTCTTATAGCCAGGCAAGCTTCCAGTGGTGGGATCCAACATTCAGTTGGATTGTTGGTGGAGGGGCTCCTGTGGAGATTCCCTAAATAACCCAGCCTGATGCTATGACAAAGGGTTTCCCTCCACAAACTGACAGTGGGCAGAGGTTGAGGGCCATTGCCAAGGACTACACATGCACAGCTTATTGAATATAGAGATGTTGAGCTGGTGCCTTCAAGGAGTCTTCAAATCTGCATTCTGTTCTATTTGGTGAAGGGAGGTACTCTACAGGATATTAAAAGAGAAACTTGGACACCAACCCAGCCACAAATCCTTTGACCTTCAATCTGTCCTGTCTGCAAGTTGTGCTGGGTCAATGGTGGCACGGAACTTGTGGGAGTGGCCAACCAATGTCTGATTTAACTTGAGGCCTACTTCCCTAGAGGAAACCCATGTCCCACATTGCCTAGATGGCCAGGAACCAGAGATTAAGTAGCCCAGAGCCTAGGGTAGAGCCTAATACCACTGGCCAAACAAAACAAAACAGAACAAAAAACAAGAAAATGATTCCTAATGATATTCTGCTATATGCACAGAGCAGTGCCAGTTGTTTGTTTTCACAGAGGCTTCCTCAGATAGCAGACATGAGTAGATGCAGAGACCCACAGGCAGACATGATACAGAGAGAGAGTCTAAATTGGAGGTCGTCTCTATTGGGTCTCTCCCTTTGGAGATGGGGGTGGGAAAGAGGGGCTGAAGGATTCTAGTAGCCATAAGGGAGGGAAGACAACAGGAGAACATGGCCCACAGAATCAACTAAGCAGGGCACATATGGGTTCATGGAGACCAAAGTGGCAAGCATGGGCCAGCAGGGGTCTGCACCAGGCCTTCTGTGTACATTGTGGCTGTTAGTGGGAATCCTAACAGTGGGAGTGACTTTGTTTTTAATTTCTTTCTTTCTTTCTTTCTTTCTTTCTTTCTTTCTTTCTTTCTTTCTTTCTTTCTTTCTTTCTTTTTTTTTTTTTTTGCCTTTTTCTGGGACTCTTTTCCTCCTGTGGGGTTGCCTTGTCCAGTTTACATGTGAAGATTTTTGCCTTGTCTTACTGTAATTTGTTTTGTTGTGTTTGGTTGTGATCTCTTGGATGTCTGCACTTTCTGAAGGAAGAGAGAGAAGAAGTGGATCCAGGGGAGAGGGGAGGAGAGAGGGATCTGGGAGGAGTGGTTGGATAGGGTATATTGTATTTTCAATTGGAAAAAAAAAAAGGAAGAAAAAACCCATTCATCCTGAATTACTCTGAAATTACCCTCAAGCGTAGTGCATCTCTAACAAGTGTTGTTGAAAGTTGGAGGTTGCTTCAGGAGACTGAGATCCCCTGGCCCTCTGTCCCTCCTCCCAGGCTCTCCTTTCCATCCTTCCTTTTGTGTGTGTGGACGTCTGTGTGATTGTGACCAGGTGTGAGGAAACTCCCTGTTTTCTTCCTATGCATACAGATCTTGAAGTTTAATTTGTGAATTAAGAACAGCAATAAGTTAATTGCAGCTGATCCCAGAGTAGGATAATTATGTAAGTATGTGCAAGTAAGTTTTTTAAAGTTACAAATTGTTCATTTAAGAGATTTTTTCTACTTACTAGTCTTTGAGGATGTTGATGGTAACTGCACTGTAGATAAGAGAAGAACTGTGTCTGCTGTTTAGAAATATTGAAATTATCTTTAATTTTAATTAATAGTGATAGCCACCTTTTGAAAATAATGTATACATACTCAAGAAGGAGTTATTTATCATTGAGGTTTAAGGCAAAAGATTATAGCAAGCATTTAAAATTTACAACGAGAGACTTAAGTTTAGAATGTTGTTTCACTTCCTTTGCTAATATTTATTCATTTGTACCTTTGAAGTTGTTACAAATGTTAAAATCTTTAGTTTGTAATTGTGATGAGTTTAGACCACAAATTCTTTGAAAGTGTTTCTCCAAAATAGTTGTAGTTTTAGTACCAGAAACAATTTGTCACATGCTGGAGATTTCTTAGACAGATAAATTTACTTTGCTTTAATTTTGACTTTGGTACCTCACTATTCATCCATCTCTCTCAGTTTTCTAAATTCATTCATTCAGTACTTTTAAATTAATAGCAGTAATAACTATAATATTTTCTTAATTTCAACTATTCTGTGCTTATTTTTTGGAATAATATATCTTAGTTTAAAAGAGTAAGGGGTTTTCTTATGCAACATCTCATGTGTTTGATTACTTTGATCATATTCGCTTCTTTTATTATTCTTTATTACCATTATCCCTACTTTCCTGTACATCTTTCCATTTCCTAGTGTCTACCTTCCCAGTTTCATGTTTTTTTTTCCTCTCTAGCTTCCACATATCAGAGAAAATGTGATATTTTTGAATTTGTACTATTTCACTTTAATATGGTAATCTCCATTTCCATCCATTCATTTCCTACAGATGACACAAGTTCATTCTTTTCCATGGCTGAGTAAAATGTAGATATTTTACATTTCCTTTATCCGTTTGCTGTTGATGGACTCCTAAGCTGATTATATGACTTGACAATTGTGCATAGTGCCACAGTAAACATAGGAGTGCAGGTAAGGTACTCTGTAGGAGGTTGATCTGTTGTTTTAGGCAGATAACCTGTGATGGGATGACTGGATCATAAGTAGGAGCTTTTACAGTGATTTATAGTGCTTGAATTACTGTTGTCATTGAATAAGAATACTTCTGAATTATTTTAAGAATGATGTATATAACTATTTTAATTTTATGTATATGAGTAGTTTGTTTTCATGTATGTATACTATGTGGGTAGTGTTCACAGACTCGAGAACAGGACATAAGATTCTCTGGAACTTAAGTTAGAGAGGCTTGTGAGTTGCCATCAACCCAGGTCTTTTGTAAGAGCAACAAGCAACAACTGTTTTTTTTTTTTTATGCTTTGCAATACTTTTTCTTTCCTTTTCCCCTCTTTTATTGAAAATAGACTTTTTTCTCATACAATATATCCTGATTGTGGTTTCCCCTCCCTCTATTATTCCCATTTTCTCCCTACCTCCCCTCCCATCCAGATCTACTCCCTTTCTGTCTTTCATTAGAAACAGACAGGCTTCTAAGGGATAATTAAAATAAAATAAAATAAAATAAAAACAAAACGAATATACTGGAATAGGACAAAACAAGCAAACAGAAAAAAAAGAGTCCAAGAAAAGGTACAAGAAACAGATACAGACTCAAAGACTTACTTCTTCCCATATTCTGGAATCCCGTAAAAACACTGAACTGAAGTCATAATTCATATGCAAAGGACCTGTAAGGTAAAAAGAGAGAATATATATATATAATTAAGTTATATATATAATTAAATTTAAAAAAGGAAAGTTCCTGACATGACATGATGAGACAAGTAACCTCCAGTGATGCCTCTGAGTTCATTTTCTGTTGACCATATCTACTGCTGGGCATGAAGTCTACCCTTAAGAGTAGTTTGCTTCCCCAGTGAGACTCCCTTGGAGGAAACTAAATTTTCATTTGCAAGTGGTTATTGACTGGCGATTGCTCCTGGGGTAAGGATGGAGCGTGCGTCTTATTCTCCTTTCAACCGTAGGATCTCATCTGCTGCAGACCTGTGAAGGCGTGTGCATACTGCCTCTGTGAGTTCATTTGTGCCTGGAACCGTTCATTTAGGTCTTATTTCCTTGGTGTCCTCTATTCCTGTAGGCTCCTACACTCTTTTCACCTTTTCTTCTGCAGGGGTCCCTGAGACCTGAGGGGAGAGATTAGATAGAGATATCTCATTTAGGGTTGAGTGCTCTACTGTCTCTCACTCTCTGCACATTATCTGGCTGTGGGTATCTGTATTTGTTCTCCTCTGTTGCAGGAGACAGCTTCTCTAATGATGGAAGGCATTGATCTATGAGTGTAACAGAATGTCGTCAGGAGCACTCCACCTCCCCCAATTTCAAAACAGTAGTATTTGGTTTTACTCTAGGTCCCTGAGCTATCTTAAATGCTGAGTCATCTTTCCACACTTCTTCCCCGGACTCTTGCCAGTGTTTATTGTTTACTGGATAGCCATTCTGATGGTGGTGAAATGAAACCTCTGAGTAGTTTTGATTTGACTTCCTTCATGGCTAAGAATGTCAAACATTTTTGGAATAATTTTTTATTATTTATTGGCCATTTATACTTTGTCGTTTGAATATTTTCATTTTTTATCACCCATTTATTTTACTTTCTTCTGTGTCGGGAGCCGTGACTCCAAGCGGCCAGCTTTGATATTTAAATCTCCATGGAGAGATGGCTTTTAGCAGGCCTTTACTAATGGCAGAGAACTTGCAAGTCCATCTCCTTTTGTTTGTGACAGCAGGTGGGATAGCTTGTGAGGGTCACACCTCTTCCTCTAGCTCCTTGTGCAAATTAACCTATTGTTCTGAGATGTTTCTACTCTGGCTCAGAAACTATACAATAAAAAGACAGTTATGGCAAAAGAAGGCTGGAGACAGAAGAAAAGGCTGGAGAGGAAAAAAAGAAGGCTGGAGAGAAAAGAAGAAGGCTGGAGACAGAGTTGGAGGCAGAGACGAGAGGCTTGCTGCTGGCACTGCTTGCTGCAGCAGTCTGCCTTTTGCCATGGCTGTTGAGTCTGGACCTTTAAAAAGTTTCCTGTGTGCTGTGTGTTTATTTTATTAATTTTAATCCTCACGCCCAACTCAAGAACCGTTTGACTCTGCCCGGCTGGCCCCGGCACTTCTGCATTCTTTCAGTGTGGTCCTCTACCTTATTCTTGGCTTTCATGACAACATTATTTTCTAGGCTATTGTACCAGAAGAAATACAGGATAAAACTCAGTAGATAAAATAATTTTTGATCACAGCTTTGTATTACAATGACATTTCATTAAAAAATATTCTGGAAGCTTCTGCCTCGAGAACAAGCTTTCATAGTGTCTGAAGGTATTATTCAAATGGACAAGAGAGTAAAGCAATCAACAGTCCTACTTCACTATAAAATCTATGGACAACAACAATGAGCAACTTGGCAAGATATTCTCCAACGTAAATAGTGGCACGTCTACCTGAGGGTAACAACTGTCTAATTGAACTTAAAGTCCACTCGATAGGAAGAAATTCATGGATGATACTATAAAACTAGCTCACTTCCTGTGTTTGGTGAGGTCAGGAATTCTAAAGAGAACCTAGTACTGACACTTTTCTAACCAGTGCATGTGTAACAATATTCTAAATATTTATCCTTATGCTCAAGGATACATGTAGTTTTTATCCCTCGTCAAAGAAGCTTGTTTATTTTATTTTGTTTTTATTTAGCAGATGGAGACCATTACAGAAATTACAACTGACCAAAATGCAGAGAACAACTGATCATAAAATGCTCAACCCAAGTTGATACATCTACAACAAAACCAACCACTACACCTAAGGCTCAGGGAACATTATGGAAAATGTGACAGGAAGCTCATAAGAGCTAGAGGACCAAAATGTCTGCTGTGAGACAGTGTCTTCTATGTAAGACAGAGAAGCTGTACCCATGGGCTCTTAGCAAGACTTTCATAATGACATCATCACTTGACAGAGCAATGTGGATGGGGCAAACCTTACAAGGCCCTGTTGCTAGATCAGTGGTTCTCCACCTTCCTAATGCTGTGAGTCTTTAATACAGTTCCTCATGTTGTGGTGACCCCGGCCACAAAACTATTTATGTTGATGCTTCATAATTATAATTTTGCTACTGTTATGAATCATAATATAAACATTTTTAAAGATAGAGGTTTGAGAACCACTGCTGTAGATGAATAGCTACAGGCAAACAATGGCTGCTGAGAGAGGCTTAATGACCTTCTCCAGGCGTGAACCCTCTGATAAGTATCTAATCTTAAATTGTCAGCTCTCAACACATACACATATGAGCAATATCAAATGGCCTCATTAGGTTGAATATGTATCTATATATTTATGTGAGTATGTGTGTGTGTGTGTGTGTGAGAGAGAGAGAGAGAGAAAGAGAGAGAGAGAGGAGAGATAGCAGTAATTCTAGAAGAAGAGGTCATGAATTTGAGAGGAAGGGGGAATAAGATAAATTAGAGTGCGGAGGGAGCAGTAAAAATTGATGTTAAGTACACTTCTCACTTATGAAATCCTCAAACAATAAATTATACTCTAGTAGGCAAGATGCTCACAAAAAAACATTTTTACTGAAAAAATGCAGAGCTCAAGATATCGAGAAGTGAAAAATCATGAAAATGTCTGCACATGTATTCTCTCTCTCTCTGTCTTTTCTCTCTATCCCGGTCTTCCATGCTCCTCTCCTCTCTCAATGTTCTTTTTCTGGTTATTTAGATGTCAAGATTATTAAGGTTCATAAGAGAAACACTCCATGAATAGTAGAATCATATCCTTATGATCAAAACCCACCATGCTGCCTAGTTTTATTATCAGTTTATGACACAAGCTAGATTTGTCTGAGCAAAGAGAATCTCAGTTAAGAAAATGTCTCGGTAAGACCTGGCTGGCTATAGGTAAGCCTATTTCTTAATTAGTGATAGATTTTGGAGGGCCCAGCCTTTTGGGGGTTATGCCACCCTGGGCTGATGGTCCTGTAAGAAAGAAGACTGAGCAAGCCATGCGTAGTCAATAAGCAATGTTCCCCCATAGCTTCTGCTTCATTTCACTTCATTTTTTTAAACAAAAAATTTTATTGATTCTTTGTGACTTTCATATCTTGCAACCCATCCCACTCATTTCTCATTCCTTCCATATCTACCCTCCACCCTTGTAACCTCCCCCGCAGAAGGAAATGAAAATAAAATACAAATAAAAACGACAAACAGACAGACAGACATAAATCTCTCCATGGAAGCTGCTGCGTGTCACAGTATGCCACACGGCATACCCTTTTGCCTGAATAGCTTTACTTGCAAATGTTCATTGAGAGGAGTCATTGGTCTGCTTCCGGCTTCTGCTACACCATCAACACTGGACCCTCACGGAGAGACTCCCCTTGGATATCCTGCTGTTGCCCTGAGTCATAGAGATATTGCAGCTTTTGTTCTGCAGGACTAGCCCATCACATGCTCCAGAAGCTTACAGACGGGGTAGATGTTAGGCTGCGCCTGCTCAAAGTCCTGGATCTGGGTCTGGGTGGTAGCTGAATTGGTCAGTCTGCCAACTCCCCTGAGCCCATGCTACCAGGGCCGGCTCTCCCTCATTGCCCAGGTGAGGAGCAGGGCCAGCTCTCTTGGATGCTGTAGCCAGCAAGGGGCTGGCTGCTTTATTTCTTGTCTCTAAGTTCCTGTGTTGGCTTAGCTCAGTGATGGGTTATGTGGAAGGATAAGATGAAATAAATTATTTTCTCTCCAAGTTGCTTTCAAACATGGTATTTTGTCACAGCCAAAAAAATCTCTAAGAAACTCACGAAAGGTTGGAGGTTAGGTTTTAAAATGGGAATCCATTTCTAATTATACCCACACATCAAAGTGTTTTCATCCCACAGTAATCTCAGAAAAAGGAAGTGATAATAGCATGACATTAAGGATTGTAGGATTCACCTTCAAATAATTGGATATGCTCCCACTGAGACAATTAAGACCTTCCAAATAACACTAGCTCTAGAGACCATACGAAAAATGAAATGATTACTAATCTAAATTAGTATCTCTGTTCTTACTGAGCTGTGTAGATGCCTCTGTAATCCAGTGCTAATTGCTAAGATCTTAAGGCCTTGTAAATTACAATAAACTACTGGACTTTTGTAACCCTGGGATCTTGTAGGTGAGTTTTTACCTATAAGACTGTTTGTGGGATTCTCATTCAGGTATTGTTTTCTTTCACCTTAAAGTGAAAGGGTGTTGTCTGTCTTCATTAGCTCAATGATAAATGCATTTTGGCCTGGTAACAAGAAGTCCTAAAGCAGTACTCTTCTCTACCTGATGCCTGGATAGTCTGACACCTGCTTGAAGAATATGTATCCAAGGTGATTTATACAAGATTTCCTGTAGCTGGAAATTCTGATATATGAAAAAAAAAAAGTCACAAAGATTCAACATGAGTCATGGGGGACTTACATGAAGGATCTTCTCTGCCTGTTGGGTGTTTATGGAGCATGTACACACTTGCAATCAGACACATTTTATACTGCTTGGTCTCTGAATTCTTGTCTATTGAAGAATCTTCCTGAGATGGGAAAAAGGTCCTTTATACTAGGACTTCCTCATGTGCAGAATTAGGTGATGGACTTTGCTATGCTGTAAGATTTCCTGATTCTGTAATTCAGTGAATATTTATGCCTTTGATTTGGCTTATTCTTCCAAATTAGCTACCTTCTATATGACATTGTACAGCAACTCACAAATAATTTTTTTATCTCACAAATCAACTTCTTGCATAATGAAAGAACGTGTGTATAATCATGATAGATTTAGATGAAAATTCTTTTATTAAACATTATTTATAGCATGTAGAATTCCTTGGCTAAAAATCTAGAATAATCTCTGTGCAATGTGCCGAGGGACAAATGGAAGTGGAATAGGTGATTACTTAAGGTATTTGATTTTAAAGATCAATATTATTTGGCCATAACACCGTCCCATTCTCATACCATAAACTGTGGTGATTCCTCTGCAGGCTTTACAGCAGGCAAGGAAACAAACAAACAAACAAACGATCAGGTATGAAACACTCAGCTCAGCCTGATTTTATTGTAAGCTATGCTGGACCAGTACGTCTAGAGTCTGGCCCACATCATTTTTTCTTAGCCATATTTAAGCACAGCACAATTTTGCGAAAAAGTAGTCAGATAACAATTAACAGTCTCAAATGCACGACAATTTTAGATATGTTTACATTGAGATTCTTTACAAAGCACATTTGGTTTCTTTCACAAGAATGGATACTGTTGACTCAAAGATAGTGCCCCAGACTTAGGGTCTAGGGAGCTTGAAATGCCTGTGGGTGTCGGCATCGGCCTGGCCCTAAGATAACACAGAGGTCACTTAAGCTGTTGTAAAGCACAAATGATATTACTTATAAGAATGGGATTTTTTTTGGTTTAGAAGCTGTGCTCAAAATTTAGGGGGAAAGGGTCTGGGAGATACTGACAGAATCTGTCTCATCAGAGAGTGAAGGGACATCATGTCATAAAACTTCATCATTCCTGGCATTCCAGGAAGAGCAGCTTGGAACCTCATTTCATTGAAGAGGTAAAATGTGTGTTTGGCTTTCTTGGCCTCTTCAGTGCTTATCTGTGTGCCAAAGCCTTTTTGTCTTCTACAATAAACCTAATCATTCCTATCTTTATTTTAAGTACAGATATGGATTTTTTTCTCTGCTGTCTCTCAGCATTGCTGTTTCCTATTTGAGTCCATGGACTAACAAAGTATGTTTAATCTTTCTTTGAATTCCTTAGGAACTCTATTACTCTTTTATTTTATTTTTTTTTCTATTAGTTACAGTTTATTTACTCTGTATCCCTGCTGTAGCTCCCTCCCTCATTCCCTCACCCTCCCTCCCTCATCTCCCCCCTGCCCCTCTCCAAGTCCACTGATAAGGGAGGACCTCCTCCCCTTCTATCTGACCCTAGCTTATCAGGTTTCTTCAGGGCTGGCTGCTAGGTCCTTCTCTGCAGCCTAGCAGGGCTGCTCCTCCCTCGGGGGTGGGGGTGGGGTGGGGGGAGGTCAAAGAGCCAGCCATTGAGGAACTCTATTTCTCTTTAGATAACTTTTCCTTGCATTCTCACATGACTGGATTATTTGTTCCTCTTCTGAGTCCTAGCTATTCTCTAGAAGGAGTTCATATGAGAACATGCCTGCTGGAGCTAGAGCTTTGGTTATCTTGATGTGGGATTAGACAATTTACAGCATAAGTTTTGCTTTTACTTGGATCACCTGGTAGCTAGCTTTTGGAGGTCGTAGAGATGACCAGGAGGAGGAAGCTTCCATATTTCGCTGAACATTATACCCAACTATGAGTTTGAGGTTTTATTTGATGCTTTTTTCAAAATCGAATAACTCAACATACTCCTGACTCTATTTTAAATATGCCAATAAGCCATCTGTTTGTTTACATTAACAAAATTTATTTTGTGAAATCTTTGACATAGGAAAGAACTTTCTGAACAGGATACCAATATCAGTGACATGAACACCAATAATTTATAAATGAGACCATATGAAACAAAAAAAAACCCTTCTGTACAGCAAAGGATACCATCATTAAGCCATTTCAGTAGTCCACTGAATGAGAAAAAACAAACAACAAAAACAAACAACCCCCCCATAAAACACAAAAAACAAAACACAAAGCCAAAACCCCACAAACAAACAAACAAACAAAGCCAATGCCCCCCCCCCCCGCCACAACCAAAACGGTGAATATAAAGAAAACAAACAACCCAATTCAGTACAGGATTGAGCAGAGAGTTCTCAAGAGATGAAACATAAATGACAGAAAACACTTAAACACATTCAACATCCATAGCTATAAGGGGAATGCAAATTAAAACTTCTCTGAGGTCTCATTCTCTCCCAGTCAGAATGGCCAATGTCAAGAAAACAAATGACATCCCACACTGGTACGAGAGTGAGAGGTGCGGGACAACTCTGAAGAAACAATGTCTCCCAGAAACAACAGGTTCATGAATGAAGTCGCGGAGAAGCTGTGAGTATGCCAGCGCAGGTTCTCAACGACCAGACAAAATCCCAGTGGGAAAGGGGGAAGGGGACGTGGACACGAGGTCCCAGCCCTAACCAAGAAGCTATTTGCAGTTGACACCTGCTGGGAAAGGGGAAACTACTTTATTCTAATGGACTGTCACTGGGGTGTATAAACCACACTCCATGGTGGCTTCATGCCTAGGAGGAGTTGGGCCGCAGAAAATAGACTCCAAGATTTTTTGCACTTTTTTTTTTGTCTTATGATGTTTCAGAATGTTTTATTTCAATTTTCACTGTTTTTGAAGAGGGAGAAATAAGGAGAGGGAGAGGTAAGAAGGAAAGGAGATGGAGAGAGAGAGAGACATGCAGTTGGGTGGATAGGGAAGTAGAATCAATCTGTGAGTTAGGGGGAGGGAAGCTATGTGGTAGCTATTCTTTTTTGCCAACTTGACTAAATCTGGAATTAACTAAAACCTAGTGGCTGGGTACACCTGTGAGGGCTTTTTATTTATTGTTTTCTTAATTAAATCATTTGAAGTTGAGAGATCACTTTTAATCCACATCTTTTTGAGGTAGGAAGAGCCACCCTTAATCTGGGTCATATCTTCTGCTGGCAGCCTACATAAAGGACATAGAAGAAGGAAGCTTGCAACTCGCTCTTTTTGCTTGCTTGCTCTTGCTCTCACTAGCAAAGTCATTCCTTCACTGGCGTTAGAGCCCACTTCTTCAGGATTCCAGTGTATACTGAAGATCACCTGAGAAATCCAGCCTTGTGAACCAAACTATTATTGGATTATTGGTTTTCCATTGGTGGAGAGCAATTGTCAGATTAGTAGGGCCACAGCCTGTAAGCAATTCTAATATACATATATTATATTGCATATAATATAAATATATATATGAATATTCTAATAAATGTTCTAATATATATATATTCTCCCCTAGAGAATACTGACTAATAACATGTTGTATGGAAAAATTTTAAATAAATGGTAACAAGACTACAAGTTTCTTCTGTCTATCCAATTAATGAGAAGAGTAGTATAAGAAACAAAAAAACCTCTATTCCAGAGGAAGATAGAGGAAGAGCTTCCAAAGATTTACAAAAGCAGTGCCACAAAACTGTAATGGCTGAGAAGAAGATGAAAGACTCATCAGAAAGAAGGAAGCTAAGTTGTGCAACTCCACTGTCAGGGAAAGGGACGCAGAAGCCTCAGGCAAAAAGCCTGGTGTCTTGGTGAAGAGAGTCTGGCAGTCTTCGGTATGGAAGAAGCTCACAAACCTCAAACCAAGTTGATAAAACAGTGCTTCCTTCAGATGGCAAGTCAGTGGAGAGCAATTCCATGATGTCACCCTGTGAGTCAGAGCACATTACGAGATGGAATCTTTTGTTAAAACTAAGATCCCTGGGGCCTGTCTAAGGAACAGACACAAGACAGAATTTAAGATGTACAGTTCCCAGGTGAGAGACAGCCCTAGGAGGCAGCTGTGGAGAGCAGGAGCGCCGGACACTGACATGATGAAGCATGCGGACTCCAAGGGGCTCAGTCCAGGCACTGAAGTGCACAACTCTGCCTTCAGTGGCCAGGAGCTGCTCTCATTGGCTGGGAATGATATTGTTAGTAGCCAGCCGCGACAGAGAGCCCAGGACCACTGAAGTACACTGCTCCAGCAGGGTGATTAATGCTTCAACACTTCAGAATGCTTGACGATACGAGAAAAGGTGCTCCACAAGTACAGACTCAGTGCTCTGCTGCTCCCCATGTTCCCACTGGAAGATGCTTTCCTGCTAGGTTCTGACTGACTCCAGGTAGTCTGGCCTGGGGAAACTGGCTGGTGTGTGGCAGAACCTGCCCAGCACTGCAGAGCCAAGTATGGCCGTCCAAAGTCCTGGTGCGCAAGGAAAGGAGGTGACTAACTCGATCACAGCTCTGGAGAACATCTGACAGTTGTCCAATAAAGGCACAGATGCGGCAGAAGCCATAAAAACAGCAGGGATTTCCAAGTTCAACTGATGCCCTCCCCTAACCCATGCATGTAATTTGGTGCCACTCTCTTAGTTCCAAAGACCCAGGAGGAGTCTACACCAACACATTTTTCCTTCCTTCCTTTCTTCCCCCCCTCCTGTGATTTTCATTTCTCTTTTCACTATACCTTTAATGGTAGTTTTCCTTTATTGCGTATGTTTATTTTTCATTCTCCTTCACATACTCATTTGATTTTGTTCACACACTGTTCAATATTTTGTTCAATATTTGGTACTCTGTTTTCATCACGTTTTTCTCATTTTTCTTTTTGCTCCATGCCTCTCCTTTCTGTTATGGTTTTAGTGACATTTTGAGTTTACCATTTTGATTATTTTGAAAAAAAGTTTGTTTTATTTTGTAAGGCATCTTTTATCTTTATCTAATTTCATTATTGACAAATTATTATTGTTTTTATTTTTCTTCATTTTTTGACCTTTTCTTATAATGTCTCACTCTTTTCCAGACCACAAAATTTGCCTCAATCATTTTTCTTTTATTATTTAATTTTATTTTATTTTTCATTAATAGAAAAGAACAATTATTCAAACAATAAGAAAAAAAACAAAATTAAAAGAATTAATAAACATGTCTCAATAATATGTTTAAATAAAATGGCTTCACCTAATCAATAAAGAAATGCAGACTAACTGACTGGATTGAAAAAACAATACCCAACTGTCTGTTGTCTCCAAGAAGATACCTCACAAAGTCACCTGTAGATTAAGAGTCAGGGGCTGGAGATTAAAGGGATGGCTCAGCAGTTAAGAACATTTACTGCTCTTGCAGAGGACCTGAGTTTGGTTTCCAGCACTCACATGAGGTGGTTTTCAGTTTTCTGGCATCTGTACTTAGGTGGTACACATAAACTCACACAGGCTCACATACATACACATAAATAAAAGTGGAGAAAAATGTCCGAGGCCAATGTGAATCTATTGGCAATGGGAGCTGGTGGCAAAAAGGCAAAGCTGTCATGATATCTCATAAAGTAGTTCTCTAACTAAATCAGAAGATACAAAAGCCACTACTACATCATAGCAGAGAAAGCAGTTCCTCGAGAATTTATAATAACTGCAAATACATAGACTCCAAATGTTAGAGTTTCAAATTTCATAAAACAAGCGCTAAGGCCATGATAGCAGTGAATGACCTAAGTGGTCCACTGTGATCTTAGAAAGGGCCATCAAAAATATCAACTTAGGAACTGTAGAAAATCATTAGGAAATTAAAAAGAGAACTTGAAAATATAGCAGATTTTAACACAAGGTGTTTATTTGATAAGCTTATTGCCATCACCTTCTTGTAAAATAAGAAGGGAAACAATGGTGCTCATTCTTTCTGCTCTTGTCCTATCAGTGCTTGTCTTAGCCTGAGCAGTGAGAAAAGAGAAAGAAGTAAACAGATACAAATAAGAAAGAAGTCAAAAGATTACTCTTTTTATATAGCATGATCTTTACTTAGGAGACCTGAAAGACATGACCAAAAGACTCTCAGACCTGATAATACTCTCATTAAGCTAGCAGGATGCAAAATCAACAAATGAAAAGCAAGAGAATTTCTATATGCCAATCAGGACTTGCTGAAAAAGAAATCAAGAAAAAGATCTCATTTACTGGAGTTTGAAAAACACCTACACATAAACCTGACAAGCAGAGAGAGAGACAGAGAGACAGAGACAGAGATTGAAGAAGACATTGAAGACTATCCTTCCTTATGGATAGTTTAATGCTATACAAATGGCTGTATTACTGAAAACATTCTACTGACTCAATACAATTCTCATCAAAATTCCTTTGACCTTATTCACAGAACTGGAATAAAAGTCTTAAAATTCATATGGACCTTGAACAACTAAAGTAACCCTAAACAGAAACCACAATTCTAGAAGTATCATAATATCTGATCTCACATTATACCACAGTGCCATAGTGAAGAATACAAAAACACACATGTAGACCAATGGAGTAGAAAAGAGAACCCAGGAATAAATTCTCATAACTACAAACAGCTAATTTTTTTGTGAAATCATAAAAAAACTTGGAAATAAAGAGCTTCCTCAACAAATGGACTCTGAAAACTAGGTATATTCAATGAAGAAGAATAAATCTAACCTAATGTTATTCTCTTCATTTAAAAATCAATTCAAAGTGGGACAAAGACCTCACTATAAAACCAGAAACACCAAAACTGCTAGAGCAAAGCATTTTAAGACATACACAGAGCCAAGAACTTTCTGAAAAGTACATCAGTTGCTCAGGAAATAATCCCAGAATTGATGGGATCACAAAAATTGACAAATAAGTTAAAAAAAAATCAAACACTTCTGTATAGAAACAAACAAACAAAACAACCATCACCAGAGTGAATGACAGCCTACAGAATGGGAAAAAAAAAACTGTTTCCAGTTACATGTTAGGTAAGAGATTGAGCACATATAAAGAACTGCAAAAACTAAACACTAAAAGCAGTTCCTCGAGAACTGTATCCTCCAGTCAACAAGTAGCATAGTAAACTGACAGCTCCAAATGACGATCAGTGAATAGACGGTTTTCAAATGAAGAAATACAAATGGCACACAAGTATTTGAAAAGGTGATGAGCATCTTTAGTCACCCAGGAAAACACAGGTTAAAGCTGAGTTTAGAGACCATGTCCCCATTTTAATGGCTATTAGTAGGAAAGCCAATGGAAAATGCTGACAAGCATTTGGGATGAGAGAACCAGTTATGGACTTCTCGGGGGAGTATGAACTGATGTGGTCACTATGAACGTTAGTGTGGAAGTTCCCAAGGAACTGGAATACCAAATGACTCAGCTGTATTACTGCTGGGTGTATTTGACACAGTACAAAGAACATGTACACTACTGTTTATTGCAGCACTCTTTATAATAGTTAAGATCAAGAACCAGCCTAGGTGGCCATCAAGAGATAAGTGGGTGAAGAGATACGGTACAGAAAAAATGCAATGCTTTCTCAGCTGTAGAAAAATGAAACGGTATTTGCAGGAAAACTGATACAACGGAAGTTATTGTTAAGCAAAATGAGCCAGACTCAGAAGGCTAAACACTGCATGTTTTCTTTCATATGTGGAATCTAGATGTGTGTGTGGGCACGTGTGTGTGTGTATTGGAAGAAGTTCTTCAATGAACGCACCTCAAAGAGTAAACATAAATAGTTAAAGGGATATGGATGATCCCAAAGGCATGTTTCCTAAGAATGTAGGTTGATTTCAGGCCACAGTTTAACACCAAATATAAAGATATATAAATATATAAAGAAGGGCCACAATGTATTTATTTTTTTCTTCACATTCTAGAGATTCTTGTTTTTATGCAGCAGACACTTCACAACTAATTATGTCATAAATGTTCACAAAGCCAGGTCTACTTGTTTTTCCCTAAAATTTCAGAAGTTTCAAGTACTACATGTACCTTTTTAAGGTCACCAAAAGAAAAGGCTTGCTCAAAGGTCATGAAACATTCCAGCAGACATCCCAGTGAACCATGACTAGAAACCCAAGGTCATGTCTGTGTCCCCTTGGGACAAGTTGTTTTCATGATTATCAGATGTGGAAACATGGAACCAGTTCCTTATCCAGGAAGTACTAAAATTTCCTTATACCCTTTATACATTCTTATGTTTTTGTGTCTTAGTTTCTCTGCTCATATTCTTATCTAGATCCCAATTATCATTTTGTATCCCTTCAGCTTAAGTAAATTCACCGTACTTTTAAAAGTATAATTTGTAATCTACTATACTCTACGGTAATGAGGTTTTCCATTTCTGAGACCAAACAACACCCAGGAACACATAAGTGCTTCCTAGGATGTTTCATTATTCAACAGTGTGTCCCAGTAGGGTATATGTTGGGCAGCTTGTCAAATCCAGTGGGTTTCGAAAGCTCTAAGGGAGGGTCTGGAAGCCTTGCTCGGTGTGCTTCATCTATGAAGGATTCATGAAATTCTGCACAGTGCATCTTGGGACCAGTCCTTACAAATACACAGGGTGCTGAACCCCAGGAGACAGAGACCCCAGGGATGACCTGTCTTTATATTTCTATATTTAAAACACTCTTGAACTAAGAGTAAAACTCTCAGCATCTTGTTTTCTGTTGCTCTTTAAGCAGTTAAGGAAGAAGGCTTAATTAATCCACCTTTAGTTCTTAAAGAAGTAGGAAAAGAGAAGAGATTCTCCCCTAAAACAGCCAGGAGGAAGAAGGTGAGTTTCGGGACAATGGTGCTCATATTATCTGAGTATTATAACATGCTCTAAAATCCACTTGTGATTGTCCCAATGATCTCTAGAGTCTTGGCATATTTGTGTCTCAATGAGTCAGTAGAGAGAAGATGCTGTTAGATTGAGCTTCAAAACACACTTTGCAGACCCTGTAATGTTAGAATCTGTTCATGGTCTTGGTCTTATTTAGCTAAACACTCACCATCTCCTCATGTGCTTTGCAATATTTCTAAGTTTTACAGATAGAAAGTTCACAAAGACATTACGGGTCAGTGGCTTCCCTGTAACTCTTAGATATGTGGTCAGAATTCTAAGAGTGTGCTTTCTATTACTCTGCATTCATAATGAGATTTCAGATTTAGGAAAAAAAAATATGTATTTTCAACATGATAGCCTCTATCTGTAAGTGGCTACTGAGCACTTTGATTTGACATGGCCTGAAAGTATGAAATATACTATGTTTTTCAAGATTTTCCCTAGTAGATTCCCAAGTGATAATAAGGTTGATGGGCAATGGACCGTTTTGAATAGAAAGAATATAAACCTAGAATTTTCATGGGAATTAGGAAAAATAAAGAGAATTAACTGGCTTGAACAGAAGGCAGAAATATGCAGGACACTAAACCAAAAGAAGAAACAGGTAATATGGAAAACATTTTACTTTCACAGAAAGACCAGTAAGACTAGGGGTTTGTGTGGACATATTAGATTTGTATTGAAAATGGTGTGTTTGTGATACTCAAGACAGGTTAAAACAGGCATGGAAACATCCATGAAATTAAAGGCAAAAATAAAACCCAAGAATATGAATCTTGTTAAACAGTCCTTTCACTTGTCTTTCTACACAGTCGCTATGAGTACTCCACACACACATGTCCTAACTGGTAAAGGATAATGGAAGAGGAACAGGCCAAGGGCAACTGGGTACACATATTTCCTCACAATGCAGTCCGTGCTTCATGGAGTTTAGCCCCACTAGGAGAACACTGGTTGACTATCATTAAGGTCCCTTTAGAGAGAGGCTTCTGGGAAATAAGACTTTCTTGCATCTTTGGAAGTTCAGGTGGCCAAATAAAGTGTCATGTCTTTATTATTAGTAAATGATTGGAAACCAAATCATGGCTCTTGGAGAGCCATGGAGAGCGGCAGACCCGGAAAAGCACAGGCTGAGAAGGTGATAGACACAAGCCTGAGAGGGACCCCACATGGTGTGAGAGTCCACACAGAGCTCTGTGATTAGCACAAAACCAAAGTCAGACCTCAGAGACAAGGCCTTGCTTGGCCTGAGGGCGGGCCATTCCAGAATGGTTCCATCTTAGCTCTTCAGGAGAGCACAGGAATAGACAAGAAGTGCTGTTTGAAAGCCTCCAGGCAGAGATGCTGCTATCTGTGTTGCTGATGTTCCAGTAGTGGAAGGAGTCACTGCTGCTTACAAAGGAATTCTCAACCCAGACAGTAGCTGAGATCAAGAAAGCTGCAAGGGCTCTGCGAGGTCAGTATTCTATCACCATCCATGTAGCATGAGAAGAATAAAGTTCCTACCTGGACAACTGTTTCAAGTCAACTTTAAAATACTGCAAATACACACGTGAAATTGTTTCCTGAGTCACACTGTTGCTGTAAAGTATGTCCAAATATATAAAAGTTTCCAAGTGGCTTATCATTGGAAATATTTTATGCTCTATAGACCACAGAACTGAGGAATCGTCTGTGTAAGTCAGCAGGTGTCTGATAACTGACGCTTCAGCACTTAAATCATGCACTGCTTCTTAATACTTTCACCTAGTTAGTATTCTGTTAGCAATGCTAAGAACCAAACCAAAGCAACAACCAACCAACCAACCAACCAACCAACCAAACAAACAAACAAACAAACAAACAAAAAACCTAACCTAACTTGATAGTGCTAAGACCAACTTCTGTGTGAGATAAGCAGAGTGAGGCACAGGCACATACGTTTTTGAGCTGTGTCTTGGCCCCAGGCTCTTGGTTCTGCACTTCAGCTGACTCGCTTCAAGAGAACTACTTCACATTCCCCAGTATCACTCCTGTCTGGGGGCTGGAATGTTTTTTCCTTTACCAGGAGGAGGCACATGAGGAGATGGGGAGTATATGGGGAGATGGGTGATTCATGAAATTGATGGTACGGAGATGTGTATGGACTTCCCAATGTATATGCTTACCTTTTGAATGTTATGACACAGAGTCTTTGTTTTCACAGCTAGAAACACCCAGGCTCTGGAAGACCTGATACCAACTGGGATTCTCTCTCATTTGACAAATTTTTTTTTCGTCATCTGCAAATTTCTCAGAGGAGAATGAGCATAAGAAACCACTCCGCAGTGACTGAGTTTCTCCTGTGGGGGTTAACAGAGGAGCCAGCTCTTCAGCTGCCCCTTTTCAGCCTCTTCTTGGGGATTTACATAGTCACTGCGGTGGGGAATCTTGGCATGATTGCAGTCATCACACTGAATCCTCAACTCCATACCCCCATGTACTATTTCCTCAGCAGTCTGTCCTTTTTAGATTTCTGCTACTCTTCTGTTGTTACCCCCAAAATGCTGGTGCAGTTTGTAAGCAGGGATAAAACCATCTCTTATTCTGATTGTATGGCTCAGCTATTCTTTTTTTGTGTTTTTGTCATTTCTGAATGCTACATGTTGGCAGCCATGGCCTATGATCGTTACGTGGCCATCTGCAGACCACTGCTCTATGCTGTCATCATGTCCCCTCGGGTCTGTTCTCTACTGGTGGCTGCTGTCTTCTCAGTGGGCTTTACTGATGCTGTGATTCATGGGGGCTGTGTATTAAGGTTATCTTTCTGCAAATCCAACATCATTAAACATTATTTCTGTGACATTGTCCCTCTTATTCAACTCTCCTGCTCCAGCACTTACATTGATGAACTTTTGATTTTTGTCATTGGTGGATTTAACACGGTAGCCACTAGCCTGACAATTATCATTTCATATGGGTCTATCCTGACTAGCATTCTCCGTATTCACTCTAAAGAGGGCAGGTCCAAAGCCTTTAGCACCTGCAGCTCCCACCTGACAGCTGTTCTTATATTTTACGGGTCTCTCATGTCCATGTATCTGAAATCCACTTCTAATGGCTCGCTCATCCACGAAAAAGTGACCTCAGTGTTTTATACCACAGTGATCCCCATGTTAAACCCACTGATATACAGTCTGAGGAACAAAGAAGTAAAAAACGCACTGGCAAAGCTTGTAAGAAGAAAAATACCTTCCTAATAAACGTGCTTTTTACTGAGATCCATTTCTGTACTGCTAATCATGTTTATGCGTGTGTTTATATCCTGACTCCTTTGAAGCAATCTGAGCCGAGCTGAGATCATCAATGTAACTATATTGCACATGTTCAGATTACTGAATTATATACACCTATTCTTAACATAATAAGTATGAAAGCAAGCAGTAGCATATATTTTTAAATTTAAAGTTTTGTATCACTACCAGAATTAAACATTTTATGTTTTTTTACTTTTGTTTTTCTAAATCTAGTCTCAAGAGAAAACAAAACAACCAACTCCAGTGTACCGCATAATCATTTAAAGAAAATAAAACCAAACAAAAACACATAATGTGACAGAATTCATGACAACAAAATTTTATAGCAAATTTGGAGGAAGTTTTTTTACATGTTTACTCTAAAGTGCAAATTAAAATCTACTCCTCTGTTTGAGGGCAATTCTAAGATGAAGGATAAACAAAGAATCAAGCTAATCCAACCTCAGCGAGAATGCTTGGCATCTGGCCATCTAAGCAGAAGACATAGCACATCCATATTAGGAAATATTTAAAATGTCTTTTTCCCCCCTCCGTCTTGACCAGTACATGTGCAGTGCTTACTATTATCTGTTCGGTTCCTGTGAGATGACTTTTTTCTTTTTTAAAAATTTTTATTTATATAATTATTTATTACAATTTATTCATTTTATATCCCCACTGTAGCCCCCTCCCTCATCTCCTCCCAGTTCCACCCTACCTCTCTCTTCTCCCCCTATGGTCTTTCCCTAGTGTCCTGATAGGGGAGGACCCCCCTCCCCTTCTATCTGATCCTGGCTTATCAGATCTCATCAAGGCTGGCTCCATCGAGATGACTTTTTTCCCCCTCTATACTTTAAGTATTTTTTATTTTCAGCTTATAGTATAATTTGGACAAAAAGTTATATTAAACAATATCAAGTATGTGCTTGTGAAAAGCGAAATGAGGCAGACTGAATGTAAACAGAGCTCAGGCGAAAGAAAAGAAAAAAATCCCAAAAGGGTCGCTGCAAAGCGATGGTTGCAACTGTGTTGACTGTGAAAAAGAGCACCAGATTCTTTCTAGAGGTCATTCCTAGATGTCATGCATTCCAGGTAAGAATTGTGATAAGCTAAGCAAAACATTCTCCAAGTTATTTATTACTTTAACAGCGTCAGTGTGTCTGCAAAGAGCTGTTTTTATAGGTTAAAATTAACCTGACCCTGAAAGTTCGAAATCCAGGAGCGCATGGCTGCTATCTGAAAACCACATCTCTAAGGCCCATCTGGGGTTTGCAGACCCCTCTTTTTTCATGTCTTTAAACTCATGATCAGTCAAGAGAAAGAAAGTGTGTGGATTTGGGTAGGGAGGATCTGGGAGGAGAGGAAGCCGAGGTTAAAATGTATTGCATTAAAAAAAATGCTATTTTCAATTAAAAAAAATGTTAGGGTTATAATGGTGGGGTTGGGAATACTGAGGAAAGTAAATGAGAGGGCTTGATGAGTGTGAGACAGTCACATTGGCCAGATCAGAGGGAAGACAATAAAGCTGGTCTTGGCAGACTTCCAGGCTCGGAAGAGCGCTTCCAACAGAGGAACACATGCGCACTGCTGTCTCCCACGCGTTCTACTATACCTGTCTGCAACAGACTAAATGAAAATGGTAAGAATGGTTTCCACCTAAAAAGGTCTCCTCCTAGTCCAGGGAGTGGACAGGGCAAACAGGAAAATAATGATGGAACCAAGAAAAACTACAGTTGTGTCTTGGTAGCCGTGCCTGCTGAGGGACAAAAATCCCCTCCGTGGCTAGAAATCCTTGAAGATGCAGTTGGGTTATTTCAGAACAATGTTTAGAACAATATATAGGACATTCCCACACACGTGTGCACTAACGAAGGGTTTTAAATTTCAAGAACATGCAACATTTTGTTTTTGACATAATTACCCTTTTGTGGAGCTCATGGAAAATGCTATAAAACTATCATCTGGGCCAATAAGATCTGTGACATGAAATGTGTCAACTCATCCCTTGAATGCTTCTCTCCTCAAAAAAAAATTCATTAAATACTTCTTTAAAATCCACACACAGAAGCCGCTCCTGCCGCTTGCAGCGGATAACTCCATCCACTCCATGAACTATTTGCGTAGTCTACCCACAAGGCTGTGCTTCTTGCCCTGGGGCAGCTCACTTCAATCTCTGGCTCCCGTCCTAGTTTTCCCATAAGGCTGTGCTTCCTGAGCCCACTTTGATCTCGGGACAGGTCGCTGTGCTTATCTTTGCTTCTGCTGCTGTGCCAAGAAAACATGCTCTTCAATGTCTCGACTGAATTCATCCTTGAAGAACACAAAGGACCCATAATGATTCTATGGAATACTCATAATTATGACAAAGTGTTCCAATTATTTATAGTAAACAAAGTTTTTTTTTCACGTAATTTTTAGTCTTTTTAAGATTTTTAAAAATTAATTCTTTGAGACAAGAACTGTGTCCACTGTATTTTGATCATATTCACTCCATCTGTAACCTCCTTCCAGATCTACCTTCTTCCTTATCCACCCAACTTTTATAAGCCAACAGTTACAGTGTATGCTTCCCTTCTACTCTTGGATGTGTGGCTTTCCGATGGAGTGTAGTTGACGCACCTGAGGGTGACACCCTTAAGGAAAACTGACTGTCCTCTGCTAAGTAGAAATCAGTTGACAATAGCTCTTTAGCAGGGGGTAATAACTATCTCTAACTCTTTCCCTCTGCCACAAATGGATGAAAACAAATACATTTATATGGTGCTTCCTAAAACATGCTAGCAGATAGAGCTTTTGGTAAGAGAGAAAAGTAAGTTTACATATTAGTACAGGTATGTCTGAATATATCAGAATATGTGTACAGCCACCTCTTAGTCTCTGTTTGTCTGTTTCTATCTGTCTGTCTGTCTATCTCTATCATCTATTTATTTACCTATCATCTATCTATAAATCTATATCTGTCTATCTACCTACAATCAATCAATCAGTCAATCTATCTATCTATCTCTCTATCTATCTAATCACCTATTTGTGTGTTTGTCTATCATTTAGCTAGTATTTATTCTTTTTTGGCATGTTTCTCTCTCAAGGGATACCCCCTTCTGTTACTGATGAGTTAAGATGGTCCCAATATTTTTTTTTCTTATTCCAAACAAATAATGTGAGACTTAGAAGTATCCTGGCTTTCTAGTTATACACATCTTCCAGAATACAACTCAGAGAAGAAAAGCCCAAGAACAGAGTAGTAGTTTAGTTGCTTTGAGGAAGCAGATTTCAGAGGTTGAGAAAGTGAAGGCTCTTTCAATATTTGGTGCATAACATTAGAGAGGAGAAAGATTAAACAAAGAAAGAGCTTCATCCCCCTTCCCAAGGTGTGACTAAATACCAGTGAGCAGGGCAAAACTCCACAGACTATGAGAATAGTAACTGCTGGGAAACTGGGAGGGGGTGGGAGATCTTATGTTTCTGCAATGATCTGCTAGCTGTGCCAGATCCATCCATCCAAGGAATAGGACACAGGTTAATTTGAACAATCAGCATAACCAGAAATCAGAAACATTATAATGGTACAGCTAAATTTCCTCTGAATTAGTGCCAGAGTAGACCTGTCTTTAAAAAAAAAAATGTATTTAAAGCTCCCAATGGCTCACCTTAGTAATAAATAACAGCCAAAAAAGAAAGGAAGCTGAAGCCTATGCCCTCTCTCTTTCTCTAGGGTCACGCTGTGTAGCGTAAGCTGGCCTAGAACTAGAGATGCTCCAGCCCCCGCCTCAGAGTGTTGGAATTACTAACATGGATTTGAAACAAATGTAGCACACAATAATACAGTAAGACGAGAAAGTCTGAATATGCGCTGGTGTGATGTTAGCAATTTGTGGAGCGATTAGGATGCCCTTGCATGTGAGGAGCAGCAGATCATGTCCTAAGTGAGAGTGAGTTAACAGAAAGCAAACAGAAACCACAGAAGTGATGGAGTGAAGAGAAAAGCCTTTAAATGTCTGTGATAAAAAATAACACAAGGTTAAAAAAACAAATTTGCAGAGGGTAAAATAAACAGCGTTACACATGTAAAAAAAGGAGTGACGTCAGCTATCCCAGCGTACAAGGACCCATCCCTTCACACGAGCATTGAAGAGAACTCCACACTGTCAGGCTCAGCTGTGCTAGAATTTGATCTGTCGTGGCCACGTACGTGGTGGACGAGGAAAGAGGCAGATGTGGCAGTGGCGTGGCAGTAGCGTGACAGTAGCGTGGCAATAGCTTGGCAGTTCGGCAGTTGCCCCACACACGCTAAGCCCCAGGCTTCCTTGCCAGCACTCCCCAGGCTTTCTGACAGATGCAGAGGCATAAATCTGTGGTCCCACTGTGGGGTCCTAGTCCTCTGACACAGATGGAAGGAGCAGATTCAGTTTTCACCTAAGAGGATTGTGCTTGTGTGACCTCCTCTCTGGGGGCCGCCTGAAGGTGGATAACAGTGGATACAATGTTTTCTTCCTCTTTGCTAAAAGTAACAAATTTCACTCTACATGGTAAGATAAAATTTGAGATTTGTATATGTAATTTTTTGCCTGGCCCAGGTAGATTATTCTTTGATCTTTAGAGGTGTGCCATAGTGTGAGTGCTAAACTGACATACACATGTATAGGCATCACAAGTTTGTACACACATGTACACACATGTTCACATGTACACACACACACACACACACACACACACACACACACACACACACACACTAAAATAGTGTGGCAAATGCCAGGACATAGGAAGCCTAGCAGTTAAATCTGAAAAGAAAAATCTCTTGGGAAATTAAAATATTCATAAGTAGCATGTAAATATCAGAAATCTATTAATTTTATGTGCATGTATGTTAGTGCAGCATGAGTGTGCCTGATTCTTGAGATCAGGAAAGGGAATGTTCTGGAACTGGAGTAGTGGGTGGCTGTGAGCCAGTGTGTGGGTGCTGGGAACTGAACACATGCATTCTGTGAGAACAAGTGCTCCTAATCGCTGAGCCATCTCTTAGTCCAGTAGCAGGGACTTTGAGAGCCATTCAAAGGCAAGAGAGGACAAAAGAAGACTCCGTTTTTTCATCTCTGACTGGTTTCTAGGATCGGTGCCAGCAGGAAGTGTGCCTGAGAGAGAATGTCAGTGCCTGGGGCAGAATCAGTCTGCAAGGATGGAGATTTCTGCTGTTTTAGAAACCATGTTTTCTTTCCTCTCGCCCATCCTCCAACTCCTTCTCTACCACCACCTCCTCCCCTTTCTCTTCATTTTTAGTCTCTCTCTCTCTTTTTTTTTTTTTTTTTTGCTTCTATGAGGTCAAGGAAACCTTCAGCAAAACAGAAGCTGCAAACCAGGCAATCAAACTGATTTGAGCATTTCCAGACAATCAAGAGCTGAGGAATTTGCTGCCAAGACTAACCTACCCCCTGAGAAAGAGTAGTATGACACAAAAAGAGATTAGATGTTAACTCAAAGCTCAGTGATGAACACAGATTTCCAGGGAGGTGGCTCTACAGGTAACTACAAAGTACGGTTTTGTAGTATTTTATAAACACACCTTTTATTATGTAAAAGATTTAAAGACATGCCTTAAAAGGAGTATAAATTTACCCTACTGGGCACAGAATATAGAAGGATATAATTTGTGAAAGCTTTGTTTAAAAGGAAAAGATCTAATTATATAGGAATATAGTTTTCACGTTGTTGACAGTGCAATTTCTGTTCCTTTAGCCAATTTGTTGTACATTTGGGATATTATTTATCATCTCATGATAATCATTAGGTAAATAGACAACATTTTTATGTAAAAGGAAATGAGGAAAGAACAAGGGGAGCACCTGTGTTAACTTTCCTTTGTCAGGATAAAGCACTGCAGACAGCTTATGGGGAAAGGTTCATTTTGGCTCATGATTTCTGAGGTTGAAGTCCATGCTTAGCTTCTGCATTGTTCTTGGGATTATGATGTGGCAGTACACCAGGGTTGGACAGTGTAATGAAGAAAAGCTGCTAAATCATGTTTACCAAGAAGCAAAGATGGAGGAAGGGGCTGAGGTCCCAACATTCCATTAAGGCATCTCCTCTAATGATTTGCCTTCTTTCTGCTTGATTCCACCCAACAGATATTGAAGTACCGCTCGATACTAGAAGCCAAGCCTTTAAAAATGGTACTTTTGTTTAGTTTACACAGTAGTACTGCATTCAATCAACTAAACACACAAAGAAGCACCAATCACAGGGACGAGAGGCATAAAAACTACAAAACTTACTGAAATAAAACAGAAGAATTCCAGAAGACCTTTCACATTAGTAATCATTTTAAATGTAAGTTGAATTGCCAAATGAAGAAGCAGTGCCAGTATAGTGGATGAAGAAAGACCATAATCTAACTACATAGTTTCCACATGGTTGATCTGACAAAAAGGTTGAAAGACAAAGACTAGAAAAGTAACTTATTAAAAATAAAAACCAAGAGATAGCAAGAGTGGCTACAGTTATGTGAGACAACATAGACCTTCAGGAGATACGGAAGGCTATCATATGTTGACCAAAGGTGCAATTTGTCAAGCACCTACAAGAACTATAGACAGACACATACCAAACAATAGAGTCCCAGGGTATACAAATTAAGAGCAGCAGAGTTTTGTAATAGTAGCTGAAGACTATATGCCACAATTTAAATAATGGATACAACAACTTAAACATGGTAGACAATATGTCATCTCTAAACAACACTCCCACCACAGAGAATATATTTTTTCTCAAGTATACATAGACTGTTCTCCAGGATAGACCATATGCTAAGTCACAAACAAATCTTAATAAAATTAATTCAAATTAATTTAAAGTGTATTTTCCAACTGCAATAAAATCAAACTAATAGTGAATAACAGAATAAAATATAAAGAACTTAAGAAGTTAAACACCAACAAACCAAGTAATCCAATTAAAAAATGGGGTACAGAGCTAAACAGAGAATTCTCAATAGAGGAATATCGAATGGCAGAGAAACACTTAAAGAAATGCTCACTGTCCTTAGTCATCAGGTTGATGCAAATCAAAACAACCCTGAGATTTCACCTTACACCCATTAGAATGACTAAGATAAAAAAAAACTCAAGTGATAACACATGCTGGTGAGGATGTGGAGAAAGGGAAACCCTGATCCATTGCTGGTGGGAATGTAAACTTGTACAACCACTTTTGAAATCAATCTGGCACTTTCTCAGACATTTAGGAATAGTGCTACCTCAAGATCCAGCTATACCACTCCTAGGCATATATCCAAAATATGCTCAAGTATACAACAAGGACATTTGCTCAACCATGTTCATTGCAGCTCTATTTGTAATAGCCAGAAGTTTGAAACAACCTAGATGTCCCTTAATGGAGGAATGGATACAGAAATTATGGTACATTTATACAATGGAATACTATTCAGCTATTAAAAACAAGGAAATCATGAAATTTGCAGGCAAACAGTGGGAACTAGAAAAGATCATCTTGAGTGAAGTAACCCAGAAGCAGAGAGACGCACATGATATATACTCACTCATAAGTGGATATTAGCCACATGATATAGGATAAACATACTAAAATCTATACTCCTAAAGAAACTAACAAGAAGGGAAGATGCTCAATCCTTATTCAGAAAGACAAATGCAATAAACATCAGAAGCAGAAGAAAACAGGGAACAGGACAGGAGCCTACCACAGATTGCCTCTGAAAGACTCTACTGATCAAAGTATTGAAGCAGAGGCTGAGACTCATAGCCAAACTTTGGGCAGAGTGCAGGGAATCCTATGAAAGAAGGGGGAGATAGAAAGACCTTGAGGAGACAGGTGTGTGAAAAGGAGATCACCTGAGCCAAAAAAAAAAAAAAAAAAAAAAAAAAGAGCCCTGGGGGCCTTAAGGAGAATGATATCCCAACTGAGGATAATACATGAGGAGGACCTAAAACCCCAGCTCAGATGTAGCCCATAGACTCAGTCTCCAAGTGTGGCCCCTAGTAGAGGAACAGGTCTCTGGCATGAACTCAGTGGCAGGCTCTCTGATCACCTCCCCCTGGGGGGAGCAGCCTTGCCAGTCCACAGGGGAAGACAATGCAACCATTCCTGATGAAACCTGATAGGCTAGGGTCAAACAGAATGGGAGGAGGACCTTCCCTATCAGTGGACTAGGGGAGGGACATAGGGAGAGAAGAGGGAGGAAGGGTGGGATTGGGAAGAGACAAGGGAGGGGGCCACAGCCGGGATACAAATTGAATAAATTGTAATAAATCTTTAATGCAATCAAATCACTATTATTGATACAATAAGATAAACTCAAAGTGCTGAGACTGAAAAATAAGGTTTGGAAATTTAGTTTCAAAAAAATTAAATTTTTTTAAAGAGAAATATTTAGCTCTTTAAGTTAAACAAACAAACAAACAAACAAACAAACAACTCAACTCTTGTTAGATTTAACTGGGAAATAAACACCTACAAGACAAAGTTGGTCAGAACTGGAAATTCTTCTCTAATGTTTAATTTTCATAGTTCTCAGAGGTGCCAGTAAGCTGCTGGGGAAGAAAAGTCGTCAGCAGTCTTACCCAGCACTGGACCCTGCACGCTACAATCCTGATCTTCGAGGCAGGACGTACCCACTTATGCAGTAGTGGCATGACTGTTTGGGAATAACCAACAGCTTTCCTGTTTGATTTGTAGTTTGCTTCCAAAAAGGAAATTCATCCAGGGTTTAGTAAACTTGGCCAAATGCCTATATAGGTCAGGAGCTCACAGGTCCCAAGCAGGGAAACCACCACTGTTGTTTGACTACATGGGCATGTTGTCAAACTGCCTTCTAAATATGTATGCTCATAGTAGTTGCTGGCATACTTTCAAAAACTTTTATTTGCAGTTTTTATATCTCTTTCTCCCCACTCCACCCCAATCCCTTCCAACACCCCAACACCAGGGAGGAAGAGAAAAGGGTTCGTGTGAGAGGGGGCACAGCTCTCTTAGCTGCTTCCTCCTGGTTAGGGTCATTGGGCTCCTTGGAGCCAGTCCAATCCTCTTTTCAGGAGATCTCCAACTTCTTGTCTCACTGCATCAACAGCAACCAGGTGCTGCAGTGGGGAAGCAGCAGCCTTGCCCTTTCTTGGAGCTCCCCAACACTTTCTGGACCCTGGCATTCATTCTCTCTCCAGAGTCCTCAGATTTAAACTATCTGCATCTGGTAAGGAGCTCTTCTCAGAGCCCTCATGAGGCAAATAGCCTGCTGCTGTGGACCATCTGAATCAGTCCCACATCCCACACCTTGGATTAAAACAAAAACATGTTTATATCCACAACAACCAGTGGGTTAGTATTGCTCTCAATCTTCGTAAGAGAAACTTGTTTTTCAGTGGGCAGTCATGAACATAGAGACTCAAAACAGGCTAAAGTGTTGAGAATAAGATTGTTGAGAGTTCCTCATTAAATGGGAAATCTATTGCCCCCCACTAAGGCTTAGGAAACAGGATGGAAAAGTGTGCAGAAAAAATGTAAGATCCAAACGTTGGGAAAGAGTGTTACGAAATGCTATCTTCTGGATATATAACATGGCCATTAAACTCAGCAACTCAGAGCAGCTGTGGCCCAAGACTAAGCCAGACGACATTCCAACATAGATGGGGAATGACTCATGAGATCTTGCCCCTAGCTCAAGAACAGTTTATGGCTGTTGGAGGTGGGGAATTAAGTTTTCTTTAGTTGGGTAGCCACTGGTAAGCTGCCTGCACTCCTGTAAAGAACTCCATACCCAGACAAGCAACCTAATTAAGCCCAGTGGGTCAAAAAGGGCACATGAAAGTACAACAGGGACTTGGGAAGTAGAAGGTTACCAGAGAAACTGGGTGAGAGTTGAATATGATCAAAATGCTTTATGCACATATTTAAAATTAACAGGAAAAATATTTTAAAGAAGATACCCCATTCAGGAAAATAATTCTTCTTCTTCTTTTTCTTCTTCTTCTTCTTCTTCTTCTTCTTCTTCTTCTTCTTCTTCTTCTTCTTCTTCTTCTTCTTCTTCTTCTTC
>NW_026596039.1:2116787-2202711 GCF_907164565.1 Psammomys obesus | reverse complement strand
TCTTCTTCTTCTTCTTCTTCTTCTTCTTCTTCTTCTTCTTCTTCTTCCTCCTCCTCCTCCTCCTCCTCCTCTTCCTCCTCTTCCTCCTCCTCCTCCTCTTCCTCCTCTTCCTCCTCCTCCTCCTCTTCCTCCTTCTCCTCCTCTTCCTCCTCCTCCTCCTGTTCCTCCCCTTCTCCTCTTCTTTTTTCTTCTTCATTTTTTAAGACAACATTTCTCTGTGTAGCCCTGGAACCACTTTGTAGACCAGGCTGGCCTCCAATTCAGAGATCTGCCTGTCTCTGCCTTCTGGGTGCTGAGATTAAAGGCATGCACTACCACCACCTAGGGAGACTTTTCTAAACACAAAGACAAACTTAGAATAAAAATTTGTGTAAGTTATAAATATACATACTACTTATGTATACATATATCTGTATATATAATAGTATACTTAAGTGAATGTGTTACCTTTGCCTAGCTATAAGTAAAATACTTAGGAAGAAACAATTTACAAGGAGAAGTTATTTATTTTTGGCTCAAGAGGGCTTGGGCAAAACATCACGTTAGCTGAAGAATATGATAGAGGATGTTCTTCATATCAGTGGTGGGCAGAGAAAAACCGAAGGAGGAGAGAGGGAGGAGAAGAGGTGAGGCCAGGACAAGATAAAGTCCACAAAAACCATGCCTCAATTATCTACTTCTTCTAGGTAAGTCTGACCTAAAATTTCTATAACGTCTTCAAGTAATCTCCATTAACATCATCAGTCTGGGACCGAGCACTCAAAACGAGCCTGTGGGGGCCATGTCATATTCAATCCATGATAGTACAGTACAGGTAATAGTGTACAGTAGCCAGAATTACTGTTTTTAAATTTTCTTTCTTTTATTGGCATTTTGGGAAAGAGTTTTGGTATGTAAACATGGCTGACCTGGCTCTCAACATACGCAACCTGGAGTGGACTTTAACTCCTGCCTCTGCATCTAAGTGTTGGGATTACAGCTGCTTATCACTGTGCCTGGCTTTCAGAATATCAGATTTAATATATCACCTACATATTAATGAATAACACAATAGCAACCTGAAAGTCATTGAAAAAAAATCAAAGGCAAAAGGAACTTTTATCTTTAACAACAATTAAAGTACATATTAAAAGTAGAACTTTAGAAAGCAACTAAAAACCATGTAAAATTGATAACTTATGATAAAATACACAATGTCACTCAATATTTAACAAGCATGCTACTGATTTTGTCTATTTCTGAGAGATGTTTATAAGACATCAACATGCTTGTTTGTTTCCTGCAGAAGAGAATTCATGCACCAAGTTCAACCAGTTATCTAGATGATTTTTAAAATCTTCAGCAGGAATAATGGTGCAAAAAACTGGTACAGAATTCAGAGTGGAGTTTAACGGTAGAACACCCGCTGACCATGTGTGAGGACATGGCTTCACCCACAGCAAGCAGGAAATAAAGGCAGATTTAGGTATATTTGTAGTAGGTAAGTAGATTTCTTTCTTTCTTTCCTTTCTTTTTATTTATTTGTTTGTATTAAACCGGTTAGCTGGCGGGGTTAAAAATCAAACATGAAAGAAATGAAGTAAAGAATTTTGGAAAAAAATGTAAATTTTGGTCTTTGAATTATGGAGCTGAGATATGGAGATGATGGAGAGTAGCTAATTTATCCTTTAGGGATGGCTCATGTAGGTCACTGCTCTTCTCTGCCCTTGTTCCTGGTCCCTAGTGACACTTACCTGAAGATAGCACAGGAGGTTTTCATGCCCCACAGCTGGCATTTACCTCTGCTTTGCCAATAATCCCTTCACAATAGAACTTCAAGTCCTGAAGCCCCCTTGAGGGCCTTCCAAAATCTTTTGATCAGATTTATGCATCACCGTTTTCTGCAGTGATTTCATAAGGGAAAGCTACAGGTGAGGGGATCACAGCTGCCTCAGGAGTTTCTTCACTTGGAGGGTTTGAACCTGTGATTATCCACTGGAGTAGCACAGTGCTACATTCAGTTCAGGCTGGGGTACTAAGTGACCTTGAAGAGTAGGTCATTGTGCTTCTCTGGTCTCTAGTCTTAGGGACTTCTGAACCTAACGGTTAGCTGGAACTCAATCTGCCCTTTATCTGCTTATCTCCACAGTCTCTTATCCCGCTTTCCATGGCGAGTCAGATATTTCGGCTGTGCTCATGCATATTCTCCACGGTGACATATTTTCTTAATCTCTCCTCTCTTTGAAATTGAAACTCACCAGCTCTGCCCTGTTCTGCTTTTGACAACTAACTAGCCTCGCCAAATTACAAGGTTTAACCATGCAAATGCTTATATTCAAGATTTCGGTGGCTCACCTTCTTCTAGGCCACAGGTTAAATGCTTTTTACATAGTGCTTAATTTCCTGACTAACCCCTGCAGAGCAAACGCTATTTTCACTTTACGGTTTTGAAAACTGCGGGGTGGACTTCAGTGTCCACACGTCGCAGAGTCCGCAAGGCAGTGTGATTGTGTCTGTGAAACCTACCTTTAGGAGTTAGCAAATGCCACGTTATTGTTCTTCGGAACCCAAGGCTGACAGGTATGGAGGACCTAAGGTAAAGGAAACATGAAGTCTCTTGTGATCAGGTACTGGCCACTTCTTCCCTGGTAACACGGTATTAATAACCTTGTGCAGATATTTATCAATTATTACATTGGTTCTCAATTTTAAACGTATTTACAAAAGCGATTGCACTTCCTTACCTTTTTACCTGAAGTATCCTATAAGAAGGGAAAGAATGTGGAGGAGTTATTATTACTTTAATACAGGGCATGTTAATGTTAGTGGACAGCCTTGAGGGATCTTGAGACACTCCCTCCCCCCTGCATCTCAGGCTCGCTCTTGATGGGTGACAGGTGTGCGTTACTCCTTTGATGGCTTGTACTCTTTACACAAAGTATTGAGAGAAGGGAATGCTCACGGGACTAAAAGAAACAGATAATTCACACATGTGTGTACAGGATTCCACATAGAAACATATGCTAAAGACAAGTCAGTTCAAACCCAAATTATACATTCACATTTCTAAAAATAAGACAGTGAAGTTCTATCGAGTCTAGGGAAGAAATCAGGCACAATGAAACAGTACGTTCTTCCCGTCTTATTTTAGTCTTAAATGTAACAGTGAGTTGCTTTTGTGCAATTTTCTTTTCAGGCCATTCATCCCTCAGATGGTATGTTTATGTAAACATAAATTTATGTTTTTACTGTATCTGGGACAGCTATAAGTGTAGCCCAGCACATTTATATTTGTTATTTGTCGACCATAATATCATGCCACGGTTTTCAAAGGTTAAGCACTCCCGGTAGGCAGATATTAGAAAAACACAATGTCTTTACATTTTACATATTTGGCATTATTTCATACTTAAAACATCTCAGTGAGGCAAATTGAGTAATTTGCCATGGTTATTATTTCACATACAGGAAAGACTAAAGAGACAGAGATGAAATAAATTTTCTGGGGACACAAACATTTTAGTGCAACGGCAGAACTAGATTTCAGGTTTTGTGATATGGTTTCCATAAGCAGAGGCTGTTGATTGTGAATGAGTGCCTTCTCTGGTACCCCAGACAATCTTGTCCCCTGACTTGTTTTCAAGGCTTTGTGGCTGATTTTGCAAATGTCTCTCATCAGGCACAAGGTCGTCCACAGCCTATGCTGCCTATGTTTTTTGTTCAGCATGAAGAAGACAGTGATGAGGAATAAGTGTGATGTATCACCACTGTGACCCGACTGACTGGAAGACTGTGGTGGTGGTAGAGTGTGAGAATGTGCTGTGTGGGCACTTCAGAAGCACTTCCTGTCATGATGGAGATATCTCATAGCCGCGCGAGTCCATTGAGACTCTTGAAATATGGCTGGAACAACGTTAAGAAAACCCATTTTTAATTTTATTTAGCGAATGCTTTTATGTAAACCGACAAAGTAGGAACACGATTATACACGGGGTAATAGCTACGCTGTGATACTAGTTCAGGATAGCTGTAATGCTGTGCAGTGGATCTCACAAATTTATTCTTCCTGTCAGATGAAACTTTGTAAACTATGACCATCTCTCTTCTTTCCTCCACACTCTAATTTCTCGTTACCATCCTTCCACTATCTATGTGTTCAATGGCTATTCATTCCACATAGAAGTGAAGGCACTTGGTGTTTGTCTGTTAGGTTTCCTCTGTATTACTAATGTCTTCCTTTAGATTAATGCATGTTGGTGTAAATGACAGCATTTTCTTTGTTTTAGAGGTTTTTTTAGTGTTTCTTTGTATGTGCCACATTTTTCTTATTCATGACCCATTGGTAGATGCTGTTTCTGTAACTTGTGTATCTATTCAACATGGTCACACTGGGAATAGGAAGTTCTGTGACCCCACAAGCCAATCTCTAGGCTCTGGCATGAGGATCAGGTTAAGAATCAGAGTTATGCACAGCTAAGCAGCTCTAGCCATGGCGCTCTCCTGCCCATCATTTTTGACACATCATTGTAGACTCCATTCTTTCCTGCAAGGCAATCTGATATGTTGTTTCTTTCCAGGATATGAGCTTATTCTTTGACTAGCATTTTTGTTCTAATTCTTTGTTTCTCTCTTTTCTTTCTTTCTTTCTTTCTTTCTTTCTTTCTTTCTTTCTTTCTTTCTTTCTTTCTTTCTATTTGATGAAAGCAACACAGTTTTTCCATAATAGATTTACTAATGTACATTTCTTCCAAAAGTATACAATAACTTCTTTCCTTTACATTCTTGCTGACATTTGTTTTTATTTTGGATAATAGCCATTCTGACCTGTGTGAGGCAATATCTCACTGTCGTAGGAATTTGCCATTCTTTAATGATTAATGATGTCAGCATTTTATTCATGCGTCTACTGGCAATCTGCATGTCTTCTTTTGAGAATTTTATTTATTAATTTATTTTTTATTCACTTTACATCCTGGTTGTAGCCTCATCCCTCCTCTCCTCCCAGTCTCACCCTCCCCCTTTTTCCTCTCCCTCCCCCCTCACCTATTCCTCAGAAAAGGGGAGTGCCCCTTCTCATCTACCCCAGCTCATCAAGTTGCATCAGGACTGAGCATGCCCTTTCTCCCTGTGGCCTGGCCAGGCAGTCTTGCCAGAGGGAAGTGATAAAAAAAGCTAGCAAGTGAGTCCATGTCCAATGCAGTTCCAGCTTTCCTTACTAGAGGACCCACATGAGACCTAAGCTGACTATCTGCTACATCTTTGTAGGGGGCCTATGTCCAGTTCATGCATAGTCCTTGGTTGATGCTTCAGTCTCAGCAAGCCCTTCTGGGTCCTGGCTGGTTGGCTCTGTTGGTCTTCTTGTGGAGCTCCTGTCACCTCCAGGTCCTTTTCTGTTTCCTCCTACTTTCCCATAAGACTCCTTAGGCATCACCCAATGTTTGGCTGTGAGTCTCAGCATCTGTTTTGAGAAATCTTTATGGTAGTCTTTTGCCAGTTTTTAAAAAAGGTTATTATTTTATTGCCATTGAGAGATTCAATCAATGTAACATGATGTTTTCTATATAATATACAAGTAATCAAATTCTTACATATTTTTAATGGCAATCCCTTATCAAATAATGGCTTATGGGTGTTTGCTCTCATTTTGCTGGCTGTCTTTTTGCTCTGCTCATTGTTTCCTTTGCTGTGAAGGGGCTTGTTAGTTTGATATGATTTTATTCCTATGCTTTCACTTTTGTTTCTTTAACTTTTGTGGTCAAATCCAAAAATTCATTGGTCAGACCAATGCCATGCATAATTTCACTTTCTTAAAGTAGTTTCATCATATTTGATGATATTCTAGTTTTAAATAACATAGTTATTTTCTTTAAGAAAATTACTTACCAATGACACAATTGGCTTTCATTTTGTGCTTCTCAGTGTCTAATTTTTCTATTACCTTTTATTGAACAGAGTGCATTTTTTACCACTGTGTATTCTGATATGTGGCTAAGGGTTGCTCTATTACACAGAAAGAAACTCAGTACATCCTCATTGTCATTCACAAGTAGTTTTCCCAGACTTTTAATTGCCAATCAAATGCATTCTTCTGTCATTTCATTATTCTTTATTCTTTTAATATTCCTTTAAATATTTCCTCTGGTATAGTGGTAGACTACTTGCACTGGAAGTATAATAACAACCACACAGTTCTGCATAAGGGAGGCACTTACGTCCCTGGTGTTGTATCTACTCAGGGCTCTACTCTGGGTACTCCTCTAACCTTCTCTGCTCCTGAGACAAGGTTTCAGAACATGTCCTCAAAGTTCACTTGGATATCCTCCTATCCCTCACTGATTTCAGCTATACATCTAGTACATGGGGCCTTCTAGTGTCCCTGATGCTACTCCCAGGAATTTTTTCAGGGCTTTGTTCCCAAGGCTGAAAGGCGGCATAGTATGTGTCCTTTTGTGCCTAAGATATAACACAGCCGAAACTGCAGTTTTCAGGATGGTAGTGCAGAACAAAAAGGCTCAGGATACAAACGGAAGTACACTTTGATAAAATGGAAGCCCTTTATTGAAGAGCAGAGCTGAGGTTGAAGAGAAACCAAGCAGGTGACAATTTTACCTTTTCATCTTGTAACAATTCCAGAACAGACATCTAGGTGGCCAAAGCTTCCAAAATCAAATCTGCTCTTCTGGGCATCATGCAGGCGTTTTCAAGTGAGCAAGAATGAATTTCATTTAACAGTTTACTAGTATAAGATACAACTGTAAATACACATTAGTTTTGGTCACCGTTTGTACGCTGGTGATTCATCTCCAGAGTGATGACATGAGATGCACTGTGTGAAAGATGACATGATCCTAGGGGGTCACAGGAAGAGAACCTACTTGCTAGCCATCAATGCTGAGCATTCTACCACAAACCCACTCCTTCAGTAACTTTTGATGTCTTTTTATGCGTCATGTAGGTTCTTCTGTTTTGAAAATAACAGTCTGCACTTAAGATGTTGTAGGCTGGTGGGATGCAAACATTCAGGGTTTGATGATATTTGAAACTATGGATTTCTTTAAACTTATATTATGCATTAAGTGACACCATTTTTCCTTCAGCTTGAAATCTAACTGCTATGAATTTTGTAGTTGGTTAAGAATATGCAGTAAATGAAATACAATGTTACTTCTTGACGTTTTATGTATGCTGACTGTACTTAATTCCCCAATTTTAAGGGTGACATAGTTAGCCAAGAAAAGCAATTTCTTGGCATCAGAAAAAACCATACTAGAAGAATCTGTAGTTCGCCTAGCCCAAGGCAGAGAAGACCTTCATTAGAATAACTGTTTAGGAATGGAGGAATCCTTGTGTGGGAACGTGAGATGGGCATCGCAGCAAACTGAGGAGATCAGATCTGAATGTGGCACAGAACAGTGTGAGCAGAGGGAAAGGAAACTTCTAGAGAAATTAGCAGATCATTTCACCCCAGAAAGACGAGGAGAGGCAAACTGTAAAATGTGGTACAGAAAAATGTATGCTCTTCTACCCTCTATACTAGACACACTTGGCAATGTATTGTCAGAGCATTCACTGGTAGAAACCCATTTTCAGGTGTAATGTGGCAAAGTGATGCATACTTAGTTAACTAAAATGCTGGACTTGGAAACTCATATATTTTTAAAACAGCCCAGTGGCGGACGTGCTCAGTTTCTTCTGTGTTGTTAGACCCCCACTAACTAGCGAGTCTACGCGAGGCCAGTGTGATTGCATTTCTCACTTAGCCAGAAGATGATGGAGGAGAGTTATACTGCATAAGGATGGGGTCACGGGGAAGGGAATGGGAAGGCCTTGCTTGATTAATTATACTCTGGGCTTTTAATTACGCAAGCAGTAAGTGAATCCAATTACACAGAATCAAAACAAGCTCACGTGATGGAATGAAAATGTAGACATTACCTGCTTCATCATCTTTCGAATGTCATTAGCTACTGTCTAGAGCTAATGAAGGTTATCCATTCTGAATGCTTCACAAGAATTGCGTGCGTTTGCGTTCTATTCTAACTTCAAAAACCCAAAGCTTCCAGTAACCGGAAAGGAGATCCCATTATGTACTTCATTTTGTATACTGTCCTCAACCTTCTTCTAACTTATTTAAAAGTGTCTTTACAAGAGCTTAGTTATTCCCACTTTTCTGCTAACAAGGTTGTACTTCTCCTAGTATCTTGATTTCTCTCCAAACTTCTTAAGGCTTCTGTATGTTAAAGACCAAGAAGTGGAGTTGTGAATTCCAAATGTATTCAAATTCAAAGTGTATGCTCGCTGGAGTCTTGAGGAAAAGCTGGTCAACTGCTTCCTGAGAGGTGAGAGAGGTTTACATTTAAGTAGTATCTCATTCATCCTTGTGTTCCCCCTTCCCCACCTCTGCATTGCTTTTAACAATCACTAAACTTTAAAAATAAAAGCTCCTCATTGTTTCAAACTCTAGATATACTGGGCTACTTTTGGAGTTGAACAGGCTTCGTGCTTACTGGAGACTCTGTAAGTTATCTTTACATGCGTGTTCTCCTTCGTGCTTTGGGTTTTATTGGTTTTAATCCCATTTTTTTTTAAATGACTCAGTGCCCTGAGGAGATCTTTTCTCACACGTTTGTAGCTTCTACTGATGTCTTGCTCCTCATATGTATGACTTTGTAAATTCTGAACTGGACAAAACATTTTCTGTCATTTCACCTGACTTCTGACTTTTATGTGTTGCTTAGAAATCCCTTCATACTTCAGTGCCTTACTGAGTCCTCCACTTCCTTCTAGAACATTTATTTTATATATTATTTAAACTAAAATATTTAATCCAATTGAAATTTACTTTTCATGTGACTTTTTCATTAAAAATGGATTTGCTAGAAACCCTATTTAAAGAGTTTATAAATTTTTGACAATAAATTTGAAGCCTCAGTTTTATGATGTGTTAACTTCTCAGATAGTAAGCATCCATTTTTATTTTAAATGTATTTTATTGAAGTATATTAATGGTACAAAATGATGGCTTTTCATATGACTTTTCACTCATATATGATGTGCTTTGGTCCTGTTCACTCCTGTTCCTCTCTTATTCTTACTGGCCTGAGGTTGGTATCTCATTGAGGTTTTGGTTTGCATTTTCCTGATAATTAATGATATCGAGTATTTCCCATGCATTTCTTTGCATAGTTGTGTCTTCTTTCGAGAACTGTTTATTTATGTTTGTGACTCACTCTGTCCAGGCTACCCTGGGACTCACTATGTAATTAAATTGGGCTTTGAACGACAGTAATTCCCCTGCATTATTCTCTCAAGTAGTCGGTTAGAGATGCGGCTCTCCATGCCCTGCCATTGTTTATTTTTATTTGGGTTATTATTTATTTTCATCATTAGATTTCAGAATTCCTTGTATAGTCTACATAGTAAGACTGTTTCTTGTTTTCATTCCATTGCCGGGAAGCTCTTTGTTCGGTGTAATCTCATTTGTCTCGCGGTTTTGGCATCATTTCCACACAAAGTCGTTGCCTAGCTCATTGTTTTGTAGTGTTTTCCTGTAATAGGTTTAGAGTTTCAAGTCCTACATGTAAGTCTTTAGTCTGTTTTGATTTGATATTTTTAACTGGGAAGAGACAAGGAAGCTGCTGTTATTCTGCATGTGGAGTTTCCTGTGACAATTTAGTAAAAATGTTAAGGGTTTTGGGTTAAGAGTTAAGGGTTTTAACTCTTCCCCAACAAAAACTTCAACAGCAGTCGGAATAAAAGGAAAAGCTCTGTAATGAGCACAGAAAATCAGGCTTCTGCTCTCAGAGGTTCGCTCATTAGTAGAAACCTGTTGTGGTAGACATAGGATAGGTGGTATTGTGGCCTCAAACTCGCAGAGACCCTCCTGCCTCTGCCTTCCTGAGGACTGGGATGAAAGGCGTGTGCCACCATGCCAGGCTCCAAGTCTTTTTAGCTGCTTTGAAAGAGATTTTCTCCGGAACTAAGCGAATTCCACAGAGGCTGCAATTGCAGGTTTCCAGTTAGAGCACTTTCACTGTCAGGCAAACAGAACTCTAAGCAGCGGTGGTCACTTCTCAACGGAAAAGGCAGACCTGCTTTTCAAAACACAGGAAGCCAGGCTCACAGACCCAGAGCCCGCAGCTTCACAGTGGGATCGTAACCACGCAGAAGGGAAACTCCACCTTCTACTTCTTGTTCTAATTCCTATGTAAATTAGTATTTCCCAAGGAAGTTTGTCAATTGTATTTAATTAATGTCAAAGCTTGGCGTGCTCCCTTTTTCCTTCAGAAGGACCGTCTTTATCCAAGGCCCCAGGGTGCTGCTGTGAGAAGCACTCGAGTTTCCACGAGTGGGCTTCCTTCTAGTTTTCTCTATCCCGCTCAGCATGCCAGCATCTCGCCATATTGGTGCTGACTCAGCGCTGGAGGGTTAGTGTGAGGTCCGGTGGAACAATTACTCGTTTTTTTTGTCTTTTGGCTTATAATTGCTTTATCTAGTAAGTAAAGACTGGTAATTTCAATATTTATTTATTTTCTTTCTTTTTTTAAAACAGTGATTTGTCTTTTCAAAGAACCAGTTTGAATTTCACTTATTTTCTCTTGCTGGTTTTTACATTTTAATTACACTGATTTATATTAAATACATAATATTTATTTCACCTGTTTACTTAGGCTTACATTTCAATCCTTTTTTTTTTTAATCGAGGTGGAAATTTAGCTTATTGACCTGAAATTTTCTTATTTTCTCATCTATTTATTTAATGCTTCAATTTATTTCTGAACATTGCCTTAAATGAACACATTTTGACAAATTATATTTACCTTCAAAGACATGTTTCTTAAAATTAAAATTCTCTTGTGTCTTCTTTAAAGCATGTGTCACTGAGAAATATCTTGTTTAGTTTTTAAATATTTGGGAATAGTATTTTTTTCATTATTGACTCGTAGATTAATTCATTGTAGCGTAAAGCCACACAGTGCTGCTTATCTGCTTCTAGACTTGTTAATTGAACATGGTCCAGCTTAGAGAACGTTTGAGGTCAGTGGGAGGAGAATATGCGTCATGTTGTTGTTCTATCGTTCCTGGTCTATTGACTTACCCGTCCTTCTTTGTCAGTGTAACCGCATTCTGAACACCATGGCTTCACAGTGAGACCTAACATTGGGCAGTGTTTGTCTTCCAGTTTTGTTCTCCTTACATATTGTTAGATATTCAGCATGAGTTGCTTCTCCATAGAAATCATAGGATCAGTTTGTTGATGTCTATATAACAGCATGTTGGGATATTGATTGGGATTGCATTGAACCTACAGATCATATTGGGAAGAACTGAAGTTTTGATAATGTCAAGGTTTATTATGAATGCGGAATTCAATAGACTTTATTCATTTATTTTTTCGAATTTAAAGAAAATTATGAACTTGTAGTTTTCCTCACGTAGATATTATGCATACTTGTTAAATTTCTCTCCAAATATTTGGTGCGTTGTTTGCCCTACAGCCTCAATTTTTGACTGATTATTGACTTTCAGTTTACCAAAATTTTTCTTAAATAGAACGTTGACTTTCAAGCTCCTAGAGTGTTGAGCCTTATATTGGAAATCCCAAATTATTTGTATACATAAAGCATTCCATCAAGTTAAACCAAAGATGCGCAGAGTTTAATAAAGAAACACAGGAAACAAATCTAGGACAGAATGTGTCAAGTTCTGAGAGCTCAAGAAGGTTGGTGTGCTGAGTCACCAGGGAGTGGACTGGTTTAGAAGGATCAGGAGGTGTGGCCTTGTGGGAGGAGGTGTGTCTCTGGGAGTGGGCTTTGAGGTTTCAAAAGCCCATGCTCATGCTGGGAGCCTTGATCTCTGCCTGCTGCCAGCAGATGAAGACATAGCTCTTAGTTATTGCTCCAGTGCTATATGTGCCTGCCATGATGATAATGAACTAACCTCAGAAACTGTAAGCAAGCCTCCTTTTAAATGCTTTTTGAAAATAAGTTGCCTGGACATGCATGCTGTCTCTTCACAGCAATAGAACAGTGACTAAGACACCCAGATTAGCAAGCCATTTGATTCTTTTTGTTTCTAAATTCTTAGCATTTAGTACAAAGTTTCATAAGTAGAAGGTACTTAATATATACAAATAAATGAATAAAGCACAAGGAAATACATCACCCAAAAGTTACATTTAAAATTAAAATTAAGCTGAAATGACACTTCGTGTTTCTGTTAAGTGATATGAGGAAATTAAATCCAAATGCAATTTAAATTTTTGACATTCTAGTTCCTTTAAAAATACTTAAGTATATAGGAACACTCCTACTGTTTTAAAAGTTTCCAAATGTTGGGGTAGTTTGGCATTTAGATGATGATTCTAAAGTTACAATTACAATCTTCTCTTCCCATATTATATATGAGTAAAAGTTACTCCTTAAGTAATAGCCTTGAAATTAACATGCATTCTCAAACTTCTTGGAGTGGATTTAATATTCTAGTAACATTTCCTTGTATTTTCCCAAGGCCTGTAATTTCTCTGGGCTTCCCAGAGCCATAAGATAAGAAACTTTCTTCTTTCACACTTAAAAGAAAAATCTAATTATAGAGAAAACAGTAGTTCTTTGCTGCCTTTATGAAGTGGAAGACTGTTGTTTTCTATCTTGTAACATTACTGAAAACTTTAGCATTCTTTTATTTTATCTTATGTTTTTCCATTAAGTTGCAAGAGTTTATTTTAAAAACCTATAGTTGATTAATAAGAGTTCATGATAAAAATAGAAGCTATTTGAGGAAAGGTAAAGATAAAAATAGAAGCTATTTGAGGAAAGGTTCAAGATGGACTCTGAACACACACTAACCTAACAACGCCGATAAAACAAATGATTATAGCAAAAATGCTTTCACATTAAAATTCTGCTTTTTATGCTTTTCTCATGTTTATACAATTGCAAAATAAAAAATAAAATCCTTTGAATATTAATTATTCCCCCCCTCCCTTTTGGACCAAATATTCATTTTCCTCTAAGTGTTTGGACTTGTAGAACTTAAAATTTATATTTATTTATTTTATTTTATGCATATGAAAATTTTTTTTTCTGCATGTGTGCCTATGCACCACATATAAACCTGATTCCTGAAGAAATCAGAAGAGGGTGTTGATTCCCCTGGAACTGGAGTTAGGGAGGGTTGTAGGCTGCCATATTGGTGCTAGGAATCACAGCTGCATCTTCTGCATGAAAATCAATATTCTTAAGCCAAAGCCATCTCTCTAGTCCCATGTCCTGTGGAACGTTTTATATAATAAAATGTTTCAAACAAAAGACTGAGGTTTCCAAGATGGGTGTCTTAAATGTTTTAGTCATGAATGATTTCATTGTTCTTAGACTTCTTGCCTTTCATCCAGATTTCAAGCTACATCATCTTTAAGATAAAAAAGACCTTTATATTTTAAATAATTGAAAAGAAAAAAAAATCAGAACTATGCTATTTTCAGTTCTACAAAGCCAGGAAGCTTGTCAGTGCTGCCCTGAATTTAATCGCTTGGAGTTTGAACAGATAATGTGCTTGGAGTTCTAGTGAACCAATTCTAACCCTATTTTCTTAAGTTTAAACATATATTGGTTGATTGTGTGTGTATGTTAGTGGTGTTTGCATACTAGTGGGGGTGCCCGCATTCCACTGTGCGCATGTGGGCAATCTACGGAAGTCCTCTCCCCACCCCCACTATGTAAATTTTGGAAACTGAACTCAAGTCATTATGATTGATGGGAAGTATCTTCATCGACTAAGTTTATAATATTCTATGTTAGATAAAATAGTAGACGTTTGTATAGAAGGGGCAAAGAAAATTATTTCGGAGAAATTTGGAGCTCTTTTAATGAATATGTCCATTTGCAGGCTCATTTACCGGGTCATACCAGGCAGATGAATCCATCAAACCATTCCCAGGTGGCAGCATTCGTCCTCCTGGGGCTCTCCCAGGTATGGGAGCTTCGGTTCTTATTCTTCACTGTCTTCTTAGCAGTGTATCTTCTGACTGTTACTGGCAATCTTCTTATTGTGGCCATAGTGACCTCTGACCCACGCTTGCACACGACTATGTATTTTCTCTTAGGCAACCTTTCATTCTTGGACTTCTGCTATTCCTCCATCACTGCCCCCAGGATGCTGGTTGACTTGCTCTCGCATGGTCCCACTATTTCCTTTGGTGCTTGTCTGACTCAGCTGTTCTTTTTCCACTTCATTGGAGGCATCAAGATCTTCCTGCTGACTGTCATGGCATACGACCGTTACATTGCCATTTCCCAGCCCCTGCGCTACACGCTGATTATGAATCAGACAGTCTGTGGGCTCTTCATGGCAGCCTCATGGGTCGGGGGTTTTATCCACTCCATTGTACAAGTGGGACTGACTATCCATCTACCGTTTTGTGGTCCTGACAGGCTGGACAATTTCTATTGTGACGTACCACAGCTGATCAAACTGGCCTGCACAGATACCTTTGTTTTAGAGCTTCTGATGGTATCTAACAATGGCTTGGTCACCCTCATGTGTTTTCTGGTGCTGCTGGGCTCCTACACAGCCCTGCTCGTGATGCTCCGAAGCCACTCGAGGGAGGGTCGCAGCAAGGCCCTGTCTACCTGTGCCTCCCACATTGCTGTGGTGACTATAATTTTTGTCCCTTGCATCTACATCTATGCAAGGCCTTTTAGGACATTCCCCATGGACAAGGCAGTTTCCGTATTGTACACAATGGTCACCCCCATGCTGAATCCTGCCATTTATACCCTAAGAAACAAAGAAGTGATTGCAGCCATGAAGAAGCTGTGGAGGAGGCAGAAGAATTTTCTTGGTCCCTCACAGCATTGACTACTTAGCAGAAGACAGGATCTGAAAACCTGAGAAATGATTCAGAAGACCCACAGAGCAGATAAAACTCCATGCCTGTTACAATTGTTTCTTATGCCTTAAAATCGTTTTTAAGCATAGTTAACTTCTGGTGTCTAGAACATGGGTAGGATATTCTAGATCTGCTAGGAACCTTCTAGCAAACTGTTACGTAGTTTAGAGAGCACATTCCAGAATGAGTGTGGTGCTGACCATGCTAAGAATGTTCCAGTTTGATCTGCAATGTACCCACAAGTGATGAAGCTGGTGACCCTTTCCTGATTCTTTTTGAACACAAATCATAGAATTTTTTTTTCAATTTCATGGAGGCAGATGGGGTCTGGTGAGTAAATAAATGTACTATCCAATGGGTACTTCAGGAGGCTGAATGGCTATCTGTGAAGAAAGCTAATTATTTTGGGAAGGTTAGCTTCAGCCTTATAGTTATTATCATTATCACCATTGCCACTGTCATTACTATCCTCCAAAGTCATGCTTGTATCCTTGCTGTCACGGTCCCTGCCATGATGATCATTGGCCATCTAAAACTGTAGACCCCCAATTAAATGCTTTCTTTTTTAAGTTGCCTTGGCAGTGGTGTTTTGTCACAGCAATAGAAAATTAATTAAGGCAACTAGTATATATGAATACTTTCCTTCCGCACACACCCTGAATACCTCAGTCTTTCAAATTCAGCTGTCTGTCAGGCTGTCCAGAGCTGAGACTGACCGCTGCAATGATGCTTCATTCTCTGGTTCTTGAAAAGAGAGTGGTACAAGAAGATCCATATATGTTATTAGGAGCTCCATTTCAACTTCAGAAGCTTTGGATTTTCTTTGCTGTGCTCTCCTGACTTACTTGGACCAAGACACTGATACATGAAAGAGAAGAACAGATACTTTGGTTTCTAAACCAGCTATAAACCATTTCCTTGAACAATTTCACACAGTTACACAATGTATCATAATCATAGACCAGACCCTGCAAATTGTCTTGAGATCCACCAAACGCTTCTCCCTCCCAATCTCTATTTTGTTTTTGTAACCTTCTGAGTCCAATCAGTGTTGCCTGTATGTGTATGTATGTATGTATATGTATGTACATATGTACATGTATGTTATCTACTTGGGCATAGTACAATGAACTTTCATGACATTATTTTTGAGACAAAGCCTTTCTCTATGGTCCAGGTTGTTCTTAAACTTGTGATGTCTCTGCCTCAGCCCGCTAAATTCTGAGACTGTAAATGTGTATACCTGGCTCATAATATCACCTTGATATAATGATTACAAGACTTAGATTGGTAAATATCATTTATGCCTGCCTTTCTCAACCCCACAATAAATATTTAAAGTAGAAGGCACAATAGGTGCATGTTTTGAGAAGGCTATTTAAACATTTCAGTTTATTGTTCTCAGAGTATTTGCCCTGTGAACTACAAATTAATTCCTGTAGACTATAAAACTAATGTATTTGAGTAGACTGGTGTAACACAGATGATTGGAATTAAATGACTTTTTTTTTAACTTAATTCAGCTATGAATCTAAAATAAAATTTATGAGGGTGAGGAATCTAAACAGACTTACAATCTTAGACATGGTAAGGTTTTATGATTGCTTGGCAGAATGGTGTTATATTGTGTGACAGTTTTCCTGGAGAGATGTAAATGAACACTTACTTTCCTCAGGGAGGAACTTATGACAGGCCAAAGCAATGAGACCATTGATGTCTAATTTATGTGACATTTATCGGATTCCTTACAGAAGTGTGGACAACTCAAAGGCCTTTTCAAACATGAGCGATGATTGAAGAAAGCTGGGAACCCAGAACTCTCTGCATGACTTGCACGCAGCTTGACAAGTTGAAGAATTTCTTCTACTTAGCAATTTTCATTGCTATCTAACTTCCAGGAGAGATCAACCTTGTTAATCTTTTAAGTTTCAGGAATTTCCTGAGATTAGTGAATTTTTCACTTCCAAGTCTTAATGGGTCTACCTTCAGAGATTTCTGAGTTTTAGTGAGCTTCCCTTCAAGATGGAATTTTTCAATTTAGAGTAAATTACTAATCAAAGGTTTTTTTTTTATTCTAGGTAGGAAATCTATTTTAATGTGTTTTAATTGACACAACAAAATGATAAAACAATTGCCAAAATACTGATGCCTTCTTTTGATTTTTTCCTATTGAAATCATTGCTACCATTAAAAAAAATTAGATCAATACAGATTAAGTACCCCAGTGTATATTGTGAGTAGTTGGAGTTAATAACAGTATGATGATTGGCCATCTGCTCATTGCCATTTGGCATGTGTGACTTAGGGACCCTCTACGTATAGACTGTTTTCTTGTTTTTTAAAATGACTTTCATGAGGCAGGATAAAAGTTATTTGGCTTGCTTACAATATAAAACAGTCTAGCTGCTGTCTCTGAAACATGGAGGCTTAATGTACACAGTGTTGTATCCTACTATGTGCTTCTATGTCTCTCTCAATATATACATCTATCTATCTATCTATCTATCTATCTATCTATCTATCTATCTATCTATCATCTCTCTCTCTGTTATGTATAACTACCACCTATTTTACTCCTGCAATAATTTCAGTGATGGTACTTGCTATGATCATCTATTAGAGAAGTATTTTGACCAGGCCTAGGTATAGTTTATATGTCTTTTGGAATCTATCATTGCTAGAGCTCCAAATCATTTTTGTTAACCAGCCAAGTATGATGGTGTATACTTGTCATCTCAGAACTCATGAGGTTCAATGAAGACTGCGAGTTCAAGGTCAGACTGGGCTACATAGATGACTCTCTTGCAAACAAAACAAAACAATGTTGTATTCTGATTTTAAAAATAAAAATAATAAATAAGCTATACAAATAGCAGCAAACAACAATTTAAAACAGAATAGAAAGACTCACTATCATGTGCTTTAAGGACTGTGTGCTCTGTAAATAACCTGGATTCCTTTGTTAAATTGGTGCCATATGTTACTAAATTGGAACAAAGGTGTTATTGCATTCTATGACATTTACAAAGAGATATAAACTTATCCCCAATATTAAAAGTCACTCAACTCAATCTTGTTTTATATTTCTCTTTCTCTCTTCCCACACCATGCATGCACGTGTGTGTGTGTATGTGTGTATGTGTGTGTGTGTGTATGTGTACGTGCTGGGGGACATGAATGCTGGCATGTCTAGGGAAGTCAGAGAACAACTTAGAGCGATTGGTTCTATCCTAATACTGTGTGTTCTGTGTATGGCCTGCGGATCAAACTCAAGGTCTTCAGGTTGGGAGCAAGCACCCTTACCTGCTGTTGGACTATCTTCATACCCTCAATCTGTTTTAAACATAAGGAAACTTACAAAATTAAAAAAAAATTGGCATATGTTCAAGGATGATAAAAGTTTTACCATTCTCACTAAATGATAATACAATGAACAATTGAGGGTCATTAACTGGCTCTTGCCTACCTTTTCACCCAAAAATCTACCTTGCTTTGCCTTATAGGTTTTCATAGTCCTGAATGTGCTCAATGTACTAATGATATAAATTTTTCTCAGAATCACAAGGAAGCAGGCCACATATGCATTCATGCTTTCAAACCCACAACTGTACCTCAGAGAAAAATGTGTCCTGAAACATGGGGAGGGAAGGATAATCTAACATGCATGTTAGATATATAGACTTATTTTTTTCTAGTTCAGGGCATTATTCTAATACTCCACACTTCTAACACATTTAAACAAATTCCAAAAACATTCAGTGTAACAGTCTCATGAGAGTGCTTGCTTTGATTTGTGACATACATTATTTCTTCACAGCAGTGAGCTTAAATCACTTTTTCTTCCATAGAGCTTGAAGGTGAGTGGTTCAGGAGAGGTGTGATGATATAATTAAGGGCAGAGACATTTCTGTTGAGAAGCAAGAGATGACCCTTTGATATATAGTTGTAAAATAAAAAGGTTGACCATAGACCATGAACACCACTGAATGTTCCAAGGCACAAATGGAGAATGCTTTCCTTTGTTCAGCCATTGTGAGGACTTGAGACCAGGATGCAGGTGGATACAGGATAGTGAGGTCAAGGCCAGAGGACAAGTGACACCAATAGCACAATATTCATCGGCTCTACTGGTAGATGGTCCAGCAAAAGAGACTCAGCAAGGGCCATTTAAAACATAAAGTAGTCAATAATTTTCTTAAGATTTATTTTTAAATTTTATTTCATGTGTATGAGTATTTTGTCTACATGTGTACCTGGTAGCAATGGAGACCAAAGGAGGGTATTTTATCCTCTGCAACTGGAGTTACAGAAGGTTATGAGGTGCCTCGTGGGTGCTAAGAATTAAACCCAGGTCCTCTGGAAGAGCAACCAGTGCTCTGACTTCTAAACCATCTCTCTAGCCCAAAGTAATCATTACTACTGAGGTCACAAATGAGGTAGAATGACCAAGATAATGGCAGAACAAAGAACCCAGACAAACTCAGCTGGTCAGGAGGCTAGAATCAGTTGGAAGCAAACATGATTGTACATCAGGGCCTTCACATTGTCAGTTCAGAGTGTCAATATTACTCCACTGGTCTTGCTCTGCTTATTTCCTCTTTATTCCTAGTAACTAATAACCTGCTGCTATCCGTCTTGGTTTACTTCCAAAAATATTGGAGTCAAAAGGGCAAAAATATACTGCTTATTACTGTATTTTCATAGAGAATATGTATATTGATTGTGGCTGCTTCTGCATTTAATATTATACTCTTAAGAGCGAAGTTGAAGAGAGAAGTTGGTGCCCTGAGGATGTGATTTGAAATGTTAACTGCTTTTCTATATCTTCCATTCAGTGGGAAGAAAAAAACACTTCAACCCTACTATGAGCTAGTATCACTTACACATTATAAATGTTTTCGTTGATATACTATGGTTGATTAAAAAAATACCAACCAACAACTTAGTTCCATTTGCAAATCCAAATTCAGAAATACAACCATAAATATGTAAGGCAAGATGATGTCGCCCAAAACTACTAATTCTGCAGCAATGGACACCAGTGAGAGTGAAAAAGATGAAATTCCAATCCCAAAGTCAAAATAATTATTAGAGTAACATGATTAAACTCAGATATAAAATCAAGAAGAATACAGAACAGCTCGTGGATAAGGAAGTCAGTAGAGAAGGGAGAGAAAAAGAAATAACTGATGTTAATGACCCTTGAGACTTATTTCAAGCATTGGCTGAGATTAATAACATGTTGACAAGGATGAATGGAAAGGGTAACACTTATTCATTGCTTCTGGGAGTACAAACTGGTACATCCACCTTGGACATCAGTGTGAAAGCTCTTAAAAAGCCAAATACAGATTTACCACAAGATCCAGCTATACCATTCTTGGGTATAACCCCCCCAAAACTCTACATCTTATGGCAGTGATACTTGTTCACCCAAGTTCGTTGCTTCTTCCTTCATAACAGCAACAAATTAGAAAGAGTCTAGATGTTCATAAACTGACAAATTGTTATTAAAAATCTGATACATTCACATACTGTAATATTATTCAGCTCTTACTAAAATTGAGATTTGTTGGCAAATGGATGGAGGCACAAACAATTATCCTGAGTAAAGTAACCAGACTCATAAAGACAAACATTGTGCATTTTCTCTTCTAAATAGATTTAGCATTTGTGATTTAGATATGTGTGTTTAATTTAGAATACCTACAGATGCTGGGTAATTAGTATGAGACCAGAGGTGGTGAGGAGGAGATCTTTCAAGGAAGGGAAAATAGAATATAGTGTTATGAAGAGATAAAAGAAAAACTAGAGGTGAAAGATTAAATGGGAGGGCTATGGGAAGGCAGGGTAGAAAAGGGGACACAGAGAGAGACAACTGAAACTGAAGGCCTTTTGAAATAGCCATGTAGGAGCTTATGACTGTATATAGAAAATGGGTTTAAATGGAGTTACCATGTAATGGGATATAGCCCAACTAGATATCTTATACTACCAAACAAAGTTTCTAGTACTAGAAATGGGTTACATCGTCTTTATGTATTCATCCCAAGGACAACGGTAATGCTAGTTAGTGGTCGCTCTCCACAACTTGATGGTAAGATGTTTTTGCTGAAGGTGTGGCAACAGAGAGATCTTGTTGGCACTGAACTGGGAGCTTTGTGCCCACTGGCTAGCATTCATAGTTCTGAAAGACGTTATACACTTTTTCCGAGGAAAAAAGTAATTATCGGTTCTCCCAAGTATTAATCCAGTGAGCCACAGTAAGGAGATGCCTGAAAGATACTTGTACAAGAGTGGCATGCATGGAATCTATCAAAATTTAAAGATGAATTTAAGGCCTGTTCCAAGAAATGGAGCCCGTATCTGACACTGTCAATGAGGTCAAGACCCTGAGTCTAGATAGGTCATGGGCCCTATCATACCTAAGACTGTTTGAGAACCCCCTTTGGAACTTAGTGTTTTTGTTTTTTTTTTTAGATTCACATATGTATAGAATATATTTCTTTCTATTTATGCATATCCATACATGTATGTGCGTTATAGTTATTGTACATAGGAAATATTGCTCATTCTAGAGTCCATAAATTGCTACCTCAGTGCCAGATGTGGTATATTTTCCTTAAGTTTTTGTAAAAAGTGTCCTGGAGACTGTCAAAATAAACTTTTGCAATTGCTTTTTGTTGACCACCAGAATTATTACACATGCTACATACACTGGTTACAGGACATGGAGGAATGAATTTGGAACTGAACAGGATACTTCATTCCTACTGGCTTTTCATAGTACTGGAAGATGGTATGCAGCTTCTGGGGGAAAAGTCATTTACACTCTTACTCAGTTGGGAACAATGTGAACTTCAACAATGACTGACGTGTCAATATATGCTTGTTGGTGTAATAGTGGCATAGGTGCTATGGTGGCAAACAATTGTTTTCCGATTGGATTTAAGGCAAATGCCTGGTACTATAAACCTCTCCCAAAACCCATGGCTGGGAGTGATACAAACCCTAGAGATGAATCTATGAATACTATTCTCCTACATGGACATAGTAGCAAACTGCCTTCTAAATATACTCTTAGACTTCACTAGAGAAGTTTAATTTTACAATGGGAAACATTTACTACAGAAACTTACAACTCATCAAAATGTAGAGAACAGGTTTCTGTGTAGTGCTCAGACATACACCTTCTCCCAAACACTGAGGGATGATGTAGGAAGAGGGAGTAGAAAGAGGATGAGAACCAGAGGTGGGAGAGGACTGGGGCAAAGCAGTGCCTTCTTGACATGACAGGACAGCTATGCCTGTTAACTCTCAGTAGCTGTGGTTTGACCTGAGCAAGGTCCAAACCAGTCAATGTAACAACATGGGTGTTGGAGGGGTACACAGGTTCTCTTTCCTAGCTTAAGAGCAACTAAGAGTTGATGGCTTTTTGGGAAAAAGAGTAAATTTTCTTTAAGGGTGTGGCTCCTGGTAGTTGCACCATGGTCCAGTAGATGGCCCCATATTCATGAGTCTATGGGCATCACAAATCAGACCTGGTGAGCCATGAAAAACAAAACAAAACAAAACAACCCTGAAAATTAGGAGGGGGTGTTTGGATGGCTCTTGTAGGAGTTAGGGGATGACTGACTGAATATTATCAAGATACATTGAATACATGTGTGAAATTATCAAAGAATTAATTAAAATACACTAAAAGTAATGAAGTATATTTTTAAGACATAAATGAGGAAAAATTAAAATTGTCAAATAAAAAGCTCATAAAGTCAAATAAAATCTCAGTGAAGAGCTATATAAATAGAAGTGACAAGTAAGACAAGATAATCAGAACTTAGGAGAAGATCTATCATGTATTTTATTTACCATGTTCACTCCAGAAATGCAAGGATGGATTAACATACACAACTCAATAAATGTAATATATTTTGTTAATAGATGATGCAAGTTCAGAAATTATATGATGAGCTCTATAGATGAGGAAAAGGCTATTGGCAAGATCCAACAATGAATGAAACTAGAACAACTAACCTTGAGTCAGAAAACATAAACCATGCCAGTGTGTATAATATAACTTGTATTTGTAGCCAATCGTTTTTATTTTTTAAACATTCTTGGATCTCTAAACATTGCCTCTTCAATAAAATTGAATGGTGAATGTCCGAATAGCTCTCTGCTAACACTGGGAAAGGGAGTTAGTGATGAGCCAGCCTTTCTCCAATTTTCAGGAATTCAAGGAAGCACGTCCCAAGAGTGTTAATTGGACACTGCAAGTGAACTCTGCTTCCTCTATTCTTGCTTTTCTTTCCCTCTGTACCCAGATTTGTCTTTGTTGTTTGTTTCAGTAAGACACACGAGCGGATATGTGTGCCACACCAAGCACACAAACACCAACATCTAAAACATAAGTAAGAGCATGTCAAATGCTGGCCATGATCAGATGGATGATTTAAGCGGCTGTAAAGCTGAATAACAGAGACAATGATACCAGAGAGAAAAGTCCTCACCCCTCTTAGAATGCCTGATTCTAGAAAACTTGTAAATGTGAATCACCGCGTGGGAATTCTGGAGTAAAACATACAAGGGTGAATATAGGGAAGAGAGAGGTTCACTTTGTAAGTATCACACCTTCCCCAGTGCTCTGTTTCTGGATTTCCCCACGTGAGCACGTCACATCAAATTGAGCTTCTTGCTCCTCTAACCTTCCAGTACGATTCCCAGGAGGACTACTTTAATCTCATTCCTAGCAGAACACTAAGGAGACCAACAGTGCCAGTAGTAAGTGCCACTGAGGAGACCAACAGTCCTGTAGTAGCTAGGAACAAGGGAGAAGGCAGAGGCTCACAGACACCAGAGCACAGAACTCAGCAGGATGACACAGTCTTGCTGGCTGGTCCATGGACACCGGGAGGGTGCCATATATTCACCTTGCCTATGCTTTCTCCAAGCTAGCGGGTGAGCATCCTTGTGACTTGCAACTCCATGCCCTTTCATAGTCATATGTATAAATGTGCAAAGCCTACACATACATGCTCACCTAGATGGCACTTATTATAGCAATAGGAGTGACAATTTTGGTTTGGGAGAAGACATGCAACACCGACAACTTCAGGGCATTGCCTTATGGAACACAAACAGCACAACGTAGAAATAAGTTAAACAGTCCTAAGAGGTAACATTCATAGAATAGTTCATATCTTGCATGCCTCCATTTGTGTAACTTTCCTGAATGACTGTCTATAGAAATGGAGAGCGTATTAGTGGTTACCTGTGGCAAGGGAGGAGTAGGGACAGAAGCAACAAAGGCATTATTATTGAATGCAGCATAAGGTACTGCTGTGGTTATGGAAATGTTCAGGGGCTTGAATAAACATTAATCATCCTTTTTTTAATAAACACTTGGTAGTATTCATTTGCATAAATTAACATTTTAATTTATTTAAAACACAATTTATTATTTATTTTCAATATACTTGTCTTGCATATTTAAATTAATATTTATACTTGGTTTTTTAGAGGCAGGGCTTCTCTGTGTAGCCTTGGCTGTCCTGGACTTGCTTTGTAGACCAGGCTGCCCTTGAACTCACAGTGATCTGCATGCCTCTGATGCCTCTACCTTCCTGAGTGCTGGGATTAAAGGTGTGTGCCACAGCATTCCACGCTTCCCCGGGGATGGTCCAAATGGCGGTGTTGTTCTTGATTCCCGGTATAACTTAAATGTCTGGAGCTCTTGATGTCCTGCAGATGAAGGAGGAGGATGTCCTCAAATTCCTTGCCACAGGTGCCCACTTAAGTGGCACCAATTTTGACTTTCAGATGGAGCAGTACATCTACAAAAGGAAGAGTGATGGAATCTACACATAAATCTGAAGAGGACCTGGGAGAAGCTGTTTCTTGCATCTTGGGCTGTTGTTGCCATTGAGTACCTGCTGATGTCATCATCATCTCCTCCAGGAACACCGGACAGCAAGCTGTGCTGACGTTTGCTGCTGCCACTGCAGCCAGTCAGTGGCTGGCCGCTTGATACCTGGGACCTTCACTAACCAGATCCAAGCAGCCTTCAGGGAGCCATGGTGGTGACTGATCTCAGGGCTGACCACCATCCCCTAACAGAGGCAACCTGCCCACCATCGCTTTGTGCAACATAGATTTTCCTCTGCATTATGTGGACATTGCCATCCCATGTAACAACAAGGGAGCTCACTCAGTGGGTCTGATGTGGTGGATGCTGGCCCGGGAAGTACTCCGCATGCGTGGCACTATCTCCCGTGAGCACCCATGAGAGGTTATCCCTGATCTTTACTTCTACTGAGACCCAGAGGAGACTGAAAAAGAGGGGCAGGCTGCTGCTGAGAAGGCCGTGACCAAGGAGGAGTTCCAGGGCGAATGGACTGTGCCAGCTGCTGAGTTCACCACTCTTCAGCAGAGGTGGCAGACTGGTCTGAGGGTGTACAGGTGCCCTCTGTACCCATCTAGCAGTTCCCTACTGAAGACTGGAGTGCCCAGCCAGCCACTGAGAACTGGTCAGCAGCTCCCACATATGTATGTATGTCTGTATGTATATATGTATGTGTGTATATATATATATATATATATATATATATATATATATATATATATATGTATATTTTTATAGTTGTAAATTTTCTAGGCATTTGTTGCAGATTAGTCAGCACTGAAAACACACATATAAATAACATTATTCAAATAGAGCAGGTTATATTTTGAAATATATATGTATATATATAACATATATCTATGCATACAATAAAAATTTTTAGTAAAAAAAGATGTATGAATTTGAAGGAGAACAGGGAAGGATATATGGGAGGGTTGGGAGGAAGGAAAAAGAAGGAAGAAATGTAATTTTATTATCATCTCAAAAAAAGTTAGAAAAATTTTCTTTTGGAAAACAAACAAGATCCATCCTGCTAAACAATTTTCTTTTCCATCATTCTATGATAATATAGAATAATATAAAGCTTAAATTTCCACCAACATATCTATATTACAACATGTTGGGCTTTGGTAAATTAAAAAGAGAATCAGGGATGAGCAAAAATAATGCCAACAAACAAAACATTTTATAGTACTGAAGAGATTTTATAGAAGATACTGAATATAAAGAAACAGTCATCTTGATTTTTTTTAATAACTTGTGATATGCCCAAATATACATAAAATTGTGCCATTCTAGTAAGCTGTTGTCATTATTGACTAGGCTGTACATGCAGGGTACCGAATTTTGCTTAATTTCAAAGCCTGATCTTCAGAGAAAACCCTGGGGAATCACAGGCCTTCCAACTTTTAATCAGGTCCCAAGGATTATCCAGCTCATTAAGCCCCTTGGGCCGTATTATCATGTGGCTCTTTTGATTTTAGTAGGGTTGGTGAAGACACTCTGGGCAAAGCCACCCTTGAATTCACAATCTGCAGCTCATAGTTTTTCAGAGCTTGAAGGAATAGGGCTGGAGTAGGAAAAACAACAATTGAACAGACCTGTTTTTTGCCCTGCATGGTCATTTCCTAAAATTAGTTGAAGCTATTTGCCCTGCATGTGAATAGGGCAGAAGAGTTACCTTTTTCTTTCTTGAAGGGGATGTAAAATGGTTAGTCTTCAATTGTATGTAAGGTACTTTGCTTTTAGAAACCTCATCTAAGACAGCCAGAGGGGCTTTCATGGGCTTCGTCTCCTGTCTCCTTGAGATCTCACTGAGATCTGAGTGAGAAGGGAGTTAGACTGGCAAGGCATGAATGGGGCAGGGAGAGTGGAACAGACATTCTGAAAATCAAGAGAGCGGTCATTAGCACGCTGAATAAAATTGACTTCTGTGCTTTCATATTCATGCTGTATAATTATGTGCTCTCAATTATATGAAATTTAGACAAACAGAAGGGCCAAAAAATGTAGGGCTAGCATTCATCTCTTCATTCTGGCTTTCAGTCTCATCATATGGGTTTACTTGTAATGCCCCTCCTTTTCCCATTCTCATAGCTATGACTCGAGAAATGGCCTCAGAAAATAATTCTTCTGTGAAGGAGTTTATCCTGCTGGGCCTGACACAGCAGCCAGAGCTCCAGCTGCCTCTCTTCTTCCTCTTCTTGGGAATCTATGTGGTCTCCATGGTGGGGAACCTGGGCTTGATTGTTCTGATTGTTTTGAACCCTCACCTGCACACCCCCATGTACTACTTCCTGTTCAACCTTTCCTTCACTGATCTCTGCTACTCCTCTGTCATAACCCCCAAAATGCTGGTGAGTTTTGTGAAGCAGAACATCATCTCTGATGCTGAGTGCATGACTCAGCTCTTTTTCTTTGCCCTCTTTGTTATTGATGAATGTTGTATTTTGACAGCGATGGCCTATGACAGATACGCTGCCATCTGTAAGCCCCTACTTTATAAGGTGACCATGTCCCATGAGGTCTGCTTTGTATTGATGGTGGGTGGGTACACAATGGGGTTTGTGGGTGCCCTGGCCCATACAGTGTGTATGCTGAGACTCACCTTCTGCAATGGAAACATCATCAATCACTATATGTGTGACATACCCCCTCTGCTGAAGCTCTCCTGCACAAGCACCGCCATCAACGAGCTGGTTGTTTTCATCGTGGTGGGTGTCAGTGTGATAGTTCCAAGTCTCACCATCTTTATTTCTTATACCTTGATCCTCTCCAACATTCTCCGCATCTATTCTTCAAAGGGCAGGTCCAAGGCCCTCAGCACCTGCAGCTCCCACATGATTGCTGTCTCTCTCTTCTTCGGATCATCGTCGTTCATATACTTTAAGTCTTCTCCTGTTGGATCAGTGGATCAAGATAAGATATCTACAGTGTTTTATACTGTTGTGGTTCCCATGATGAACCCCTTCATCTACAGTTTGAGGAACAAAGATGTTAAAATTGCATTGAGTAAGACTTCGAAGAAAAGGTGTTCACTTAAATAGAAGATGTATTGATATACATGATGAATCCTTAGATGGGAACATACATGATACATAAAGGTATGGAGGAAAGACTCCACCATTGTAATAAAATGCAAATAATCAAATGATAGAGAAAATGAAAGTAAGTACATATCTTAAAATTATCTTAAGTACAGTTAAAGCTAGTAAGAGAGAGAAGGGAAAAGTTTATTCTCTATGTTATTTGCAGAAATTACATGAATTCAAGGAAGAAAAGGAGGTAATACCCCAGAAAAGTCAAGCTGGTCAAATTCTGGAGTTGAATTTTTCTAGAATTCTTGTGTAGCTGTCATGGAGATAACTGACTTTCAGCCAACCGCTAACATATTCATTGAATCTATTTCTGTTAAATAATGGAGATGGTTTAGGGGCTGATTTTCTGGTTTTGAAAAGGGCAGAAACATGTATCTATCTTTCTGGTCTCTTCTTACTTTATTCTTAAGGAAGGCCAAAGATTTTCCTCTGATTTTAGTTACTAGGAGCAGGAACCCAGATTTCAGTTTTTTTTTTTTTTTTTTTTTTAATCGCAGAAGTAAGCATACAAACATGAATGTAAGCTCAAATGAGGTCTTTGTTGGGAAAAAGTTGAACCACAACTGTTTGTCAGTTACTTGTAGAGGAATTGTGGTCGATCTAATTCATTAGTACTCTGCGTTTTTCCTTCATTATTAAGTTTTGTTCTTTCTCTGCCTCAGAATTTTTAAATGGTGATAATGATGATTTATTAATCAAGGAATATAATCAGAATATTTATCCTGTGCTAGGATGATTTTAAAAATAAAAATGAGTTGGTGAGGAAGATACTAATTATCTGTGGTCTCCAAAATTTATTTGGTTATAGTAAGGTCCAGATGAGTGAAAAAATCCAGCAGATAAAGAATTATTAGACAAAGATATATCTGAATATACTTGAGGAGTACCGTGGAGACTCTTTCTTAACAGAGAAGGTACAGACACTTACAATGTGTTTACTTCCTGTTGCCTGGTCAGGACAGGCTGTTCTGAGGAGGGTGTGTGCAATCAGAGTTTTCAGACAAGCCAGTCAGTAGAGCATTACAGGAAGACTGAAAACTGGACATTCTCCCAGATGCAGGAATGATTTTAATGCTTTTGAGGCATGAGTACAGATGATTGTGACTCTGATTAGTAGAAGAGAGGTAAGCACAGAAGTATCTGGCATAGAGGAAAATAATTAAGGGATGTGGTTTATGTATTTGGGCTTCGAAGGGAAAAATCGTCATTTGTTTATTTTCATTTATTCATGGAAGTGCTAAGGAGTGATCTGAAATGCTTTCAAATGCTAAACAATGTTCTACTACATCCTGAAACCCTGACATTTAAAAGTAGTAAAAATCTAGGTGCTACTAGTCACACAAAGGAATTAGCTCTTATTTGCTTTGATTTTATTTATTTTTTGACTCAGGCTCATCTATTGCTCAGGATGGCCTTGAACTACTGAGCTTAAGCAACCCTAGTGTATCAACCCCCTAAGTGGCCAGAATGAAATCTCCCTCCTCTGTGCAGAAACACCGTGAGTGTTTATTTATAAACAATCCTGGGCATTTCAGGAGCAGCTTGCTGTTAAAGCCATGAAGCAACATACTGTAAGGGACATGGAATTTCCATGGCCCGCAGGAGGGGTGATGTTTCTTTTGTTAGTTCTGCATGAGGAGAGATGAGTGTCAGCTAAACCGGAGCACAAGATAGGTGGAAATAGCTTTAATCTGGCGTTTTTTGCTTTCCCTATGCAAGAGTCTACACTTGGAGAAACTGCTGGATTTGGACCCACGTGGTCTGGTTTTGAGCCAAGGTCCTGCAAGTTTTATTATTGGTGTTCTCTTAGTATTGACATTTTCATATTAAACTAACAGTAGTTGCTTTCATGAAACTGGACACAGGGAAAACCTGTAATCCCACAGTGGACAGGTATTCAGGAAGCCATTTTTTTTTCTTTTTGAAAAGTACCATTTTCTCACTTGGGTTCACAAAGTAATTAAAAGCAGGATAAAAGTATAGACATCTGCCTTCATTTGTTTCTGTCTCCTTTTCTTTGAGTTTACTTCCTGATTTCCTCTGCATGTTAATTATTTGGTTGTTTGTTCCTGCCCTCCTAGTAATTTGCTTTACTTAATCTGTCTTAACTTCCTTCAAGGCTGAAGGCCTAGAGATAAGAATAACTGAAGTATCTTTCTGCCAATTTTCAGTGTCCCATTCCAGACTTCCAAAACATGTCATTAATCATTTGGCCCTAAATTTATAGTGACAATAGATTTTGGGATTAACAGACACATCCTCTATGATGAGGTCACCTCCAATTAGATGTGATCATGGGAATTACATTATTCCTGCAAGTGCTAAGAAACCTTCCAGGTCTATCTTTCAGAACCAGAGCTAAGGTCATGATTGGTTGGGTCCACATTTTGACCCAGCATTGATTAATTATGCAAATTCACTTTTGAACAGTTTCTTTCTCTAGTTAAACCTAAACTTCATGTCACTATCTCAAAGACAGGCTGAAATACCTAATTTCCATTTTTCCAAACATCCATTCTAATTGACATATTTCCCTGCCTTTTAATGGTTGGTTTCATTTGCTTTCTTGTGGTGACCAACTAGAACAGTCATACTGAGTGTCCAGAATCACAACTCCGGGCTAGGACTTGGGTTGAATAAGCCTTTCTTCATAGGAGAATGTTTAGAGATAGGCCTCTACGCAGGTGATAAGATAAAATGAGGTCTTTAGCCTGGGTCCTGATTTAAACTGACTGCTGTCCTTTTAAGGATAGAAAACAGGGTCTGGGGACATGGCTCCATGAGTAAGGGATTGATGGACAGGTGTGAAGACCTGAGTTTGAACCTTCTAAACCTATGTGAAACTTGGCATTATAATCTATATCTACATAGTACATATGAATACAAGAAAAGAAAAACTCAAAGCATTTCTAGGAGAACCATAAACAAGATAAATATATACATACTCTCTATCTCTGGTCAATACAGTGCTTGAAGTCTTAGCTAGAGTAATAAGACAGTTGCAGAAGATCAAGGAGAGACAAACAGAAAATAAGAAATCAAAATATTCTTATTTGTAGATGATATTATCTTACACATAAGAGACTAAAATCTAAAGACTCAATCAAAAAACACTTACAGCTGATAAATACATTGAACAAAATAGCAGGATACAAATTTAACATAAAATAAGTAGCCTTTCTAAAGTCTAACAACAAACATACTTAGAAAGAAATCAAGATAATAATCTCGTACACAATAGCCTTAGAAATATCTTATAATAAATCCAAACAAAGAAGACAAATACTTCTGCAAGGAAATGTTAAGACACTGAAGAAAGTGATGAAGATTCTAGGAAATGGAAAGCCCATGTATGTTCATGATTTGTTACAATTAATATTGTGAAAATGGCCATCCTACCCAAGCAATATACAGATTCAGTGCAATCCCTTTCAAAATTAGAAATAAACTAATCTTAAATTTTATATGGAAACACAAAGACACAGAATGGCCAAAGTAACTCTGAATAATAAAAACGGTTCTGGAAGCATTATGCTACCTGATTCCAAGTTATTCCACAGAGGTACAGAACAAAAACCGGCATGTCATTGGCATAAAAACAGAATAGACTTGTTAATAAATGTAATAGAACTGAGGACCATGCATAAGTTCACCTATCCACAAGCACCCCATTTTTGAGAGAGAAGGTAACAACACATGTTGGAGGAAAAAAATAAACCTATCATCTGTTGGGGATTGGTTTGGTGCTGTATATTCAAATGCTAATTTCTGGTCACCAAGATCTGTTGCAGTCTGGATGAGGGCATTCTCATGTACCCCAAATGATGTTGTGTAAACTTTCTCTCCAGAAATCTCTATAGGTTATATAAAGTTGCTGACAGTCTGTAACTGGGTAGAAGAGAGGTAGGTAGGTAAAGTTTTGGTACCATGGGGCAAACGGTCCATGACCATATGGCCACAAGAGCTGGCCTGAAGGAATAGAAGTAGCCCAGGCAGGAACAATTATGGCAAGTAATATTGGGGTACAAAACTGGAAAATAGCAAAATAGCTTAGAGGGTTGATATATGTCCAGCTCTAATGCTTTAAGGCTTATTATGCAGCTAAAAGATCTTTGTGTCTTTTATTCAGGAACTAAATGGTCTTAAATGGGGTAGAAACCATTAATAGTTATTTACAAGCAAAGGAGGACATAGCAAATTCCCACCAAAATAATTATTACTATAATCATCAACAAATATTCAAACAGATCTTTGTCTCCCATCTGCCACAAAACTCAGCTCCAAATGGATCAAGGATCTCAACCTAAGACCTGATACCCTGAATCTGACAGGGGAGAAAGTAAGGAAGATACTGGAGCTTGTAAGCTCCAGAAAGAGCTTTCTGCACTGATCAGGACTCTAGTAGTAGAGTCCTTAAAACTGTTGATTAATAAACAGTATGCATGAAACTAAAAAGCTTCCATATAGAAAAGGATGTAATCACTTGAGTGAAGAGGCAGTTTACCAGATGGGAACAAAATATACCCAGAAAACATACTACATCATGGATATAAAAAGATATTAAAATCTAAAGGTCAAAAATACTTTGGTGATTAGAATAAGAATTGTCTCCATAGGGTCATATATTTGATTGCTTGGTCCCTAGTTGGCAGAACTACTTGGGGAGGATTAGGAGGTGTGGTCTTGTTAGATGAGGTGTGCTGCTGGGGTGGGCTTTGAGGCTCCAAAGGCTTTGTTTTGTGGATCAAGATGTGAGCTCACACTCACTGCCTCAGTACCATGCTTGCCTGACTACTGCAATATACCCCACCATGATGGTCATGGACGCATCCTCTGAAACTATAAATCCCCAATGAAAACTTTCCTCTAACGCTTGCTCGCCTTGGTCATGGTGCCCCTTCTCAGTGACTGAAAAGTAACTAATACAAAAACAATCAGTTAAAATTAGAAAAAGTAATGAAACAAAGCAAAATATGAAATAAAATGGCTGAGAAATGTTTTTTTTTAAATGATCAGCATTTCAAAATCTGTCATGAAAATGTAAACTAAAACTACTTTGGAATTTTATATTGCCTCAGTCAGAATGTCTAACATGAAAAACAAAAGCAATGACAACAAATGGTGATGTGGATGTGAGAAGAAAAGGAACACACATTCACCGAGGGAGTGAAAAGCCATGCAGATACGAGAGCAATCAGTATCAATCTATCATATACCATTACACACATATGTAAAAATAATGTAGCTATACCATTTCGCACATATGTAAAAATAATTTAAGTAAGCCTCTAATTGGGAAACCAATGCTCCTCTTCGTCATTGTAGGCTGTGGAATAGCACAGTGCTGGAATGGAATACCTCTTTTGGTGCTGCTGGTATAGTGGTGTTGTGGAGCACCACATATGCTGTAGAACACCAAATATTTCACCCTACTGCCATTGCTCTTGGCTACTGTCTAGAACCTGATGACAGACCCTATTGCTGAAGACACCACATATTTAAAATATTAAACATGGAGAAATCAGGCTGGTTCAGAGCTGGGAGCTTTGTCTCCACTGGTTAGTTTTTATAATGCTGGAAGGTACTATACACAGTATTGGGGGAGAAAGTTTGTCATCAGTACTACCCAACTATACACTGTGAACTATAGTAATGGTGCAATAGTGGCATGAGTATTATAGGAGAAACCAGGCATTTCCTGATTGATTAGGGCCTTTTCCACAAGAAGGGCCTTGTGCTTGACACTGTTTTCAGAGCCAAGAACCTGTGGCTGGCTAAGTCTTCCACTATGGAGGATGATATTACTACAATTTTGCCAAATGTACACAGTATTAAACTGACTTTTAATGAGTTATTATTATACTCATATGTTAGTTCAGTCTTCAGTCCTCATCATCAAAGCTTTTTTTTAGCACTAGGGATGAACACAGAAACTGATAATTGACCAGCATATGGATATTTGGAAACTGCAGAGTACTCAACTCTAAACGGTTCATCTGCATCATACTCCCGCCCCCCAAGTCTTAGGGATCATCATGGAAGAGTGAATAGAGATATTGTAAAAGCCAGAGGTAATGGATGAGTACAGTCAGCCAGTGTTTTTAGGACACAGTAGGGCTGCTGCACTCATGAACTGATAGTGGTCATGTCAAAATGCCAGAAAAATCCCAGCATGGACAATTTTTGGGGGGAGGGACATGAAGTTCTGCCCTAGCTGAAGAGCTATTGACAATTGGTGGCTCTTGAGGGGAGAGAGCTTTATTCAAGAATTTGGCTCCTGAGAGACTATCCACATTTCACTGTGTTTCTGTAATGCATATACATACTAGATGTGCTGAATATATTAAATGAAGCAAAAAAGAAAACATGAAATATGGGAGGTCAGTGATGGGAAGATGAATAAACAATTGGAGTGGACTTGATTTAAAGAAAATAAATAAATTAAAAGTAAAAATATATTCTATATTACATAGCTATTATTCATTTGTAAGTGAATATATTCCATGAGTGTCTTTCTGTTTCTGGGTTACCTCATTCAGGATGTGCTTTTCTAGTTCTATCCATTTGCCTACAAATCTCATGCTTTTAATAGCTAAGTAGTATTCCATTGTTTAAATGTACCACAATTTCTGTATACATTCTTCGGTCGAGGGACATCTAGGTTGTTCCAGATTCTGGCTATTAGGAATAAAGTTGCTATGAACATAGTGGATATTAGTCATTCAATATGGGATAAACATGCTAAAATCTACAGACCTAAATAAGCTAAACAACAAGAAGGACCCTAGAGAAGAGGCTTAATTCTTACTCAGAAGGCAAACAGGATAGACACCGGAAGTGGCCGAAGAGAAGGAAGAGGATGGGAGCCTACCATAAATGTCCTCTGAAAGACTCCATCCAGAAGGGGAATGAGGCAGAGTCAGAAACTCACAGTCAAACTTTGGGCAGAGCGCAGTGAGTCTTATGGAAAAAGTAGGGGATAGAAGGTCCCGGAGGGGACAAGAGCTTCATAAGAAGACAAACAAAGCCAAAAAGTATGGGCCCATGGGTGCCTGCAGAGACTGATTCATCAACCAAGGATCATGCAGGGAGATAACCTATACCCTCCTGCTCAGATGTAGCCCAGGCAGCTCAGTCTCCATGTGGATTCCCTAGTGAGGGGAGCAGGGGCTGTCTCTGACATGAATTTGGTTGCCTGGTCTTTGATCACTGTGGCCTTGCCTGGCCACAGAGGAAGAGAACTCAGGTAGTCATTCATAATGAGACTTGATAGGCTAGGGTGAGTTGGGAGGGGAGAACTCCCACTTTCAGTGGACTGGGGGGGAAGAGAGAGGGAGGAACAGGAAAAGATGAGGTAAGGGGGCTACAATAGGGATATAAAGTAAACAAATTATAACAAAGAAAAGATATAAAAATGTACAATTTTAAGTTAAAAATCTTTTGGAGACAAAATCTTATATAAAAGTATAAAACTTAAACAGTACTATTTTGTATCAATGTATCAAATATATGAGGATAAATATAACACACTATAAATGTCAAAACGAGAACCAAAGCAAATAATAACAAAACAATGATGAGTGTAGAGATAGGACTTGTAGGGGAAAGGGTGTGTTGTAGATGGGAAAAGAGATTACAGAAAGGGAGTTACAATGACTACAGTACAGGAACAAAATGAACTTTATAAAGAAACACATGATGATTTAAGTGGTGGGAGCATTCTGGAGATGTTGCTTGTTCGATAGAAGTGTCTACGACTCGAAAGAGTCACCACTCAGAATGTAGAATCTGAAGAGCCTGGGATGCTGGTCCTGTCCCTGCCATTTATCATTTATGTAACATTGATGAAGCCCTAACTGCTGTGGGAACCTGAGACTTCTCATATATAAGACATCAATTAATGACTCCCTTTGTGTGTACGATGACCACATAGCCTGTTCAAAACAAAAAAACAGAGTGGAAATATTCAGTTTACATGGCTTTTAAATGTTTGAAATGAAAATTAAATACAGTTTTTTTTAATTTGTATTCTTTTTCAATTAATACTTTAAAACTACATTTTGTTTTAAGAATTGCATATTTAGTCTCCTCTTTTGAGCTAATGTTGTTTAATAATATTAGATTATTAAGTATCTGTTTAATTAAATAAATCTGTTCATGTAAATTAAGCCTATTATCAATTATGTTTTCTTGGTTGAAGTATATTAACATCAAATGAAATGCATGACGTTAAGTTATCGATTAATAAATTGTGACATGCATATTTCCACAAAACCACAACCACATTCAAGATGTATCCGTGTAGTAACTAACCTTAAAACTTTAAAAACAAAAATATTTTTTAAATTTTATTTTATCTTATTTGTAGAAAAACTAATAAAAATTTATATACCTAGAATTTAAAACAAATGAAATTTAAAAGTTCTTGAATAGGTTTAGAAGTTATTGATCTAACACAGTAAATGAATGCTGAATTCAAAGGCAAATAAAGGACAATATTTTTAAAAAATGAAAACAGCAACAGACCTCAAATATAAATCAAAAGTAAACAGAGGATTAAGACTTATGCAGCTCGTCAGAACATCTCTTTGCCTTTAGAATTAACAAAATAAGGATGCAAGAGCAAGAATATAAACAAATTTTAATTGCTGAGTAGTATTCCATTGTGTAAATGTACCACAATTTCTGTAGGAGGACCTCCCCTTTCAGTGGACTAAAGAAGGAGCATAGGGGAAAAAGAGGAAGGGTGGGTGGGACTGGGAGGAAATGAGGGAGGGGGCTACAGCCAGGATACAAAGTGAATAAATTTTAATAAACAATAAATAAAAATATTATACCACGCCTACACTCTCAGCTCTTACATATATCCATGTGTATGTATAGGCTAGCATCTGCATGAGAAAGAATGTGTAGGGTTTTTTATTTGTTTGTTTGCTGTTTTCATTTGTTTGCTGGTTCTTTGTTTGGGTTACCTTACTTAATAGTATACAGTCTACACATACCACATTCCTGCAGATTTTTTAAATTTCATTTTAATTAAAGCTGAATAGAATTTAAAAAAAAATAAAAGAATAAAAATGATTTTTAAAGCTTGAATGCATTAAAATTTCTCAAAGCTAAAAGGCATAAGCTCAACAACTGCCAAACTTAGTTATCCACCAACAGATGAATGGATGATAAAAATCTGCTACATATATAAAATGGAATGCTATTCAACTCTAAAGAAGAATGGAATAACAGTGCTGACCCCTTTATCACAAAGGCTGTGTCCTTTCGTTAAAAGTTGGTACAAAAATCTTTCATTTGACGCCAACATTATACACTTGATAACATACCTGTTAAAATACTACCTCATCATAACTTCTTCACAGACTGTGTACTTTTTATACTGTTTTGGATTTTCTTTAATTTACATGAAAAAATATTAGCAATGAGTACCTGAATCAGAACTGACATAAATGCAAACTAATGTAAACTTGACCCAAAATTCTATGTAAAAGGATATTTTTCAAAGAAATGGTCCTTTATTTATTCACAGTGAAGCCAGCTAAGAGCAGGAACACAGTTATTTCTAGAGCATATTATTTTAAGAATGGCTTGAAAACAATGACCATTTGGCATTTTCATCATTGGGGTAATTGCTGCTACTCAATTACTACAATCATGATTTCTTTCACATGCTCTGCCTTCCAGAGTATTGTAAAATTGTGAATATGAGCTATTGAACACAAGGCAGGATATCAATCAATCTTTTTTTTCAATCAGTGTTATTTAACTTCTTTTCATGGCTTTGGATAGCCTGTGTGAAGAATCTTTAATCACTCTTACAGGAAAACCTTTCCTGCAAATTAGAACTGAAGTTCTAGCTTCAGCTATTAAAATTGCACAGTCCTGAGAAAGCTTCTTTGCCTCTCTAGGTCATGGTTTCCCCATCTGCAGGTAGAAAGGAAAATAAAAATGTCTATTGAAATATACTCCTTATGGGCATAGTGGTGCATGCCTTTAATCCCAGTACATAGGGAGGCAGAAGCAGGCAGATCTCTGTGAGTTTGAGGCTAGCCTGGTGTACAAAGTGAGTTCAGGACAACAAAGGCTACACAGAGAAACCCTGTCTTGGGAAACCAGCAAAAAGAAAAAAAAAAAAAGAAAGAAAGAAAGAAAAATACTGCCGATGAGCAATAATATAGGTAATGCAACCATCACACTGCCTTGAGGAAATGCATTTGATAGGGGGTTATAATTACTGTATTATTCAGGGTTTTCTGGAAGAAAGAGAACAGATAGAATGAATGCATACTAAAGTGGGTTTATTAGTTTAGCTCCCATGGTATATTTTCTGTAGTTCAACAATGGCTGACTCAAACTTGGGAAGGTAAAGAACTCTGTAGATGGTCAGTTCATGAGGCTGGAGGTCTCAGCAATCCCAGTCTGTCTCTGTAGGTCTGGAAGTTTCTTAGAGAGATGCTGATCTTCAGTCTACTTTGGAATCCCGAAGAGTCTAGTTCTGATATCAGCTAAGGAAGGTAGCATTTGCAACTACAGAGGTGACGAGCTTGTTAGCAAGTGTGAAGCCAAGCAGGCTCCCCGTTTCTGTGTTCTTTCATCTGGGCTGCCACCAAAAAGTGCTGCTCAAGAGTGAAGCCTTCCACTTCATATCATATGATCAATAAAATCCCTCAACGGTGTGCCTGTCATTTTTTGGTTTAGTTTACTCCAGACCCAGTTAAGTTGATGACCACGATTATCCATTATAGTTGCTATTCTAATTCTAACACACATTCAATTATTTTCCTTCATAAATAAACCTGTAACAACATCTTTGAATTTCTAAGACCTGAGTCCATTAATACAAATTCCATCCTTTTATGTTTATTGTATTGTATTAGTTTATGAACTGATCATTCTATAAGTTATTTTCATTTGCTATAGAACATAGCATAAGGAGTAGTTTGTTTGGCTGTGGCTGTTCCTACAGAAGAACAGTACAATTAAAGTGAAAAAGTGCTGTGGGTATAATGTGTTTAGCTCAGCAGTGAAAGCACATTTATCCAAAGGTTAGGATCAGTCACTTGTCCTGAAAGGCATCAGAGTTCCTTCCCTCCACCCTATCGCAAATTACTTTAAATAGAATCATGATGGTTTTGTCACCTCATTATCGAGAAAATTTTGTTCTTGTGGTTCTTCACCAATGGAAATACCAAAACCTCGTCAATTATCTCATTTAAACCTGATACAATTCTACATGATAATTATTTTTAACTTTTTTCTTAAACTGAAGTTACAGCTATATGATTTTACAAAATTTTCTATCTATTTTGACTAGAAGATTCAGCGTTTGGGACATGGGTATGTCTCAACTCCAAGTTGGTTATCTTACCGTGAGTATGGTTTTAGGTATCAGTACCTGGAATTGGAAGAGATAAGGTCATGACTTTCTAAGTGAGGCTGGGCAAGCCACAGTTCTTGCTGGGGTTTTATGTTTAACATGATAAAACCTAGTCTCTTCTCTTAAACCAGGGGGTAAACCACAGTAATTTGGACCTTGTACTTTTGCTTTAAGAATTCATAATGGATATAGAGTCAACACAATTACTTTACAAAAAGTACTAAAAAAATAAGCATTTGAATAATATTTTACATACCCTTGAGCTTAAGTGTTGAAAATACTAGAAGATGACACCTCTGCACTCTGCATTTTATTGATGAAGAGTTTGTAATGGAATTGCTGTTGAAGGCCAAAGAGAAGAACATGCGTCCCAGTTGACACTCATCACTTTCCTCCTTAGAGTAGGACTTGAGTGGTTGTCTTCCTGGCAGGCAAAGAACACAGCTGCGGGCTCAGGTTAGGGGGCTGGGCTGCCTGCTGGAGACTCTCGTGAGCTACAAACCAGCCTTCGCAGAGCCCGCTTGACTTCCTTGTTCCTCAGTGTGTAAATGAAAGGATTGAGCAGTGGAGTCACTATGGTGTAGAAGACCGCTGGAGCTCCCGCCCCTGCGCCGGGGGAGCTTGGCTGTAGGTAGATGCAGACCGGGGGCGTGTAATACAGGAGCACCACTGTGAGATGTGCTGTGCAAGTGGAGAAGGCCCGCTGCCTTCCCTCTGCTGAGCGTAGGCGAAGCACGGCGGCCACGATGAAGACATAGGAGATGATGATGAGGATGAGGCAACCTGCAGCCACCACACCGATGTTTGCGAGCATGACGAGCTCGTTGATGGTGGTGTCTGCACAGGCTAGCTTCAGTACTGGAGGGATGTCACAGAAGAAGTAGGCAATATGGTGAGGTCCACAGTAGGGCAGGCGGAAGGGCAGGGAAGTGTGAATTGCAGAGTGCACAGCACCTATGGCCCAAGTGCTCCCAGCCATGCCTGCACACACCCTCCTGTTCATGGCCACTGGGTAATGCAGGGGCTGACAGATAGCCAGGTAACGGTCATAGGCCATGACTGTATATAGAAAGCACTCAGTGCTGGCTAGGAAGTGAAAGCAATAAAGTTGAATAGCACAGCCTTGGAAGGAGATCACTTTCCCATCTAAAGTCAGCAGGCCTGCCATGACCTTGGGCACTGTTACTGTAGACAGACATGCATCCAGGAAGGAGAGGTGCCCCAGGAAGTGGTACATGGGGGAGCGGAGATGAGGATCAGAGCCCACTGTAAAGAGAATGAGGAGATTGCCAGTCACAGTGATGCTGTAGATGAGGAGAAAGAGGAGGAAGAAGAGGCCAGGGTGCTCAGCTGTGTACATTACACCCTCCAGGAAGAAGTGGCTCACTGTGGTCTGGTTGAGGTACTCCATCTTCTCAGCCAGCTTCACACCCCCTGTTCAGTAAAGCTGACCATGGGAGAGTAAACAGCTGCCCTCTTTCTTCAAATATATTTATTGTTTGATGCAGCCCATTTTGGCCTTGTCTCAAAAGCTAAAAAGATGAACAGGTTCAATTCAACTTCCTTCTATGCTTGCTTTTCCACATTACTCTTTCTTGCAAAAATGAAGTTTTGGAAGTGTGATCTGCAGTCTTGGGTATATAACGGATTGAAGGATTGTCTGTAGAAATGCAGTTTCTAAATTAATTATATAAAGAGTATATATTCTGCTGTCATTGAGAAAGTGATTTTGGCATATGCTTCAAAATAGTGATGCTCCTGCCTCCTACTTTCCTCTGCTGTGCTTTACCTGCATCCAGCTACACTCTTAATTGCTGTTTACCATCTGGGAATTGCATGCATCTCTGGCCTTGCCTAGAGTCAGAGGGCTATTACATCAGCCAGGGACACATCTTCCCACCCATGTCTCACTCAGAGGGAGTTCTTTGGAATGTCAGCTGCCCACAACCCTCAAGAGTATGACAATGAAGCCCCTGAGAACAGACTATGTAATTACCCAAACTATTTCTTCAGTACAGTTTAGGTTCCCCCTATTTTACCTATTCTCACACTTTTGGGAGTTGTTTTCCCAAGACTTTCTTTGTGTTCCGTTCTACTAGTTCAGAGCTGGAGCATCAGAGTTCTCTTTGATAAGTTCTGTCTTCTGCATTAGATCTTGTATTATGTGAAAATCTCTCTCCTTGAATTTTGCCTACAATGTTTTCAGTTCCTACACACTTGCCCCAAGGATTTTCCTGGACTGGAATCTCATGTGCAATCTCTTACTTCCTGGTATTCCCATGATTATACACTGTTTCTCTCAGCTTCCCGAAAACGTCTTTACTATTGTTGCATCATTTTGTGACAGTCAAAGTACTGATATATCTTTCCGTTGTGATGAGAGAATCATCTTCTTCAGTCTTCCCATCCAGATGTGCCACTTATCTTCTTTTCTGCTATAATTCTCTTTGATACAATCACAGCATTCTTTCCAAAAATGAACAAAACCCTTTCAATATTCACCTATTCTGCAGGGCTAATGTTAAACTTTAATTCTCCAGAGATTCACATTTTTATACACATTTTTCTTTATACTGATTTAGATATTCCTGAAACTCAGTGGAAAATATGAATTCTCCACAATGCTCTGCCTTGGGTGATTTGATGAATCTGTGTTAGTGTCATCTAGTCTCAAGGAGAACACAGGGAAGAGTCTTATACCTTGTCTACTTTCTCCCTGACAGTTGGAGACAAAATGTTTAAAATAAGGAAGCACACAGTTTTAAGACTTGCACGAACTTTAGTTTGAAGTCCCTGTTGACCACTTATCACCTGAATGACATAGATGGTAACAATAGATCTCTCTGCTGTGTTTATTTTTCTTTCCTTGTGTTTAAAATATGGATATTACCAGTGACTACTTAATTTTTACAACTGAGTGAAGCATGTAACATAGGATCTTAAGTTCTTCATATCAAATGCATTGGTAATTGCCCTGATGTTTTTCATAAAGATCTAAAACCCCTCTGCTTGGCTAAGATCAGGAAAGCGATCGCTGTATCAGGAGAGTTCCAAGTCCAATGTTGGGTAGGCTCCTGGAATTCGGTTTTATTTACATGTTTTGTGCATTTATCCATGATGTTTCAACCAATGAAATTTTGATTTCCTTGTTCAACAATCACTCGAATGAGTATGATTAAAAACAAGAGAAAGGGCCAGCAAGATGGCCCCAAAGTCAAGATGCCTGCTGGGGAATCTGGCAACTGGGGTTTGAGTGCTAGAACCTATGGTAGAAAGTGAGACCAGCTCCTGTTCAGGTTGCCCTCTGACCTCCACACATGTACCGTGGCACACATGCACTCCTCCATGCTTAGACACAAAGCAAGTACATAAATGAATGCAATAAAATTTAAGAATCAGTTAAAGAGTAACAAGCATTTAAGATACGGAGAAACTGAAACACACACACACACACACACACACACACACACACACACACAGTGGGATTGGGTCAGCCAGATATGTAAAATGGCCTGGCTCTTTCTTGGTTAAAAGTAAACTAAGTCTACTTAACACAGATATTTTTTTAAACCCAGGAATCTGTGCAGGTTAAATAAAATGTATGTCTCTGCAAACACTTTTATCCCTGCAGAAAAATGTTCATGGCAGTTATTTGATATAGCCAAATCCTAGAAATAAGTTTGTTGCACATCAACTAGTGAACAAATAAACACAGCACATATCATAACTAAGTATTAGCAACAGAAAATTATTGGAGTACCTAAAATTCATCCAGAAATAAATCCTACTTGCATTTTCCATGTTTATGAAATATGCTGAAATAATCAGTTTAGAGCAACAATGAAAAACCACACAGTAGTAGATGCCTGAAATGAGGATACTAGTAAAAATGGCCATAAATGTTTTTTTCAAGTGCTAGAAATGTTCTAAAATGAAATTGTGGCAATAAGTAGATAGCATGCCAATTTTACCTTGTAAGCAGAGGGATTTTATTAGATATAAAGTGGGTTACATAGTAATGGGAAGAGGGACTGCCTCTGACATAATTTGACTGGCCAGCTCTTTGATCACCTCCCCCCTGAGCAGGGAGCAGCAGAAGATGACAATGCAGCTACTCCTGATGAGATCTGATAGACTAAGATCAGAAGGAAGGAGAGGAGGACCTTCCCTATCAGTGGACTTGGGGAGGGGCATGAGTGAAGAAGGGGGAGGGAGGGTAAGATTGGGAGGGGAGGAGGGAGGGGTTTATGGGGGATACAAAGTGAATAAAGTGTAATGAATAAAAAATAAAAATAAAATAAAAAAATAAAAAAAGAATAGTTTAAGCAGCTCTTTAGAAGATGCTTAGGGTCATAAAACAGAACTCAGATAAATGAGGAAAAAAATCATTGCTCAAGAAGATAATAACACTTAATATTTTCTACTTCAAAACACCCTTGATGTGAAATATTAAACCATATAAACCAAATAAAGTAGTAAAGAACTCATATATATTCATCCAACCTCTTCAAGTGCTTATGATCCCCAAGTAGATTTTGTGATGAATAGATAGAAATGGTGCAGTTTTGTTTAATATTACCTCAGAAGAGACACCCTTTTAAGACTATTTGTCAAACATGATGCCGGTGTATCTTGTTTTTAGTCAAATGCTTAATGTCTTGGGAAAACATACTTTGAGTTTATCTTCTCAAACTCTCCTGTACCACTGTTCAGATTCTGTAAAGAACTGCCTACTAATACACACTTATTTATTCAATTATTCATTTATATCACCAGTTCTGTGTAATAGAATAAATGTCAATTTGTCACCTGCTCTAATTGACATTTTCCAGTTACTCTATACTTGGTTAGTGCCCAGCTATGTCCTGGCAAAAAATTACTTTTTTATGTCCTGGACACTTTTTTATTCTCACTGCCACAACCCTAGTCTCAATGACACCTCAAAAGTTCTTTTGATGGTAACCCCACAGAAGGAAAAGAATCCCAAGGGCAAGCAGAAAGAGTCAGAGACACACCAACTCCCACATGAGGGCTTTTGCTTTGTCTTAATTGTATCATGTTTTCTCAAGTTTGGTTGTTGTCTCTTGGAGGCATGCTCTTTTCTGAAGGAAAGTGGAGTAGGAGTGGATATGGGGAAGAAGAGAGGTAGGATGCGGGATGAGTGGAGGGAGGAAAAACTGTGGTTGGGATACATTATATGAAAGAAGAATCTATTTTCAATAAAAAGCTCTTTTAAATGAAAACACTATCATAAAACAAAGGTAAAAATTCTAGGTGTACTCTACTTGTTACTAGGAGCTTGTATTCCTAAGTATTTTCTCTGTGAAAATAGGAAATACATGTATAAATAACAAGCCATCGGAATGTTCTTATTTATTATTTCTGTATCTATCCGTATATATAATAAAGTCTGTGCATTTATACTTGTACTTCCAGACCTAATTCAATAATGTCTGTTTATTCAATATGAAGACATATGGCTCTTGTCCTAGGGTTTTTATTGTTGAGATAAAAATACCATGACCAAAAGTAACTTGGAGAAGAAAGGGCTTATTTCATCTTTCACTTCCATATTACAGTCCATTCTCAAAGGAAGTCAAAGCCGGAGTTCAAGGCAGGAACTTGGAGGCAGGAACTGAAGCAGACACCATGTGGGAGCTCTGTTTACTGGCTGTTCTCCATGGCTTGGTCAGCTTTCTTTCTTTTTTAAAAAAATATTTTATTTTATTTTTTTATTTATAATTTTTATTTTTTATTTTAATCAAAGGTTATTTACTTTGTATCCCAGCCGTAGCCCCCTCCCTCAGTCCCTCTCAATCCCACCCTCCCTTCCTCTTCTCCTCCCTGCCCCTTTCCAAGTACACTGATAGGTTTATTTTTAATTTTATTAGTTACAGTTTATTCACTTTGTATTCCACCTGTAGCTCCCTTCATGGTTCCCTCCCAATCCCCCCCTCCCTCCCTCCCTCCCTCCCTCCCTCCCTCCCTCCCTCTTGTCCCTCCCCTAGTCCACTGATTGGTCTTCCTCCCCTTCCATCTGATCCTAGTCTATCAGTCTCAACAGGGTGAGTGCATTGTCTTCTGTGGCCTGGTAAGGCTGCTTCCCCCTCAGGGGGAGGTGATCAAAGAGCAGGCCAATCAGTTCATGTCAGAGATAGTCTCTGTTCCCATTACTAAGGAAACTTGTACAACCACTTTGGAAATCAATCTGATGCTTTCTCAGAATATTAGGAATAGTGCTACTTCAAGATTAGTTATACCACTCCTACGCATATCCAAAATATGCTCAGGTATACAACAAGGGCATTTACTCAGTCATGTTTGTAGCAGCTTTATTTGTAATAGCCAGAACCTGGAAACAACCCAGTTGTCCCTCAACAGAGGAATGGATACAGAAATTGTGGTACATTTACACAAAGGAATACTACTCAGCAATTAAAAACAAGGAAATCATGAAATTTTCAGGCATGGTGGGAACTAGAAAAGATCATCCTGAGTGAAGTAACTTAGAATCAGAAAGACACACATGGTATATACTCACTTATAAGTGGATATTAGCTATATGATATAGGATAAACATAGTAAAATCTGTACACCTGAAGAAGCTAATCAAGAAGGAGGACTCTGGGTAAGATGCTCAATCCTTGTTCAGAAAGGCAAAGAGGATGGACATCAGAAGAGGGAGAAAACAAGGAACAGGACAGGAGCCTACCACAGAGGGCCCCTGAAAGACTCTACCTGGCAGGGTATGAAAGCAGATGCTGAGACTCATAGCCAAACTTTGAGTGCAGGGATTCTTATGAAAGAAGGGGGAAATAGAAATACCTGGAGGGGACAGGAGCTCCACAAGGAAAGCAACAGAACCAAAATATCTGGACACCGGGGTGTTTTCTGAGACCGATACTCCAAAAAAGTACCATTCATGAAGATCACCCTGCAAAGATGTAGCCCATGGAAGCTCAGTGCCGTCTTATATGCTCTGGGAATCACCTCCAATAGTGACAGCACTGCTCACGGTAGACTGGGATCTCTAACATAAAACTGCAGTCAAGGAAGTTCCTCATAGTCTTGACCATGGTCTAATTTGATGGAGGAATTTTTTTCAATTCAGGTTCCTTCTTCTCAAATAACCAGCTTGTATCAAGTTGACAAAACACTAACCACGGCAAACAGCTCTTATTAGGTAAATATTTATTTATACATTCAAATATTTTCTTAAGTCTCTTATGTGTCTTGAATCATAAAATTACACAGTAGAAGAATGATACCTTGTTTTCTTTTGGTACTTGAATAGTCTTAAGTTTTATATTTATGTATTTAGTTCAGTTTCAGTTTATTATTTTATTCTTGTATATAGCCAATAAAATATAGATATTAATGGCTGAGTAATACTCCATTGTGTAAGAAATACTCCATTGTGTAAGAAATACTCCATTGTGTAAAGATACTCCATTGTGTAAAGAAAACCATGTTTTCTTTATCTGTTTTATTGCTGAGGGACATCTATGTCTTTTCCAATTTCTGACTATTAGAAAAAGAGCAGCAATGAATGTGTCTGAGAGAGTGTCTCTTTGGGAAGATGAAACACCCTTTGGATATATGCCCAAGAGTGGTATATATGGATCTTAAGGTAGATTGATTTCTATCTTCCTGAGGAACGGTCACACTGATATCCAAAGTGGCTTCACAAGTTTGTATGTCCACCAACAATATATAAATGTTTCTCTTATTCCACATCCTTGCCAGTAGGAGCTGTCACTTGTTTTGTTGATCTGATAGCCTTTTTGATAGGTGTAAAATGAAACCTCAAAGTAGTTTCATTTTCCTGATGGCTAAGATTATTGAATATCCTTTAATTGTTTCTCAGCCATTTTAGTTTCTTCTATGGAGAATTTTCTGTTTAGATCCGCACCCCATTATTTAATTGGATTATTATTATTTTTTTAAATATCTGGTTTCTTGAGTTCCTTATATATTTTGTGGTTTTGACAACCTGAAGATTGCCATATTTCCCTCTGGGTACAGCTTAATTTCTGAATTCCTGTGATTTCCAAACCTGTGCACCTTCCATATTCCTGACTGGCTCACCTGCTGCTCTTCTGTTTTAGTTACACCTCCCATCCCCAACCTCTTCATGTTCTCACAGTGCAGTAGTGAAGAGTGAGGACTCTGCCTAAATTTTATAGGGTTAATTCTATTTTATCATTTACTAATATAGTATTTTTCTCACTTACATGTTCTTATCTTTAGGTGATTAAATTAATGTTAAATTATTATTCTAAGTTTATTAACTTAAATAATTCAATACGTGTGAAGAAAACACTGTCTGATCTATTATTATATATATTCACTTGACTGTTAATAATCAATTTTGGAGTACTGGGTCTCTGACATTGGAAAATTATCCCTGAGATTCCCTGCAGCTTTCTGGGTGTTTCCATGGTAACATGTCCACAGACTTTAGCACAACTGACATCATGTTAGAGGCACCATTCTAAACTTAAAATCCAGCACAGAGGCCACAACTTGCCAAAAAACAAGAACAAAGACCCAATCTAACAAAGAACTGGGTCCATTATTCCAGGTTCTAAGAAAGTCCCTAAATATACTAAACTTGATTTTTAGGCTTTGTAGTTCTGCTTTTTGGTAATTGAAGTATGAGCCTGGATCTTGTTTTGAGTATAAAAGATAAAGAACTGTGAGGATTGGGGCTCCTTGAGTTAGACAAGTTCCCCATGTAGACACTGACCATCAATACAGACTTCCTTTTTAGCTTAAAAAAAATCTATATTTTGCCCAGAGACAGCAGCCACCGGGGACTATCCACAGTGAAAAGGTTTGCCCCACGCCCTCTGCCAGCCAGATTCAAGGTCCCAGCTCTGTTGGCAGTTGCAGAGGCTGCATTCATTAGGGACTACCAGAGGCAGCAGACAACAAGGAGTGCCAGCAGTGGTGAGGTTTGCTCTGTGCCCTCTGTGCACTATTTCCCATGCTCCAACTTTACCTGCAATTCCAGAGCTGGCAGCCATCAAGGACTACTGGGGACCGCTAAGCCTGCCAACACCAGGGACAACTAGATAACTAAAGGACAACATAAGAACACACTCAACAAAACCCAGGGCAATAAGATACCGCCAGAACCCAGCTATTGTACTACTACAGCAAGCCCTGGATATCCCAACACACCTGAGGCATAGGAAATGACTTTAAATGTAAGCTTCTGAAGATGATAGAGGCCTTCAAACAGAAAATAAATAAATCTTTCAAAGAAATACAGGAAAATACAGTCAAACAGGTGAAGGAAATGAATAATTCCCTTAAAGAAATACAGAAGAATACAAACAAACAAACAAAAAAGAAAAAAAATGAATAAAACTGTTCAAGACGTGAAAAGGAAAATAGAAGCAATAATAATAATAATAATAATAATAACAACAACAACAATAATAATAATAATAAACTGAAGCCATGCTGGAGATGGAAAACCTAGGAAAGAGAACAGAAACTAAGGATGCAAGCATCACAAACAAACTACAAGAAATGGAAGAAAGAATCTTAGGTATAGAAGATAACACAAAAAATTCAGGAAATTTAGGACACCACGGAAAGACTAAACCTAAGAATAGTAGGAATAGAACAAGAGGATTCCCACTTCAAAGGTCCAGAAAATATCTTCAACAAAATTATAGGAGAAAATATCCCAACCTAAAAAAAGAGAGGCATGTAAACATAGAAGCTTACACAGCATAAAACAGATTGGACCAAAAAAGAAAATCCACTTGCCACATAATCATCAAAACATTAACTGGATAGAACAAAGAAAGAATATTAAAAACCACAAGGATAAGAGCCAAGTAAGATAAAAAGGAAGACCTATTAGAATTACACCAGATATCTAGACAGAGAACTTAAAAGCCAGAAGGGACTATGCAGATGTCTTACAGACCCTAAGAGACCACAGAGGCCAGCCCAGACTACTATACACAGCAAAATTTTCAATCACCATGGGTAGAGAAAACAAGCTATCCCATGACAAAACCAAATTTAAACAATACCTTTCCACTATCCCAGCCCTACAGAGGATACTAGAAGGAAAGTTCCAATACAACAAGGGTAACGATTGTTAACAGAGGAAATAAGTAATTTCACACCAACAAAAACAAAAGAAGAGAAGCACACACAGTCATAATACTACCACCAATGTCAAAATTAAAGGAATCAACAATCATTGGTCATTAATATCTCTCAACATCAATGGAATCAATTCCCCAATAAAAAGATACAGGCTGACAAAGTGGATGTGAAAACAGGACCTATCATTCTGCTGCATATAAGAAATACAACAAAGAGAGACATTACCTCAGGGTAAAGGGTTTGAAAAAGGTTTTCCAAGCAAATGGACCCAAGAAACAAATAAGAGTAGCTATTCTAATATCCAATAAAATAGACTTTCAAGCAAAAGTAATGAAAAGAGATGGGGAAGAATACTTCATACTCATCAAAGGAAGAATCCACCAAAATGACATCTCAATTCTGAAAATCTATGCTCCAAATGCAAGAGCTTCCACATTTGTAAAAGAAACATTACTAAAAGTTAAACCACATATTGAAATTCACACATTAATAGTGGGAGACTTCAATACACCACTATCATCAATGGACAGGTCAACAAGACAGAAACTATACAGAGAAATGATCAACCTAACGGATGTTATGAATCAAATGGACCTAACAGATATCTACAGAACATTTCACCCAAACACAAAAAAATATACCTTCTTCCTAGAAGAAAAAAATATACCTTCTTCACACGGAGCCTTCTCCAAAATTCACCATATACTCAGTCACAAAGCAAGCCTCAACAGACACAAAAAGATTGAAATAAGCCTTTGTATTTTAACAGACCTCCTGGACTAAAGCTGAAACTCATCAACAACAGAAACATCAGAAAGCCTACAAACTAATGGAAACTGAACAACTCTCTACTCAATGACCATTGGGTCAGGAAAGAAATAATGAAAGAAATTAAAGACTTTCTAGAATTTAATGAAAAATGAAAGCACAGACCAGCCAAACTTATGGGACACAATGAAAGCAGTGCTAAGAAGAAAGTACATAGCACTAAGTGCTTCATAAAAAAATTGAAGTGATGACATACTAACAACTTGACAGCACATCTGAAAGCTCTAGAACATAAAGGAGAAAACATACCCAAGAGGAGTAGACAGCAAAAAATTATTAAACTTATCAATAATTATTAAAATTATCAATAACTTAGACTCAAAGAGAATAATACAAAGAATCAACAAAACTAAAAGCTGGTTATTTAAGAAAAAACAAAAAGATAAACAAACTCTTAGCCAAATTACCTAAAAGGCCCAGAGATAATAATCATATTAACTAAATCAGAAATGAAAAGGAGGACATAACAGCAAACACTGAGGAAATCCAAATAATCATTAGGTCTTACTTCAAAAGCCTGTATTCCACAAAATTAGAAAATCTAAAAGAGAAAAAAAAAAGAAAAATATTTTCTTGATAGATTCTATTTACCAGTGTTAAATAAAGATCAGATTAACAATTTAAATAGTCTTATAATCCCTATGGAAATATAAACAGTTATTAAAATTTTCCCAACCAAAAATGCCCATGCAGAATTTTACTATAATTTCAAAGAAGAGCTAATACTAATACTCAAACTATTCCGCAAAATAGAAACTGAAGGAACATTGCCAAACTCATTATACAATGTCACAGTCACTTTGATGCCTAAAGCACACAAAGATTAAACAAAGAAAAAAAAAATTCAGGTCAATAGCCCTCATGAACATTGATGCAAAAATACTCAATAAAATATTTGCAGACTGAATCCAAAGATCAAAAGATACCATCTACCATGATCAAGTAAGCACCATAGCAGAGATGCAGAAATGGTTTAACATACGAACATCCATCAAGGTAATTCACCATATAAACAAATTGAAAGAAAAACAACAACAACAACAACAACAACACCTGATCATCTCATTAGATGCTGAAAAAGCCTTAGACAAAATCCAGTACTCCTTCATGATAAAAGTCTTAGAGAGATCAGGGATACAAAGCCCATACCTAAACATTGCAATGGGCATATACAGCCAGCCTGTAGCCAATATTAAATTAAGTGGAGAGAAACTCAAAGAAATTTCACTAAAATCAGGAACAAGACAATACTGTCTACTCTCTCCATACCTATTCAACATAGTACTTTAAGTCCTTGCTAGTGCAATAAGACAATTAAAGGAAATCAAGAGATAAAAATCAGAAAGGAAGCAGTCAAAGTAACCCTATTTGCAGATGATATGATAGTATTCATAAGCAAACCCCAAAATTTTACCAGAGAACACCTATAGCTGACACTTTCAGCAAAATGGCTGGATACAAAGTTAACAACAACAACAACAAAATCAGTAGCCTTCCTTTATACAAATGATAAATGGTTTGAGAAAAAAAATTCAGGGAAAAAACACCCTTCCTAATAGCCACAAATACTATAAAGTATCTTGGTGTAACTCTAACCAAGAAAGTGAAAGACCTGTATAATAAGAACTTCAAGTCTCTGAAGAAAGAAACTGAAGAAGATATCAGTAGATGGAAATATCTGCCATGCTCATGGATTGGTAGGATTAATGTAGTAAAAATGGCCATCTTACCAAAAGCAATCTACAGATTCAATGCAATTTCCATCAAAATTTCAATACAATTCTTTACAGACCTTGAAAGAGCAATTCTCAACTTCACATGGAAAACAAAAGAAAACAAAACAAAACAAAACAAAAACCCTCAAGTTATTGAAGACAATCTTCTTCAATAAAAGAACTTCTGGAGGTATCACCATCTCTGAATTCAAGTTATACTATAGAGCAATAGTAATAAAAACCACATGATATTGGCATAAAAACAGACAGGTTGATCAATGTAATCTAACTGAAGACCCAGAAATAAACACACATGCCTATAAACACTTGATTTTTTACCAAGAAGCCAAAATCATACAATAGAAAAAAGAAAGTATCTTAAACAAATGCTGCCAGTCTAACTGGATGTATGTATGTAGAAGGATGCAAATAGATCCAAATTTATCATCCTGAACAAGTGGGTCAAAGAACTCAACATTAAACTGGGTCCAGTAATCTAATGGAAGAAAAAGTGGGGAATAGCCTTGAACTCATTGACATAGGAGACAACTTCTTGACCAGAGCACCAACAGCTCAGGGTCTAAGATCAAAAATTGATAAATGGTAGCTCATGAAACTGAAAAGCTTCTGTAAGGCAAAAGACACTGTTGCTAGAATGAAATGGCAGCCTACAGATTGGGAAAAGGTCTTCACCAACCCTACCTCTGACAGATGGATAAACACATAAAGAACTCACATACACAAACTCAAAACACATAAAGAACTCAAAAAATTAAACACTAATGAACCAAATAATCCAATTAAAAATGGGTTACAAACCAGACTTGAATTCACAAAGTTCCACCTGTCTCTGCCTTCCAAGTGCTTGGATTAAAGGCGTGTGCCACCACACCTGACAATAACTAATTTCATAACTAGATACTTTTAAGCATTTTACATTAACATTGAAAACAAAATGTTGTAAAGTAGCATTTTTTGTTATTTATTACAATTTATTCATTTTGTGTCCCGGCTGTCGCTCCCTCCTTCATCTCCTCCCAGCCCCTTCCTCCATTCCTCTTCTCCCCCATGCCCCTTCCCTAGTCCACTGAAGTAGTATTTTTAAAAGTCACTTCAAGTATATCTAAAACCCTTCAGCTTGAACAATGATGCCCCTGATTTTGTCAGTTTATACTCAACTGACCCCTAATCTTTTATTATACAAATTGAGTTCCAGGACAATTAGAGCTACAGAGGGACCACCTGGGAATGAGAAACAACTGTGATTATTTGAATTGAAGCCAGGTGCAGAGAGCTCTTGAAGGGCGAGGTGAACTGTTCTGAGAAACAATCAGCTGTAAACTATCTACAACCAGCTGTAAACTATAGAGCAAAAGTGATCTGACTTTCAGGTATAAAAACCCCGTGCTTTGCATGTTCGGGGTCGTCTCCTGTCTTTGGAGGGGCGACCCTATCGAGATAGCAATAAAATCTCTTGCTTTTGCATTGAGGTGTGGTCTGTGAGAGTTCTTGGGAAGGGCATGATCCTGAGCTCCTGAGTAGTGAGACTCCAGGTCTCACATTTTTGGTGCGTTTGGCCGGGAGACGGCATGCCCCTTCCCAACCCTCATCAGACTGGGCTCAGAGATGGAGCTCAGAACTAGTCTGATTTGTGGTATACCACTCTGTATCTGGGAACTGGAGGATGTTCCAGATTCCATCTGGGGAGGCTTGGTCTGTGAAGGTCTTCCTTCCATCTGTAGGAGTCAGCTGCCAGGAGGCAGCCTCTCCATCTGGGGAGGCTAGGTCCGTCATGGTTCTCCTCCCATCTGTTTCTCTTTGGAGATGGCTGCCATGAGGCAGCCTCTCAATCAGAATTCTGTAGTACCACCTGTAAGGGCATCCTTATCTGAATTGCCTGTTGTGTTCTCTTTGTTGGATGACTTTATTATGGAAGAGACTGTGACTTCTTTTTGACCTTCCACTTCCTTATCCACCAGCTTTCCCCCCACTAATCCCCCAGCAGGTCTGCAGCAGGGTGCCACCAGTCCCTCGGCACCACCAGATTAAAGTGAACCCCCCTTTTCCAAAAATCCCCAAGCTCTAGCTGATTCTCACACCAGCCAGTATTGGGATAATTGCCAGCAACTCTTGCAGGCGCTTCTGACTACCGAGAAACGGGGATGGGTTCTTCTTGAGGCGAGAAAGAATGTGCTGAGAATGGACGGGATGTCTTCCGTCCTCCCTAATGAGATTGATGATGGCTTTCCCCTCACCTGCCCCAACTGGGATTGCAACACACCTGGAGGTAGGGAGCACCTGAAGGTCTACTGCCAGATTTTAATGGCAGGTCTCCGTGGGGCCGCTCAATAAGCCCACCAATTTGACAAAGGTAAGAGAGATGGTTCAGGGGCCGGATGAATCCTCCTCAGCCTTTCTTGAATGGCTGATGGAGGCTTACTGTCCGTTTACGCCCTATGACCCTACCTCAGATGAGCATAGGGCAATGGTGACTATAACCTTTATAGACCAGTCAGCCAGAGATATTCATAGAAAACTCCAGAAAATAGAGGGTTTACAGGACAAGTCTAAGGATTTAGTGCAGGTAGCAGAAAAGGTTTTCTACAGCAGGAAGACAGAAGAAGAGAAAGAGGAAAGAAAGCAGAAAGAGCAGGAAGCAAGAGAAAGAGAAAGGGATAAGAGGCAAGACAGAAAGTTGGCTAAGATCCTGGCCACCGTAGTGCAGGAGAGTCGTAATGATAGGGAGAGAGTTCCTAGCAATTGGAGGGGCCCTCTGTCTAAGGATCAGTGTGCCTATTGCAAGGAGAAAGGACACTGGATCAAGGATTGTCCAAAAGGAAGAAAAAGCCAGTCCACTTCTTGGTGGACACTGGTGCCCAGCATTCTGTTCTGTTATAACACTTAGGAGCTAAAAAAGAGAAAAAAATCATGGGTCCAAGGAGCCACTGGATGTAAACAATATTCATGGACTATCCGAAGAACGGTGGACCTTGGAGTGGGCCGGGTATCCCACTCATTCTTAGTTGTCCCCATATGCCCATACCCACTGTTAGGGCGAGATATCCTAACTAAGATAGGGGCCCATATTCATTTTAGACCAGATGGCCCATAGGTGACAGACAATAAAGGGGATCCCATTCATGTGCTGACGATTCAACTGGAAGATGAATACCACCTGTTTGAAAAGGTGGTAAGTCTGGAAAAAGATATTAACTGGTGGCTAGAGAGACATCACAGGGCATGGGCTGAAACGGCTGGCCTAGGAAAAGCAGAGAGACAGCCCCCAGTTCAGATAGAGCTGAAGTTTCAGGCTACCCTGATTGCGATGCGACAATATACGATGTCTAAGGAAGCCCGTGACGGGATCCACCCTCACATACAGCGGCAACTTGACCTAGGGGGTGCTCAAAAGGTGCCAATCCGCCTGGAATGTTCCATTGCTGCCAGTTCGGAAGCTTGGGAGCAACGACTATCGACCCGTACAGGACTTGAGAGAAGTTAACAAACAGGTCACGGACTTACATCCTACCGTGCCCACCCCATATAACCTGTTGAGTTCCCTTCGCCCTGACAGGATTTGGTATACAGTCCTGGACCTTAAAGATTCTTTTGTCTTCAACTTAGCCCTACCAGCCAAGACATTTTCGCTTTCAAATGGAAAGACCTGGACTCGGGGATCTCGAGCAAGCTTACATGGACCATATTTGATGAAGCCACCGGCTGTTGCAAGAGCTGGGTGAGCTTCGCTACAGAGCATCGGTGAAAAAGGCCCAGCCCTGCAGGAAACAGGTTCTAGCAGAGGAACAGGGATAGCGAAAGGACTTGAGATTCTGGCTTTGCTCAATGCCTTGTTGCTGCCCGCCAAGGTAAGCATTATTCATTGCCGGGGACATCAGAAGGGGAACTTTCAGGGCAGCAAAGGGGAATAACATCGCTGATCAGGACGATAAAGCAGCCGCCAGAGGAAACTCTGTCCCAGTGGTACTGACGGCTGAGCTGCCCTGACCCGTCCAGCAGGTCTGTCACTGGAGATCCTGAATGGGGGAGTGAGAATGAAAAAGGGGACAAGGGCGCGAGAAATGAAGACAAAGACAGTATCTCTGATCAAAGTCTCCGTTTATTCAAGTTTTCCATACAACTATATAGGCAGAAGCGGAAGGAATGTAATTGCCTTTGGCAGGGTTACTAAGTGACTAGAAATCATAGGATGGCCCACCAAGATGTGCTAATAATGGTAATTTGGAAAGTTCCTCAGAAGAGTTACTTAGGAAACCTTGAGGGAGAGGAGGATTTAAGGCATTTCAGGAAGATGATCTTATCGAAAGCCCCAGGTCAGCCAGGAATGCACTATTGTATCCGGGCAGTAGTCCGGTCAAGCCAGATGCCACAATTCAGGGAGCAGCAAGGTGCCAGATGGCCCCTGACACTGCCCAGAGAAGAACGACTAAACTACTCAGAAAATAAGATCATTCTACCACAGAAAGATGCTGAGAAATTAATAACTCAGATGCATAAGTGGACTCATTTGGGGCAAAGAAATTGGCTGAAATTGCCTGCCAATCCCAGTACCGAATAATAAACCTCACCACCCTGACCGAGAGAGTGACATGGGAGTGTGAACCCTGTCAGAAGGATGGGTGGAAGCTTTTCCCACAAAGAAAGAAACCGTTCTGGTTGTAGCCAAAAAGATTCTGGAAGACATTTTTCCTCAGTTTGGTATTCCAAAGGTAATTAGGTCAGACAATGGGCCGGCCTTTGTTGCTCAGGTAAGTCAGGAGGTGGCCAGATTTCTGGGGCTTGATTGGAAATTACACTGTGCTTATAGACCCCAAAGTTCAGGACAGGTAGAAAGAATGAATAGAACTCTAAAAGAGACTCTCACCAAATTGACCATGGAGACTGGCAGTGACTGGGTGGGGCTCCTTCCCTTGGCCCTTTTTAGAGTCAGAAATACTCCCTCCTTACTGGGGCTGACTCCCTTCGAACTACTATATGGGGTTCCTGCTCCCCTGACTCTTCTTGGGGACCCTCTTGACATAACTAGCAGTAACTCTGACTTGTTGTCCAGGCTGAAAGGACTGCAGCTTATTCAGAAAGATTTGGAGCAAGGTTGGCAGAGCATATGTGCCTGGGTCCTTGGAGGTGCCCCATCAATTCCAGGTTGGTGATCTGGTATGTGCGGCGACACTGCAGCCAGAATCTGGAACCTCAGTGGAAGGGTCCTTATTATGTCCTGCTCACCACCATACCAACTGCCGTCAAAGTTGAGGGCGTTGCAGCTTGGATCCACGAGTCACACATTAAGCCTCCTCTTCATCAACCTGCAGACACCTGGAAAGTCCAAGCCTCCAGCAACCCACTAAAACTGAAACTCATCAGGAACAATAAACTCTCCAACCAGTACTCGCCTTCGTCAAGGAACATGTAAATGCAGTTCAGGTCCTGATGCTCCAGAGGCAGTATCAACCTCTCCCTGAGGTTGATCCACAATTTTAGGGTTAAAATTGAGGCAAAAAGAAAAGGGGGGAATGAGGGACCACCTGGGAATGAGAAACAACTGTGATTTGCATCGAGCTGTGGTCTGTGAGAGTTCCTGGGAAGGGCGCGATCCTGGGAAGGGAGCAGTGAGACTTCAGGTCTTACACTACAGAGAAATCCTGTTTTGAAAAATAAATAAATAAATAAATGAATAAATGAATAAATAAATAAATAAATAAATAAATAGAAAGTCTACTATTCAATTCTAGTACATTTACCAATCACTTTAATTTTTTTTTTATAATTTCTTACATGTACACAATTTAAGAATTTTTGGGGAATTTCATATGTGTATATAATGTATTTTTGTCAGATTTAGTTTGGTCCTTTTTCATCTCTCCCCTCTTCTTCCCCACCCCTTCTCTTTGTGTGTTTGTATGTGTGTATATATTACCCAGTGATTTTAATTAATGTTGCTTACATGAGCATGGAAAAAAATGGGTTACAGAGCTAAACAGAATTCTCAACAGAGAAATCTCTAATGGCCAAGAAGCACTTAAGGGCATGCTCACCATCCTTAGCCATCAGGGATATGCAAATCAAATGACTCTGAGATTCCATCTTACACTCATCAGAATGGCTAAGATCAAAAACTCAAGTGATAGCACACGCTGGTGAGGGTGTGAAGAAAGGAGAATACTCCTCCATTGCTGATGGGAGTGCAAACTTGTACAACCACGTTGGAAATCAATCTGGCATTTTCTCAGAAAATTGGGTATAGTTCTACTTCAGGACCCAGCTATACCAGTCTGGGCAAATACCCAAAATGTTCCTCCACATCACAAGGACACTTGCTGAACTATGCATATAGAAGCTTTAAACAGCCAGAATCTGGAAACGACCTAGATGTCCCTCAACCGAAGATTGGATAAAGAAAATGTGGTACATTTACAGAGTGAATTTACAAAGCAAATAAATAAATTAAAGAGAATAAAATTTATCTCTCACATATTGTTTGATTTTTTTAACGTATGACTACTCACTTTTACTAGAACTATTTATTAAGAAGTCAATGAAAACGATATGAAATTAAATAAGATGAATATAGCTTTACCCTGGTGAAGATACCAGGGAAGCCATATACTAATCTTTTTAGTATATAGCTTGCAGCTATATCTTGAGTTTCTATTACATCATCTGTTGTTCTATCAGACATTGGTACCACAGAGTGTGCCAGATTCACGAGACCCCAAAAGACCACCAGGAGTCGAGTCCATTCAAAACACATGAGGATCTTTTTATTACAAGCTATAGCTCAGGCTCATACCCTCACCGCCAGAGTGGTTGAGACCAAAGAGCCCCATGCTCAGGTTAGGAGGTTGATTTAAAGAGTCTGGTCCCTCCCAGCGAGCCCAAAACAGGGGAATTACTGCCTGGCAAGTGTCTATTGGTTGAAACACAAAAGGGGATGTTGCATTTTGATTGATTTGCTACAGGAAGGCCCCCAAACCATGGTCTGGCTTCCCTTGTTTAGCTGTCCGAGGGGAGGGGATGATTTGGGCCAGTTTCCTGGCAACTGTATCTCTAGTTGGCAGGAAAGAATGCACTTGGCTGGTTCCTCCCCACAGGTGGCTGGACATGTCTCCACCTGTCTGGTCTTTGTACAGGCTTGTGCTTTAAACTTTAAACCAATAACCCCCAAAACACTAATTTTTAAATCTTTGGTCTCTCAATAGCCTTAAGCATAGAGGTTTTTATGATATATTTTGATGATCAGCAGAGCTAGTTTTCTTTATTATTTTTTTTTAAATATACTTTTTTAAGTCTTGGGGGCTGGAAAGATGGCTCAGCAGTGGATAGTTCTTAACTGTCTTCCAGAGAAACAGAGTATGATCACTGGCACCCAAGTTTAGCATTTCACAAACACCTGTTATTTCAGCTTCATTCTTGTTTGTCTTCCATGTGTACCTACATGCCAAGCTTAGCAATAAGCACCTTTTTCCATTAAATTGTCTCACTAGCCCTAGAACAACATGAGAAATTATAGAAATGTATTTCAACCTATAATTCCATAACCAACTAAAATTGCATAAAATAAAAGTATTAAATGTAATAAAATATAGTATAAAATACATTATGTTATACTATGTGTATGGTACTCCAATACAAATATATTATACTATAATGTAAATCATGTAACACACATTTCTAGGTAATTGATTGAAAAATATGGGAAGTCAGGAAAATATAGAAGACTAAATCAACATTTAAGAAATCTGAGATAATTGATGATTCAGAGAAATTTCATCAGAGTAAGCTTCTTTACAAGTAACCTCTCTAGAGGGATATTAGTAATCTTAAGATGCTAAAAAGTAACTGTCAGACTGTAAAAACATCCCCCACTTCTTTCTTTCCTATACTTATTTATAGCGACTTGTCTTCTGGATTTATTTTTCCCTTGAATTCTGAGATTTTGAAATGTAAGGGTTCCTCTCACTAACCTTTGGTTGAAGAGATAATGTGATTTGAATAAGAATGTTTCTTACTGCTTCAGGAATCTGAAACCCCCAGGTGGAGTTGCTATTTTTGGGGTGGAATATGGGGACTGGAGTTGGGTTGGGCTGCTGAAGGATGGGGGTGGGGGTGATACAGCTTTTCTAATGTAAGGATGGGTTGCCTTGTTCAGCCTCAACATGATGACATTTACTTTATCTTATTATATTTTATTTTGTCATGTTAAAAAAAATATCTAGAGTTAACAAAATGTAACTAATAAGAAAAATAAAATTAAGAACAAAAATCAATGCACATGAATCATTTTTAGCCTATTTTGCTGTGGAAGGATCTGAAACAATTTTTTAAAATATTTGTTTATATTTTTCTTAACTGTGTATTAAATTCAATTTTATTTCAATAAAAAAATATCCAGAGTCAAAAAATATAGAAAAAATTCTAACAGACAAGTAGATAAACAAAATGTGACTGAGAGACCAAAGATTGGATTTTTTTTTTTTTTAATATTAGTTGGAGTTTGGAACACAGGCCTGCTTGAAGGCCAGCCAGGTGGAGACATGTCCAGCCACCTGGGGAAAGAAACTAGCTTTACTGCATTCTTTTCCTGCCCACTAGAAATACAGTTGCTAGGAAACCAGCCCAGATGGCCAGGACAGAACCGTTTATGGCTTTTTTTTTTTTTTTTAAATATAATTAAGTTTATTAGAGAATATCAGAGCATTGTGAGATGAGTCCCCAAGTCTGAGAATTTTTTCTTTTTTAAAAAATTTTTTATTAATTAAACTTTATTCACTTTGTATCCCCCCCTGTAACTCCCTCCCTCCTCCCCTCCCAACCCCTCCCTTCCTCCATTTTCTCCATGCATGCCCCTCCCAAAGTCCACTGATAGGGGAGATCTTCTTATCCTTCCTTCTGATCCTAGTTTATTAGGTCTCATCAGGAGTGGCTGCATTGTCTTCCTCTGTGGCCTGGTAAGGCTGCTCCTCCCTCAGGGGGAGGAGATCAAAGAGCAGGCCAATCAGTTCATGTCAGAGACAGTCCCTGTTCCCATTACTATGGAACCCACTTGGACACTGAACTGCAATGGGCTACATCTGTGCAGGAGTTCTAGGTTATCTCCATGCATGGTACTTGGTTGGAGTATGAGTCTCAGGAAAAACCCCTGTGCTCAGAATTTTTGGTTCTATTGCTCTCCTTGTGGAGCTCCTGTCCATTTATGGTCTTGATGCCTAAAGTAAACTAATCATTTCAAAAGTCAATTTCCCCTACCCAATCATGTAACACTAAGGCACGTAACTCCCTGCTTGCATTTTTCCTTTTAAAAACCCGTTCCCCTAGACCATGGGGTTGCATTCCTCCTCTTCAACCATGGAGAATGCTGCGACCCAAGCTTGAGCTTGCAATAATAATAATAATAATAATAATAATAATAATAATAATAATAAAACAAAACAAAACAAAAAAAAACAAAACAACAACAACAAAAAACCCTTCATGTGTTTTGCATTGGAGTCGATTCCTGGTGGTTTTTGGGGGGTCTCACGAACTGGGCATAACAGTGACAATTGTGTTTGTTAGAAAATACTGCACATTTATACAAAGGATGATATAATGATATGCTTTGTAGCTGGTCTTTGCTACTTTGTGGGTTCTTCTTTTTCCCACCCTTTATTTCCATGATTTCTCCCCCTAACAGTAGATACGAAAGAAAGGAGGATAGAGAGAAAAGAGAGAGAGATATTTCTGAATCTAATTTCTTTCTTGTTTCTTTTTTGAGTATATTACTAACAATCTGCAACCAACCCCCCTGAATGACCAAAAACACCATCCCTACCTCCAAGGGACAAAGCATTGCTCTATTCTCTGAAGAGTTTCCGGAATCCCAAATATCACATAGTTGCAGAAACTATCTGCAGCTGCCAAAACCATGCCTCTATTAGAGCACGAGGTAAATCGTAGTCAGCTTCTGCAGACAGTTCAAACCAGCCCCATATCCGTATACCTGAGATTATAACTAAAGCCCATTCTTATAATATTTTTGTGTTTTTTTTAAAAAAGCAAAATTCCAGAATTGTCACTACACATACTATAATGTGGATAAACCTAAAAATCATGTAAAGTGAAAGAAAATCAGGCACAAAATACATATGTGTGTGTGTGTGTGTGTGTGTGTGTGGTGGTGAGGGGGAGTGGGGAATACAGATCCATGAAATAGAAAGTAGATTATATCTACTTTAGTCACTGGAGCTGTGAGTAAACACGGATTGATTAAGTTGGAACACAATGGTAGAGAAGTTCTAAAGTTTGGTGGTAAAGACGGTTGCACATGAAGAGCTTAAGATAGCCTGAATATAACTCCATTTTGAAATAAAGATCTTGACTGGGAACTGAATTCAGGTACCAGGAAATATCACAGAATGTACACCTGGCAGAAAACAAAGTTAACTCTCCTAGCAACAGCCTCCAGGAAATATAACAGAATAAATCCTTCATAGAAAATAGAGACAAACTCCCTGGCAATAATCAATGGGAATCGGTTGAGAATCGGGTGGGAAAATTCTCCCCAATGTTTCAGATATGGTTTAGAAAAATAGCCATTGTGATTATGTGCCTCAGAAAAGGTCACCCCGCCCTGCTAAACTTCACCCAATTCTGTAACGCCAAGGCTTGTGCCCCCCTGCTTGCTGCCATGGAAACCCCCTGCTCACAGACTTTCCCTTTAAAAATCCTGTTCACTCAGAGCTTGGGGTCCCACTTCTCTACTGCTGCGCCAGTGAGACTTGGGTCCCGAGTTCGATCGCTCTCGTAATAAAGCTCTCTTGCAATTGCATCGAGTCGTCTCCTGGTGGTCTCTGAGGGTCCCGTGAACCTGGCATAACACACACTGGCGAGTTAACAAAGCGCACACATAACACGAGTAAATATTACCTCAAATAAACTTATAAACCATAATTAATATGGTTTCCTGTGTAATGATGAGGCTCTATAGTTCATGAGCCCCACGTGCCATGAACAAGTATGGAAAGAGATTACACACATGCAAGCTTAGTGTAAGCCAAGGAGCCTGGTAAATTATTTGGAATTACATTTAAGTTTACACTTTTAAGTTTTACTCATCTGTAATTTAGAAATGAATGAGCATTTTAAGACTTGATATACATTATAGTAGGTATATGCATTTATGTATGAAAATTAACTAGATAATCAATTCCACATTTAAAAAATGGAAACAAAAAGCTGTGTAGAATAGCCCCTAGTATCACAGCAACATGGAGCTTATTATGAAAGATGAAATTTTAGTTTTTCTAAATCAATTATTCTATTAATTTTTCCATTACCCACCCCCCAGTGTGAAAATATTACTACTGCATGAGAAAACTTATTCAAATACAGACTGAATCATGTGTGCAAATAGCCTTGCCATGTGGCTTAAATCAGAATGCTTAAAAATCTTACAATCACTTATTTGAAAGGAAGTAAATAAAGTAAAATATTTGACAAATACAAATAGAAATAAACATTTCAGCAAAGTAAATCATACCTGCTGCATTCAACTAACTACATCATAAAGGATAGAAATCGTGGATGTAGCAGTGTCTGGCTGAAGAGTTTCAATCTTTTTCTACTACACTCATTATCTTTTTCTCAAGAACACTCTCTTGCATTGTGTCCACTTTTTAGAACTTTGATCATAACTTTTTATAGATATAGTGTGACTGGAATATTTAGAGGACACCTGAATCTCAAAATACACTGTACCTGAAGATCATCTTGTTAAACTTTATTTTACAGAAGATTAATCTCACGAGGGTTATGTGGAGTGTGGTAAGAGAAAACATCCTGTAGAGAGTTTAGAAATAATGAGTATCAGAGCTTCAAGTACCAAATACTAAAATCACCACAAACATGATCTGAGCCAGATAGAAATCAGCAATCTTTGTTGAACATGTTTTCCACTTGTGGCAAGAAATAGCAAATTGCTCTTGAGTAAGCCAGTCTGGTGAAATGTGAGGAAAACTTGATACACAGAATAGGCATCTTCATGCTCAAAGACACAGTGAATAAATGTGAAAAGTATCATTTTTTAGACCAAAGTTTCTAAAAACAAAGTGAGCTCATGTAAGATGACTGAATCTCTTCTGTTCACTTAGTGTTTGAGAAACTGTTCTGAAATTAACCTAAATAAATTGATGAGACAGAAATAATGAACCAGAAAAAGAAGTAAAACAACTTTTGTATATTTAAGGGTCTTTAAAATATTCTGTATAAGGAAGTTTGATACTAGCAAACTTATATTAATAAAATCTGGTTGTATATTCATACATAGGTATTGCGTGTGTTTAAATACATGTATTTTAATACATGCATGTGTATTGTTGGTGCTGAAGTAGCTACACAGACTAACACTACTGTTATTTTTTCCCCCTTATTTTTAAGGATAGATAAGCTCAGACAAGTATTTACATCTGTATCCTCTCAAGAGGTGAAAGTTAAAATGCATAGCTTGGTCTTGTTTTTTTTTTTTTTTTTTCTGGTGAATAGTGTAGGAAAGATGCTTTTAAACTATGATTAGGGAATAAACCTTTTTGGGACTTTTTATTTTAATAAAATGATGAATTCACATAGAATCTTCATTAGATGTATACAATGACTAATTAAGTTTGTTCGAATGTTGTGTGGTGTGTTTGTCATTGGCTTTGATTAGAGGTGATGTTTTTGTGTTTGCAAGAGGGCTGGTTTGAGCCACGGGCAATATTACTTATGCTTTGCCTCCATTTTGGCTTTGGAGTGTGATTGTTGCCTGTGGCTTTGTGGTTGTGTGTTTTTACCTGAAAGCATAAGTAAGTATCTTGGGGTGTTCTTCCTCAGAGAGTTAATCAATTTCCCTAGAGCTGCCTCCTCCTCTTTCTCCTCCTCCTCCTCATTATTATTATTATTATTGGAATTCTTCCCCTATCATATGGAAAATTTCTATACTTCTTTAATGAACTAGGTCTTACAATACTTTCAAATCACACTTTACTATATTTTCCCAAGAAGCCATTTTTACAGTTCAAGCCTAGTGTCCTTTTTAGCTTTTCTTCAGTTCCTAAAGAATATTAGTATAAGATAAACTGTATCAATCATTTCATAACCATTTTGTTCATGTATTTCATCTTTTTGCTTTATATGTAAATGCCTTTCTGGTCTGAAGGTTGGAGGCTCATTTAGGATAACAATAGTGCCATTGAGTGAGAGATGTATTGACCAATCAGTGGCGAGGTGAGTCCCATTGCTCATTCACACAGATTCTGAAGTTTAACGTTGGACAGTATACATCCATTAATATTTTCCCTCATCTATCTCTCTAAGCCTTAAAAAAATCAGAATAGGAACTAAGTTCGGGAAATACAGAGACCTTCCTGGACGGTCTGTATACTTTCTGAAAGCCAAGGGCAAAAATACCCAGTCCTGTGAATGAAGGACCTCCCCTTAGATTCTGGCAGTATTCCTATAAAAAAGGCCACTAGGATGAGCTTCAGATGACTGAATATTTTCAGTCAGTCAGTTACACACCTATGATACCTCTGTCCCACAAGAACAACTCTTTATCTCTGTAATGAATGCAGGAAGGTGGCAGCTCAAACATGTATTCACCATAGCAGATAATCTGTTTCATTTACATTCACAGAAGATCAGAATGATCTGCTTTATGATTACAACAAGGAAACTTTTCCTTGATACACCTACTTAAATTTTACCAGAGTTCTGTGAAAGTTCAGCTGAATGTACTCAGGCCATTGGGCAGTAAACATGTAATAGGTCCTTCATACTGCAGGAAAATTGCCCCTTCATGTTCAAGTTCAATGGTAGTTCCTTTGTTAAAGTAAAACTCAAGAGAAGAGAGTTGGGTGAGTCAGTTAGCACTTCCCTGAATTTCAGTTTTATGATAATGACAATAATACTTGACTCACACAAGGTTTATTGTTCAAGGATGAGTCTGACAGTGTACAGGTGGGTTATTTGTGTCAAGATAGGGCTTAAAGCTTAAAAGTGCACACACAGATGGTGCCACAGACAAATAACCTTTCTGTGGTCATTATGCTTATCTCACAACTTTCCTGATAGATGCTACTTCTGCCCAGTGGGATTTTGATTGATTTTCCATGGTGCTGAAGAACGATATGGAAAATCTCGGGTACCGACGGGTTATGATGAAGAACTTTCCAGGTTCCCACTTCTTTTAAAAGGAGTCCTTTCCTCCCCACACTAATCCTTTTTTAACTTTCTGTCTTAATTGCTCGTAGTTGTTTGGCACAATGTCACCTCATCCCTGTGCTGGGTGAAGTCAACGGGGTTGCACCTCCTTGAGGCCTCCCAGCCTTCGCAATGCTGCCTTCATCTCTTTGTTTCGCAGCGTGTAGATGATGGGGTTAAGCAAAGGAGTAATGACTGTGTAGAAGACGGCCACCACCCCGTCCAGAGGTTCCTGGGAGCCAGGCCGTAGGTAAATGAAGGTGCAGGGCACATAGTAAACGATGACCACCGTGAGGTGGGCAGCACAGGTAGAGAAGGCATTGCGACGCCCGTCTGCAGACCGGATTCGCAGGATAGCAGCCACGATGTAGCCGTAGGAAGTGAGGATGAGCATGAAACAGGTGAGGGCCAGGAAACCAATGTCTACAAAGGTGACCAGCTCATTGATGGTGGTGTCTGCACAGACTAGGCGGAGAATGGCAGGGATGTCACAAAAGAAGTAGTCAACTCGGTTTGGGCCACAGAAAGGCAGCCTGAATATGAAACTCGTTTGGAAAAGTGAGTGGATAGTCCCTCCAACCCACGTGCCCAGAGCTAGGTAGTTACAGACACTGCGAGTCATGATGGTGGCATAGTGTAGAGGTTTGCAGATGGCCAGGAATCGATCATAAGCCATGAGCGTGTAAAGAAAGCATTCAGTGCAGCCCAGGAAATGGAAAGAAAACAGCTGAATCACACATCCCCCAAAGGAGATAATCCTACTATCCAAGAGAAATCCAGATAGCATCTTGGGGACAATAGCAGAAGAAATTGTCATGTCTAAGAAGGAGAGGTGACACAGGAACCAGTACATGGGCCGGTGGAGCCGGATGTCCACCAGGACCGTGAGGATGATGAGCCCATTGCCAGAGACAGTGAGGAGGTAGATGACAAGGAACGCCAGAAAGAGCAGTGGCCCGAGCTGAGGTGGGTGGTGCAGGCCTACCAGAATGAAGTGAGACACAGAGGTCTGGTTGCCACTTTGCATGTCCTTGACCATCACATCTGACAGGGGACAGCAGGAGGAGAGACTTGATGTTCTTGTGAAGTATCTAGACATGGCACATATATTCTGCATTATTCTCAAACAATAATAGAAAAGGTTTCCTGCCTCCCCTCCTCTCTTTCCCTCCCTCTCTTGCTTCCTGTCTCCCTCTTCCTGTCCCTTCCCCCTTTTACTTTTGTATCACACTCTTGTCCTTATCACTTTTTCCCCTCTCACCCCCTCCAACTGAGATTCTATTTGTTTGCAGAGACCATCTCAGCATTAAAACTAATGATCTGCTCTCCTTATCCATAGTTTTTCTTTCCAAATTTTCAGCTGTGGCCACCCATGGTCTGAAAACATAATTTACCTCACTTTTTCAGGAGAGTGAGAACGCAGAACTTTTACTGCAGTGTATTATTACCCTTTACTAACTGCTGTTGCAGAGCTCATCTTTTCAACCTTCTGTACTGCCACAGAAGTCGCAGTTCTCGGTGACAAGTTTGCACAATGCACTACCAGTATCCAGCATCTGGATCTCTGCAATGCTTAAGAAGGCTCATGACTGAGGACACCAAGGCCCATGTAACTGCGTGGTCACTGTTTTGTGTGTTCTGCATGTTCTGAATTAGGCTGAAGGATAACTCTGAAGATAATCTGGATCAGAAAACTCAGAGACAAGACTGACCTTTGCTAAATAGTGCACAAAAACTCTCCTTTCATGCCTAATGCTTTCGGTCTCAGTTGTCTCCTCTGTGCCCCAAACCTCTAACATTTGATAAAGTTGCATTTCAGAGGGATCCCCATCACCATACCTCTCCTTCCCTTTTGGATTCTGCTGATGAGCTCTACTCAGATGTGAAGCCTCAGTGAGGCCACTGCCAGCTGTTTTCCCCAGCCTCTTCTTGCATGTTGCTGTTTCTCAAGGAGGCCCATTTCTGCAGCTTTATGGGCTGTGCTGCTTGTTTGTGAAATTATGCTCTTTCTCCTTCCCCTTTATAGACTCTGTGATGCTCTTGGCAGTGGGGCCCCTTGTTTTTGGCCTCTGGGGTCTTGCTTTCCGCCCAGCGGGCTCTTCCTTCTTACAGTCGCAACGGGGAATGAGTTACGGGGGTGCTGAGACCATCTCTGCCTTTTCCATTGGGGGCAATTAACTTACTAAGTGTAAGTAAATTTCACTGGGCTTTGTTAGTGGCAGACCATTTGGAATTTTGCTTAACTGTTGTCAGAGTTCCTGTAGCACAGGACCCTGAGAAGAAGCATGTGGTAAACACACTGAAAGCCCCCTTCCTCCTCTCCGGGTTTTAGTTTTCTCACCTTGAAACTTCCGATAATGCTCAATTGCTCACTTGTCCCATGAAGTTCCGGGTGGAATTTGAAAGAACTTTAAAGCTAAAAGTATTAAATGAATGTCATTTACTAATTACTTTAAATGTACCATTCAGATTTAACTTGGAGTAAGTTACTAGGGCCATGCATTAGAGACTGTCATACTATCTGTGGCAGAGTGGTGTCTGGTTTTCCAGAATAAACACAGCTGGATTGTGAGGGCCTTTGGAGAAGTGTCTCAAAATACATACAATGTTACACTTGAAGAAATGGAATTACAGGAAGTAAAGGCATCTTCAAAAGTTAATGTTGTACAATTGAATGAATTAATCCTATGCAAGTCTCTGTAGACAAATCATATGAATTTATTCAGCTCCAGGCATAGAGAAGCTTGTAGTTCTGAACTAGGGTTGGTGAGCTGCATATAGCAAACACTTGCTAAAACATGTATCTTCCGGTGTTTAATACAGTTTAAATATTAAAAACGATTACTTCGCATTTTAAGGAACACATTCGTGAAATAACACATTGCTCTTGGCCTATATTGACTAAATTATTCTGTAATAAAGGAGTCACACCAAGTATTTTGGTTAGCGTTCACCTGTTTATTTCCCTATTGCATGGATATTATTTCCCCTACTTCCTGATGATGGGAAGTATAAACCAGATTTATCTTTGATAGTAGATCATTCCACCTAGAGAAAATAATGTGGAAGGGACTTAGGACTGTACCTACATCATCCTTCCATTACAGGAAGGATGTCCATTAGACATCCTAGTCTAATATTTCTGAAAAGAGTATACATTTAAAGTGAATAATGTGAGGAAAGAGAACACTTGGTTATACAAGGGCTTTGGCTCAAAATTCTAGTGTGGATCCCTGGTCTTCAGAAGTTAGGGCAGATGCTTCATCTGTTTGGAAAAAAATGGTTGTTGTTAGTTTGTTAACTCTAGACCTCCTATAATTTGATTTTCTTACATGGATGGGTATATGGAAGGAAAGAAGGAAGGAAGGAAGAAAGGAAAGAAAACATCTTCTAAAAAGACACTATCTTATCTTTTTTCATTTTGAAATAGAAGAAAAAAAAATGGAGCAGGAAAAATTTTGTTTTAAGAGGGGGAAGCAGCATTACCAGGCCACAGAAGAAGACAATGCAGCCACTCCTGATGAGACCTAATTGACTAGGATCAGAAGGAAGGAAAAGAAGACCTCCCTTATCAGTGGACTTGGGGAGGGGCATGAATGGAGAGGGTGGAGGAAGGAGGGAACCACAGGGGGGATACAAAGTGAATAAAGTGAAAAAAAAAACAATGTTGCAAAAGAAAATAATAAATTTAATCACTAGTGAGAAAAAAAAAGAAGGTATGAAGAAGGGAAAGAGCATGAAGAAACATCTGGGACTTAAAAGGTAGGTAAGAGTCTTCCTACTAGAAATAGAGTGATCTAGTTGAATGAGTAGAATTACAGACTGGTTGGATAGCTCACTGTGTAATGGTGCTTTCTGCCCAAGCCTGACCTGAGTTTGATTTCCAAGAAGCCATTTAGAGGTGACAGGACAGAAATAATTTCACAAAGTTGTACCAAGACAGGCACATGCCTCACCCTGGCACCATACACACAGGCACACTAATAATTGTTAAAAATACAAAAAAGTTAAAGAAAGAATGAATGGGTTTTCCTGAGGTATGCAAAAGAACTTGTGGTGAAAACTCACACATTTTAGGAGGGAGCTTATCTATTCATGTTGCTAGGCTTTATGTATTTTAAACTCTCTTTCTGAGAGGAAGGCTGTTTTCTGTAACGAATTTAGATAGAGAGACAATGAGGTGTAGTAAATGCATTGCAGGAATATGTTCTGTTTCCAGGAAGCATCAGTGCAAACATTTACTCACTAAGTGTCTGTGATGATATATGGTTTGTACTGGCAAAAAAAAAAAAAAAAAAATATATATATATATATATATATATTTTATATAAATAAGGAAAATTAATTCACTATGGTTAAATAAATAAAAGTATCATGCCATTATGAGATATCAAACAGCAGTAGAAAAAACTAAAATATAACCACAGTGCCTAATACTGAATGTTTACCTGAGATAACTTCAGTTGGTGGAGAAAGCAGGAGGAGAAGTGTGGTTAACCAACCTTTCACCATTTTCTCTAAAGCAAAGACAATTCAGATATTATGTGAACATAGAGAAATGGGCACAAGAATATGAACTGGATTACTAGTACAAAATTAAGGGATGGTAGTGATTAAGAAAAACAAAACAAAACAAATAGCCTCACTTTACCTAAAAATAAAAATAACACTGTAGCAAGTATGACATAATTTAATACTTTCGAAGTTTCTTGGTCTCTCTCATGAATGTCTATTTGGTACCTGTGTGCATATATATGTTTTCTCGCTCAGTGTGTGTGTGTGTGTGTGTGTGTGTGTTCTACTGGGGAAGCCAGAGATCTATACAAGGAGACTCCCTTTTTTGCTCTCCATGCAGGTCTCCACAGTTATGCAGCCAGCATTTTACCCATGTGCTTTTCAAGAGTGTTATAGCTCTGTTAGAAATTTCGTACTGCACCAACTAATAATAAATACAAACAGGTTTGTGATACTATACCACTTGGCTTTGTTCTATTGTGAATTATTAATACACCTTTGTTGCCTAATCTTCCATTTGAAGGACAGTTTTTTTTTTTTAAATCAATTTGTGGACATACCCTAGTTCAGATCTCAACTCTTTGTCAAGTACGGGAGCTGTAAATATTTTTCTCACTCCAAGCTTGGATTTTTCTGTTTAAATATTGTAATGTAATATAAACAGTAATGATGAACAAGAAGAAAAGATACATAAGAATAAAAAGGATGCCATCTACAACATCGCCTAACATTTAAAGAATGAAAAAAAAAAAAAAAACAACTCTTAGCTTTATTTTTTATTTGGAAAAAGAAAATTTTAACAACACAATTAAAAGATGCTCTATACCCACCATACCACTAAAATAGAAAAATTGGCTGTAGCCAGATGTGGACAGAGTGGAGATTTCAAACCCTGTTAACAACCCTTAGTTAACAAACTAGGGGTCTAAATTAAACCAACCATATGCAGTTTTTAGAACCCAGAAATTGTACTCCAAGGAGTGTGTTTGTTTGTGTGTGTGTATTGTGTGTGTTGATTAAATATGCATATGCAAAGTCAAGTATGTGCCAAAAATGAAATGGTGTCATGGGTAATTGTTGGAAAATTAAAATTTCATAATAACATCTTTATCTACATCAGTATCTGAAAATACATATTCAAACTGGAATATTGTAATGTGATTTTGAGTAGTGAAAACATGGACACTAAAACTGCTGGAGCCGATTGAAAACCAGTGAATGTACAAGCAGCGAATTACACAGCAGTCTATTGCAGCATACCTATATGTGCTCAGCAAGTACCCTCTTCACGTGGTACGTTCATCTATATTTGTGAGGGTTCGATGTAGAATATACTGCATCTGTCAAACACACACATATATATCTCAACCACTCTGGGCTGAGTCTTACATCACCTAGGTGGTTTGATAACATGTGGAGATGTCAAATGTGATGGGCATGGGCAGCACAATCTTTCACCGTGCATCAACAGCCCACAGGAAACCTATCTTACCTAAAACGCCGATGATGACCAGGATGTTAGTGTAGGTAAAGATGGCTAACACTATGGCAATAGATTTAGCAAAGTACTCTTGAGATCTATGTAATAACAGTTGCCGATGAAGCAGAGGGTTGTGGTGTATTTATAGATGGGGAGATTTAACATTTTAAAGATCCCAGGTCTACTGAGGTAGTTGTATAGATTTGAAGTTCTACAAAGACTTTTTCAGAGTGTTTTTCTGCACATGTGGAAATGCAGATCTTATAGTATACACTGCATTAAAATGGAACATATGACATGAACGATCAAGATAGTCTTCGAGAACCTGAGAACAAAAAAGAAAAAAGAAGAAGAATTCCAAAGCTATACATAGGAACCACCAAGGAGCTAGCGTTTGTATGAGGATGGACAAAGAGCGAAACAGAGCACACCGAGAAGCAATTATGTAGAATGCGGCGCACAGCAAATTGATGCTCTGTGTGGTAGAGGAAGGCACAATTCTTCAAAGGCACTATTCTTCAAAATTATTATTTTGGGTTAGCTGGAGCTTCAAGTGAGAGAAGTCTTGACCTTGGTTTTCAAGGTATACATCAGAAAATCAATAACGTGTAGGCTGTGGCATTAGTTACATCAGCTTTTATGATAATTACATAATGATATTTAAGGTAAACAGAAAGAAAAGACTAAACATACGAAATTATACACTGTACTTCAGTTATTTCACTGTGAAAGAAAGCTTGTGCAGTTCACCCGTAATCATAACATAGCACATAAAACAAACTTAGTGATTTACAGAAAGAAAACCATAATTGGAAACTTAAATTTTTAAAAGAGCACGTTAGCTAATGCGCTAATCCCAACTTTAATCCCAGATTCTGCAGGGAAATAAAGCCATCTTTATATAAAATCTAAAGTAAAATTAAACCCAAGTAAGTAAATTAGAATAATTATTTTAAGCACTAAATGTTATAGAAGAAAAAAACTTGATAAATATTTTGCATTGGTAAACTTTGCAAAACAACATACCAACTTTGAAACTCTACTGAAATCTTTGGATAAAATTTCTTAGAATAGTAAAAAATACGTGAAAGCAGGAATATCTAAATAATGACAGTATCAGTGTTTTCCATTTGTAAAAAGTGCTTATATAAACAAAATAAGAAAAACACTAGCATCCCAAAGGAAAAAAAATAAAGTCCTTGATGGGACAATCTACAGAGAAGCTAGCATAAATGGTTTTTAGGTTTGCAAAAACACTGATACAGAATAAATAACACATGATTATGACGTACAATTGGGAAGGTATTATCTCTAGACAGTCTTTTAGGAATAAGGAGTCTAAAATCCTAAGTAATAATTTGGGTGTTTTATCTGTGTATGAAATGGTCAGAGAGACAATGATACTGGACTGGGGTGTGCAGATGGCCATGGCCAGGCAGACTTTGAACAGTGTTCAAGGGAGAGCAAGTGATATTTTATCATGGGAAGAGAGAAAAAGATAACAGTTCAGCTTTTCTCTCCTTAGATATAAGTATTCATCCCAGGAGACATGGGCTGTCCCAGGAGGAGTCAAGTGAGAAAAGCATGAAGAGATGTGCCTACTTATCTATAATCTACCTTGGCGAATTCGTGTTCTTATACTCATTGAGATACTATGGAAACCCAGTTTTTTTTTTTTTTTTTTTTTTTTTTTCTTGGAGGCAGGTAACCATGCCAACCAAGTTAAATACTTGCACATTTAGTGATGCTGATTTCCAGTCTCCATACTTCACCTGGTTGGCTGCTGATAAGTAATGGACCAGGTTTGTTAACTTGGTGTATCGGTTCTGTGAGTGATAGCTCATAGACTAGTACCTACCTACTCTACAGCACACAGAAAGTGAAACATTTGAAGGAAAAAAAATCAGATGAATTTTTCTCTGCAATAAATCATATCCTCTAAGGTGAGTTTTAGATGAATGTAATAAAATATCTCCTGCTTTCCATTTTGTAAACTTTAATTTTAAATACAGAAATGTTTCTTTAACATCATCTAAATTTAGTTAGCTAGCATTCCTATTAGATGATTTGCACTTAGGCAGATAAGATATATAAACAGGTAGGTAAGGAGATGGATATATCTATATCTATCATTTCTATCAGTCCATCTATCTATCTATGTATCTATCCATCTATTGATATATCCATCTATTGACAGACAGATAGGGTGGTTACAAACAGTGGCCATGTTGTCAAAGCATTAAAGTAACTCAAATATTGATCTTTTGGATGGGAATTCCAGCCATGGACATAACCTGATAAAATGTTTTTTCATCAAACATAATATGAATTTCTTTTTTGTGATTTCATTCTGTTAATATTGTAGAAATTTTAGGCTTATATTTCCTCTCTTTGATGAGTCCTTAATTAAAACTGATGATTGTAACAATCCTATGTCTACTAGCTCACATTTGGGGGAAAAAAAAGAAGCTTTATTTTTCCCTAAACTTCATTCCCTGGGATTAAAATGAATTTTATAGTGGGTTTCATAGTAATAGGAACAGGGACTGTCTCTGACATGAACTGATTGGCCTGCTCTTTAATCACCTCCCCCTGAGGGGTGAGCAGCCTTACCAGGCCACAGAAGAAGACAATGCAGCCACTCCTGATGAGACCTAATTGACTAGGATTAGAAGGAAGGAAAAGAAGACCTCCCTTATCAGTGGACTTGGGGAGGGACATGCGTGCAGAGGGGGAAGGAAGGGAGGTATTGGGACCGGAGGAGGGAGGGAACCATAGGGGGCATACAAAGTGAATAAAGTGTAATTATTAAAGAATTAAAAAAGAAAAAATCAATTTTATTTTATGTGAAGCCTCTTATTAGCAAATCCCAGTTTCTCTTGAGTGGTGGGCATCTCTCACCACTTTTATCCATAGAACAATTAACTATCATAATCTCAGTATCAATGAATAAGTGCTAACATCCTTGGACATACTTTTATTAAGTACAAATAATTATACCCCATTTCAACTATATGAGATCTCATTTTTTCTTGACAGCAATGTCTCTTGGTTACACCAACGTAACTTCGTTACATTTTCCTGTGTCAGGCTTCAGGTGTTGAAGAAGCAACACAAACTTGACAAAAATGTTTCTCATGAGAGCATCTTTGGTGTTTATGAAAAATGGGAGGTGAATTAGGATTCAGTTTGATCTTAACAAAGCTGAAGTTACAAAATATTCAGAAAACTAGGTTAGAAGGGTGAATTACAGGGAATGTTGGGTTCCTAATAGAGCCTATCAGGCATAGCACATAAGAGGTTGACTTTCTTAGATGCTCATAGGAGATCATCAGGTGGAAGAAGGACAGGATGCCAGGCACGATGAGGTTTCATTTTTTCTAGGATGTGAGAAATGGAGTAGGGAATCTCTCTGAGGAGGCTGAATGATATTATTGCTAACTCTGAGAGACCATAGGGGAGTCCTGTGAGAATCTGGGGTGTGATGGGGCCACCATCAGCAGTAGCAAGAATGAAGGCTTTCTGGAAAGCTACTTTTGAAACAGATGTGTCTACAAACACAAAGATAGCATACTTATTCTTTCTGTAAGTTCAAGAAAGGCAATTCTATAGTGCTTCTACAGAGTATAATGTTTGATTGACTATCAGTTATTAAGCAGTTATCACACGTCAAACCCCTGTAATAAGTTGTCCATGTCTACCATCCTATTTTATTGCCTGTGACTTCTCAGGGTAACAGGTAACAGGTGAGGGTAGCAGAGAACATGATTTAAGGTTGTTGTGAACTTCAGGAATTCTCATGACAGCAACCAAATTCTTGCCTCTGTAAGTTTTTACATCATCTTTGGAGAGAAAAATAAAGAATGGGAGGTAGAATTCCCAGAAAGCAGTCAAGGAGCACATGCTTCTTGCATGGCCATCTTTTCCTCAAGTGTGGTTGAGGATCATGAATGTGATGGGGTGCCACTGCGTCAGCTATACTGTGTCATCTCACCTCACACTTTGTCTCAGTAACGGGGAAGTGGCTGTTCCAGCTTTGAAACTCTAACTGCCACATTGCAGGAATCCTGGTGGCTATGACTTCAGAGGATCCATGTTTGCCTGAAGAATCCTAGGGTAAAGTCACTTACCACCAAGAACATAGAGCCCCACTCTGGGAAGTGCAAGGAATGAAGTTCCATTATCAGGCTCAATAGGGATGGAAAAAGCTCTAGGGTTGGAAATGAAATTGATCCCCATCAATTTCATTTCAATTGGTTAAAGTTTGATGATAACTTGAGTAGATACCCAGCTGAACTGATTTAAAAAAAAATTAATCATTTTGTATCCCGATCACAGCCCCCTCCATCCTTTCCTCCTGGTCTCTCCTTCCCATCCTCTTTCCCCTTCCACCCTTCCCTTCTCCTCAGAAAGAGTAGGCTCCCCCTTACAAACCCACCCCAGCCCATCAAGTTGTATCAGGACTTAGTAATCCTCTTCTATTGAGGCCAGGCAAGGCAGCCCAGCTAGGGGAAAGTGATCCAAAAGCAGGGAACTGAGTTCATGTCAGATATGACCCATGCTCCCATTGTTGCTAGAGGACCCACATCAGGAGCAAGAGACCCATCAGTTACATATGGGTCGTGAGTCTAGGTCCAGTCCATGCATGCTCTTTGGTGCTTCAATCTCTGTAAACCCCTATGAGCCTATGCTAGTTGACACTGTTGGTCTTTTTGAGAGGTTCTTGTCCCTTCTGGGACCTCCTCCTCCTCCTCCTCCTCCTCCTTCTTCTTCTTTTGTATACATTCATTTCTTATATCCTGACACATACCAAGTATCATAATGCTTTATGTTACATTGTATCTTTTAAATAGCAAACACTTTCCTAAGAACATACTTCCAAACTCACATACCCTTGGAATTGTGCAGAAGCAACTAGATCCCAAGGAAAAGAGGCTTGTCCTCCAACTATATTTCAGTCTTTTGTGCTGTAAGAACTTATTTTTTAGTTTGCCTACTTACAAAGCACTTTCACAAAGTCACATGAAAGTATTTACATGTATTGGGGCTCTTTACCCACACTCCTCCACAACACTCCCCCAGGTCCACCTAATGTTTAGCTGTGGATCTCATCACCTGTTTTGTTCCACTGCTGGGTGGAGCCTCTCAGAAGACAGTCATGCTAGGTTCCTGTCTGCAAGCATAGCAGAATATCATTAATAGTGTCAGGGGTTGGCTTTCTCCTATGGGATGGGTCTCAGGCTGGGCCAGTCGTTGGCTGGCCATTTCCTCTTTCTCTGCTTCATCTTTATCTCTTTGCATCCCGTAGGCAAGGTAGATTTTGGGTCAAAGGGTTTTTGGATGTTTGCTGACCTGACTTGTAAAAAAAGGGTGTGGATACAACATTTGCATTCCATTCACCAATTTTTGTAACATGTAGCAATGACTGTGGTTGTGTTTGGTAGGTGAAAGGTAATAAAACATTCTCTTTTCTGTCTTTTTTTTTTTTTTTTTTTTTTTGGTGTTTGCATGCATATTTCTGCATCTCTCTCTGCATTCTGCTTGAGAGAGGAGAGATACTGAAAACATTTCATTGTCCTTACCAAAGAAGATTTGGAAAATGCAAAATTGTGTGAACACCAGCATTATCTATCATGGCTGATACAGTAGCCACATAGAGAAGTAACTCTCTGTTCTCAGTTACATACAAATTGAACTAAACAGAAGATGAGAAGAAATGTCAAATGGGAGTGCAGTGAGCATATTCTTCCTCTCAGGCCTTCTCCACCCTCCAGCCCTGGACACCATGCTCTTTGGAATTTTCCTGGTGATTTACGTCCTCACCGTGCTGGGCAACCTTCTCATCCTGACCGTGATCAGGGTGGACCCCCGCCTCCACACGCCCATGTACGACTTCCTCAGCAACCTCTCCTTTATTGACATGTGGTTCTCCACAGTCACAGTGCCCAAAATGCTGATGACTTTGGTGTCCACGGAGGGTGGGGCTATCTCCTTCCACAGCTGTGTGGCACAGCTCTACTCCTTCCACTTCCTGGGGAGCACCGAGTGTTTCCTCTACACAGTCATGTCCTATGATCGCTACCTGGCCATCAGTTACCCACTCAGGTACAGCAGCATGATGCACGGGAGAGTGTGTGCCCTCCTGGCTGCTGGTACCTGGCTCACTGGCTCCCTGCACTCTGCTGTCCAGACTGCTCTGACCTTCCGTTTGCCCTACTGTGGACCCAACCAGATCCAGCATTATTTCTGTGATGCGCCTCCCATCCTCAAGCTGGCCTGCGCAGACACCTCAGTCAATGAGATGGTCATCTTGGTGAACATTGGGGTAGTGGCTGCAGGTTGCTTTCTTCTGATTTCTCTGTCCTATGTGTCCATCGTCTGCTCCATCCTGAGGATCCGCACTTCAGAGGGCAGACACAGAGCTTTCCAGACATGTGCCTCGCACTGCATTGTGGTCCTTTGCTTCTTTGTGCCCTGTGTTTTCATCTACCTGAGGCCAGGCTCCAGGGATGCTGTGGATGGAGTGGTGACAGTTTTCTACACTGTGCTGACACCGCTACTCAACCCTGTTGTGTACACCCTGAGGAACAAGGAGGTGAAGAAAGCCCTGCTGAAGCTAAAAGACAAAGTAACATCTTTTCAAAGACAGTAACACTGCAAAGGAGGTACTTAATTTTTTAAAACAACAATAAATGTAACTTAGTTATAAGTCACTACTTAAAATCAGCTCAGCTTTATACCGTTTATACTTTTTTAAGCGTCTTAGAAGTTACAATTATATCAACCATGCATAGCAAATATGTTCATATTCTTATTATGATCTCTCTCCTAAAAATTTGCTTTTGAAAGGCTCATTTGTCATGCAAATGAGTTCATGAATATGTAATCATTGTGCTACTGTTCAGAAGCAGCAGCAGTCATCAACAGTCACGTTATCCTGTAGCTGTGGCTTTTCACATGTATATTTTATTCTTTTACTGGTTCTGTTTGTATTTAAAGTAAAGCTAATGTATTAAAAACAAGCTCATAATATACACTGTGTTTGTGCAATTATGTCTTTATAGAAATTTGTAGTTTTAGAAATACTAATATTTTAGTAGGTAAAAATACGAAGTTGTTCAAATGTGTAAAATTTGACCAAAATAATATTTTTGTGTATACACAAAATGTATGTTTTAAAGTAGTGGTTTAATAATGATTTAGAAATACTTATGAAATGAATTATGGAATTATTATCTTGATTATGTGTATTAAAAATCAATATAATAACTCTCAGGTATTTAGGTTGGAGAGGTGGCAATTGGTTAAGAGTACCTGCTGCTTTTGCAGAGAACCTTGGTTAGGTTTCCAGCCCACAGGGTTGCTTACAACAGTCTATAACTTGAGTTTCAGGAGCTCGGTCACCCTATTCTGGTCCCCACCAGCATCAAGCATGTATATGGAACACATACATACATGAAGAAAAGCAGTTACACATATGAAATTAAAAAATAAATATATTTTAAAATTCTTCAAAAATTAAGTAACTATTGAACATGTAGATAAACACCTACCAGTCAAGAATAGTTTTGTTTCACTAGGATGATTTGGAATTGTGTGGAGCTCTTTTTGATTGTCATGGGTACTGGTACACAGTGGTTGTATGTCAAGAATTCAGATAAACATTCTACAGTCCATGGGATATCACCAGAACAATACTTAAATTTCTCAAATATTCAATAATGTTCATTGTAAGAAATACCCCAGGTATCAATGTAAGTAAAGACAGTAAGACAATGACAATGGATTTTACAAAATAGTTTTGAGATAGATGTAAAGTTTTCTGAAGAAATGGAGCATTGTATTGTGCTCATGGAATGGGTGGTTCTACATTAAACTTACATACATTTCCCATTGATTTAGACCAGTGGCCTTCATCTGTGTATTTAAAAAATCCCACGATGTCATGGTAACCTTGAAGAAAAGAAAAAAAATGAGACCATTCACAACATCTAACAAATGGAAAAAACAAAAAAAACAAACAAACAAAAAAAACAACTCCTTAAAGATCATCAGTAATCTAGGGAGTAGTTGTGTGAGGTCTGACAAAAAATACAGGAGACTGAGGAGTAAAAACGCAGCTGCATGTTCACATGACAAACAGTCTGCCCACAGCAGAGAAAGATGGCATCTTCAGCAAGTTGTTTTGAGGTATTTGTGTAAACGAGAATACATTTTGACATCTCAAAATGTAGACATAAAATATACAGAGTTTATTTTGATTGCTTATATTGGTATTCTCTGGGACATTCGTTTAGACAGTGCTCGTTTGAAGCAAACAACCAAAAGATGCTGACAAGACAATTTATTCATTAGACTATGTTATACCATACAATACAAATTTTGGATTTCGTTTTTACCAGTCAGAATGTTATGAATCTAAATAAACAAGAATATATCTGATCAAAAGTCATTGTATTTAGTGAAATAATTATAGATGCCATTTTAAATTACATAGAAAAATTATGCATTTTTTGGTGAAATAAAGGTTAAAACAAAGAATACTACATTAAACTTTATTAAATTTTACTTAATTTAAAATGTATTAAGATTTTTTGCATATAATATATTTTGATCATATGATTTTCCCTCTTCCCAATGTTTCCTACTTCCCTTACTCATACACTCTGTTTCTCTTAAAAAGGCAGACCTATCAGGTCTCATCAGGACTGTCTGCATTGGGGATAAGGAGAGGAGAAGGTAGGGGGCTACAGCTGGGATACAAAGTGAATAAATTGTAATAAATAAAAAGTATATATTAAAAAAAGGCAGACCTAAACGAACAAACAAAAATCTTCAACAAGACAAAAAAAAAAAAGAATATATCAAAAGAAAACAAAAGGAAAGCCCTATATAGACCATTTTATGTGCAAACCACTTTTTAGTACAGGGCCAGCCCTGGTGTTTGGCTAGTATCCGCACTGACACTCCATTAGAGAAAACTGATACACACACACACACACACACACACACACACATATACATATACATATATACTTTTTTTTTCTTCACAGAAGCTATCAGTTGCGAATATCTTCTTGGTTAGAGGTGGAACTTTGTATCCACTTTCCCTTTTCTGGAGCTCTTTCTTGTGCTTTCATGGTCTCTAAGAGTTCATGAGTATATCAGCTCGGTTGTGTCTGGGAGATGCTAAAACATTAACTTTTTATGTAATCGAAAGTTAATAAGTCTCAAGTGTCAGGATGAGTTCTCACATTGGAATAAATTTATTAAATTCCCTGCAACCTTAAAAACCACACAAAAGTTAGGAACGTGGATGCTTGAACTGATGACAAAAGATGGAACCATAAACAGCGGCATGCCGCCACAGACAGCAGTAAAGGGATCCCCGTGTGTACTTTGGGAAGTTTTTAGGTGGAGAGCAGACACTGGAGAGATCTGAGATGTGGTACAATTTGAGAAGACATTCTTGTTTATGAAAAGCCTTTTGATTTTTCCTTTGTGTCTTGCTGACTTTTTTTTTTTTTCTTGCTTGTTAAGGGAATTTGGAAACCCGGGAGCAATCCCATCCCTTGAGACATAAAACCAAGTTACGCTTCTGCATATTTAGTCACACTGGTTTTCTAGTCTCTGAACTAACTACCTTGAGTTTTAAGTAGAAAAGGCCATCCATTTCTCATCCCAGAGTGTCTCTTCATGTGATAATCTGCAAACGAGTGTTTGTCCATTGCATGGAGCATGTGAAACAGTTTTGGAAAAGCTGAGGTAGGTTTTGCTACTAAAATGAGCCACACCTTGTAGATGTTCTTGAGTGGATTTAATTCGTTCTTCATCCAGTTTCTTTTCTCCTTTAGTGTAAATATTCACATTGTGTTAGACTTCATCCTAACTGTAGCTGCAGTCTCTCTCACCACATAGAGAGGTAAAGTAGAAAGATGGGTAGGTGAGCGATTGCGTGATCTCAAGGAATATCGATGTTGTTATAGGAGCCATGTAAGTTAAACGTTGACCTTGATTGAGAATCCTGCTGGAGACTCAAGGTACCTTGGACTTCTCCTCATGGACATTTTCTTTTTCATCAGTTCTAAATATATTTTTATTTGTTATTGGGTCCTGTTGCTGCAGTAGATATTTTATGGCTCTGGTCCATCCCTGATCGAAGGGTCCCCGTCATCATACTGGTAACTTCAATAATCTAGTTTTTACTATTTTTTTCTCGTATTTGTTAAGAAGACTTTTTTTTTTTTGTTTTCTGTAGCAGAAGCCACATTCGTTACAGAGAAGATATTTGGAATCTTCTAAGAGTATATCTTTTTTTTTCTTTATTAGAGAAAAAAGTCAATTCACAATACAGTAAAGTTAAAACAAGTAAAATCACAAAATTGTTAGGTATGGACAGTATTTTGTATTAAGCAAAAATAATCTTTTCAGTCATAAATAATTAGCCTCAGTCATAACTAATAAATAAATAATTAGTCATACACAATAATCCCACGATTGAGTGACATGGAGCCCATCGGAATTGCTTTCAATTTTAAGTCACAGATACTGAATAAGCAACACAGACTTGGCAGAAACATTTCCTTCTGTGAGAGCACTGTTTTTGTTTGAGGGTTATGATGAAAGGGGATATGGATAAAATATTATCTCTAACAAGAACGGTATCAGAAAGTAATCTTAATCCTAGTATTAAAATATGCATAGCAAAAACATTCTTTCTTACTCAGCATTGGAGGGCTAAGAGAGCACTTATGAATTTGATGTTCTTAATAATATATAGAAAGGGAGCAAACGGGGTTTAACATGTATGAAGGTGTCTCTTTTCTGGAGAGAGGGTATGCTGTAGGTACGTCTGCTGTGTAACTGGACATCTGATATTCTTATGCAACTTGGAGTTTCTAGGGAGACTCTGAGAAGCAGGCAGTAATGGGCACCATTAAATGAGAGGAAGAAAGCCCTTAACAGCTTGCTGTCTCCATCCCTCCATTGAGGGACATCTTGGTTGTTTCCAGATTCTGGCTATTACAAATAAAGCTGCTATCAACTTGGTTGAGCAAATGTCCTTATTGAATGGTGGGTCATCTTTTATATGCCTGGGAGTGGTATAGCTGGATCTTGAGGTAGCACTACTTGTAGTTTTCAGAGAAAGTGCCAGATTGATCTCCAAAGTGGTTGTATAAGGTTACATTTCCACCAGCAATGGAGGAGGGTTCCCCTTTCTCCACAACCTCTCCAGCATGCATCATCCCTTGAGGTTTTAATCTTAACCATTCTGATGTGTGTAAGGTGAAATCTCAGGGCCATTTTGATTTGCCTTTCCCTAATGACTAAGAATGTTGATCATTTCTTTAAGTGTTTCTGTGCCATTCAATATTCCTTTGTTGAGAATTCTCTGTTTAGCTCTCTACCCCATCTTTAATTGGATTACTTGATTTGTTGGAGTTTAATTTCTTGAGTTCTTTATATATTCTGGATATCAGCCCTCTGTCAGATGTAGGGTTGGTGAAGATCTTTTCTTCACCAACGACAGTCTGTAGGCTGTCGTTTTGTTCTGATGACAGTGTCCTTTGCTTTACAGAAGCTTTTCAGTTTCATGAGGTCCCATCTTAGAGCCTGTGATGTTGGTGTTCTGTTCAGGAAGTTGTCTCTTGTGCCAATGAGGTCAAGGCTCTTCCCCACTTTTTCTTTGAACAGATTTAATGTGTCTGGTTTTATGTTGAAGAATGGATACATAAATTGTGGTAATTTACAGAATGGAATATTACCCAGAAATTAAAAACAAGAAAATCTTGAAATTTGCAGGCAAATGGTGGGAACTAGAAAAGATCATTCTGAATGAGGTATCCCAGAAGAAGAAAGACACAGACGGTATATACTCCCTTATAAGTTGATATTAGCTATATAATATAGGATAAACATACTAAAATCTAAAATCTACAGTCCTAAAGAAGCTAAATAACAGGGAGGACCCTAGGGAAGAGGCTGAAACCTCACTCAGAAGGGTAAACAGGATAGACTTCAGAAGTAGGAAAGGAGAAGAAATAGGACAGGATCCTTCCACAGAGGAACTCTGAAAGACTCTTTCCACCAGGGTATTGAAGGAGATACTGAGACTCATAGCCAAACTTTGGGCAGAGTTCTGAAAACCTTGTGGAAGAAGAGGGAGATAGAAAGACCTGGAGGAGAAAGGAACTCTATAAGGAGACCAAAAGAGCCCAAAATCCTGGACCCAGAGGGGCTTGCAGAGACCAATACTCCAACTAAGGAGGATGCATGGAGAGGTCCTAGACCCCCTCCTCAGAGGAAGCCCATTCTAGGGAGTCAGTGTCCAAGTGGGCTCCCTAGTAATGGGTACATGGGCTGTGTCTGGCAGAAACTCAGTGAACAGCTCTTTGATCACCTCCCCCTAGGGGTGGGGCAGCCTTGTCAGGCCACAGAGGAAGATGATGCAGCCAGCCTTGATGAGACCTGATAGGCTAGGATCAGATAGAACGGGAGGATGTTCTCCCTAATCAGGGGACTAGGGAAAGGGCATAGGGGGAGAAGGGAGAGGGTGGGTGGGACTAGGAGGAGAAGAGAAAGGGGGCTACAGCAGGGATACAAAGTGAATAAATTGTAATAAATAAATAATTTAAAACAAAACAAAACAAAAACCCCACAAAACAGCTTGCTGTCAAACAGGGAGTTTTCTGGGATCCCAGAGAAAACTGACACGTTACTTTTACGAGATCTGGGAGAGGCAACACTGCATTTCTTCAGAAAGACTCAATACTGTATGGTCCACTGTCATTCACTGAGTAGAGACTGCACATTAATCTTAGCCTGCATGTTTTCAGCTAGGGAGAAAAGTCTTAGCATTGTTCAATAACATGTAATAGTAAGTGATTCAAATGTGGCATGGATGTCAAGAAACTCATTAATGTCTGCAAGTTTTTGATTATTGAACTTTCTTTGGGGATCCAAAGAAGAAAACTGATTCTGGTAGGTGAAACTCTAAACAGACTCCAGCATTGCTACAAATTGGTGTATTTTCCCTGAGCAATCATGTTTCCCCAAATATGTACCCAGCTATGAACATGGCTAGAAATTACTTCACCGATTATCTGGCACCACACATTATCTTAGCAATGGGAAAGCATCTGTCATGCATTGAGGTGGCCAGGTACCGAGGACTGGGTAGGTCCTCAGGTGACTTCTTGAAGCCTAAGGTGATGGAATCCGCTAAGAACCATTAAACACATGAGAAGCTCAGATCTAAAATTGTACAAAACTAACTTCTACTAATGCTATAAAAGCTTTGAATAAAATCTGACCCTCAGGTGAGATTGTACCATCAATTTTCACCCTGAGTTCTAAGGCCCATGAGTTATATATACCATGACAGCTCTGACCCACAAAAGGATAAGAATAACAGATTGGTGTGTTTTACGTAGTTGTGGGAATTCATGATGCTCCCAATTAAAACTAGAGCAGACATTTTATTGTAAGTTTTTCTTCTTATATGTATTTGTGTGTGCCACTGCTTGGATTGCTAGGCTTGTGTGTGAGTAAGGTACCTAATGTCATCACCATCATTAAAGAAGACCCGTATGGAGTAACATAAAGTCTAGTATTATGAAACATGAATGATTATTTGTTAATGTCTGAGTGTTCCTTATATCTCTGTAGGGAGAATGATCCAGGGTGGACGAAATGCCAAACATGAGCATAGTGACCACGTTCTTCCTCTCAGGTATTCCCCACGCACCAGCCCTGGACACCATGCTCTTTGG
>NW_026596039.1:2106062-2113787 GCF_907164565.1 Psammomys obesus | reverse complement strand
TTTCCAGACATGTGCCTCGCACTGCATTGTGGTCCTCTGTTTCTTTGTGCCCTGTGTTTTCATCTACCTGAGGCCAGGCTCCAGGGATGCTGTGGATGGAGTTGTGGCGGTTTTCTACACTGTGCTGACACCGCTACTCAACCCTGTTGTGTATACCCTGAGGAACAAGGAGGTGAAGAAAGCCCTGGTCAAACTCAAAGACACAGTAGCACATTCTCAGAGTCAGTAACCACTGGTAAAATGATCTCTTCATTTTTCCAACAACAGCAATATAATTTAATTGTATTTGGTCACTGAATCCAGCGTCTTGTATTTTCTAATATTTCTTATATTTTCTAAGGATTTTCGGAATTGCAATTTCATCTCTGTCATGTGACAAATGTGTTCATCGTTTGATGTTTTATCTCTTTGCAAATGATTTGGTTTTATCTTAAAGAAAAACAGCAACAAATCACTGTGGTATTATCACTGTTGCTTTATGAGGTTGAAAGTCTTTTGTGGCTGACCTGGTAAGATGCTCCTTTTGAGTTCATTTTTATTATGCTAGTACTTAGGAGTACGTCATCATGGTATTATTGCATTAATAATTTAGTCATTTTAGGTCATTTTAGTCAGTGGTTTAGTTCTTCAAATGCATTTTTTACTCTTTCAGCTGCTCTGTGTTTGTGTGCATAGCTATGCAACCATATCCACGTCAAGGTTCATAATATTGTAATATATGGTTTTCTAAGAATAATTCCATATCTAAATGTACTTGTGTATGAATATACGTTTGTAATATTTTTACAAAAATTTTATTCATAGAAATGTTCCGTTTCTGTTGGGCAAAAGTCACTGTTTAAATAAGTAACAATTAAGGGGGATTATATTTCTGTATACTTACATTGGAATGTTACATAATAATGATCATGATGATCTACGACTCTTTTTAACATTCGTTTTAGAATTATCATTTTTTGCTATATTTGATGTGATTCAACACCTAACAATAAAAATATGTTAAATACACAAATATGTTGAATCATAACAGATATAGTAAGAAAGAAAATCTTGGTCACCTAGCCTCTTTACAACATGGCAGGTACTTTTCCATCACCAGGAAATGCACTTTCCCCTTGGTAAAGTAAACTGGGGTTTATTACAAGACAATCAGTGAAATAAATGATCTCCAGTGATGTCCATAGCTCAGGACATATCTGGGGGGATGTGATTATCCAAGAAGAATTATAATGGACTGGGTGATTCAATATTTTAAGGATGCTGGTTCTCAGACGAGATTAGGATGGAGCAGGAGGTTGGGGAAGTTTGGGAATAATCAGTCTCTTTTGGAGATGACAGGATGGTTGCACTCAGGAACTCACAACAGCTGTGATTACCACACAAGAGGGACACAAACCCACATGCACAGCATTCCTGAAAGGAGGGAGGAGGGGGATAAAATCCCAGAAGCTGAGATGCTATTGATAACAGAGGAGGGAAGTCAGCTTTCTCTAGGGGTGCTGTGCTGTGTGAATTGACTATGTTCCAGTAGATGGGTGTGGGACCATGCTAATTAGATCCAGTGAGTCATAATAAGAATGAGAATAAGAAGTTATGAAGTTGGGAGAGAGATGCATGTGCCAGGTACTCAGGAGGTTTTGGATGGGGCAAAAGGGTGTGAACGTGATACAAATACCTTTTATACTTACACGAAAGTCTCCAAAAATGAATAAAATACTATCTTTAAAGAAGTTAATTTAAAATATTAATATTAATTGAAGACCTCAATGTGCTATCAAGGTTTTTTTGAACTGTATTTCATTCATGTAAAATGGGTAGGCAATGATGCTATGGCAATTCTTTTAAACTTAAGATTTGTCTAATTCCTAATCATTAAAACCTTTAAATATTTTACTTAGTAGGGAAAAAGGGGTTCTGTTTAGGTGAATAAGTTTCTTAAATTAGGATGTTGCCCTGAATTAATCACAAAGGTCCTGCCATAGTAACTATAATGGCCCAGCGTCATCGGAAGGTATAAAAGAAAAACTCAAAGTCAAAAGCAAGAAATGTAACTAACAATAAGGCAGAGACTGGAAAGACACACTCAGACAAATGAAAGGGTCTAAAATGAGTGACTAGAGAGCAATGTTAAAATCTAGAAGATCAAGTAAAGAAATGGTCATTTATAGTCTGCAGAAGAAATTGATTCTGTTCACATTTTGACAGATGTCCAATTTATTTATGTTTCTGTTCTTCAGAACTACAAAGACAGTGAACTTGTATTGAATTAATAAAGGAAGCCAAAGTGTCTGTGTGTCTGTATAGGACACACCTTGAGGATGGGCAGCATGGCACAGGGGGTAAGTGCCTGGGATCACAGTAGAACCAATAGAAAATCAATGAGGTCTGGATAGCAGAACTCAAGGACACAAAGAACCAAGTGCCAGTACTCTCCCACTCTTCATCCTGCTGTACCTGAGCAGGTAATGATGAGCAAGGAGTGATTCCAGGACAAGAATGTGTACAGAAAATACCAGTTTAATTCTTTACTACAGATAAATAGAACTTTGCATTGCACGTACTGCATAATTATTATTATTATCATCATCATTATTATTATTTTTACAGAGTGGAGGCCAGTATGCTTTCCAGATACCATCTTCTGTTACAAACTCAAAATTTTGGAAACACAGAAGACTATAGACACCCTGGTGTAGAGATGTCCCTAATTACGAAGATGGGTCAATGGTGCTTTTATTTAGAAAGTAAAAAAAAAAGTGATAATATGATTATAAGATTTCAATGTATATCTTTTGAAATTAGGAAAGTATTAGATCCCCACATTCCCAGACCTAACTCAGGTTACACAGATCATTTTCAGGCACAGTCTGGTGAGTGCCTTAAAACCTCCTTATACTGGGACACAAAATACATATCAACAAATACAGGTAAGTGAAATAACTCTATGTATCTGATATGTCCACCATATAATAAATGTTAGAATCCACAGTAAAAATATCTTTAATAATTACACAGTCCCTGGAGAATGAATACCACATTCCTAAATGATGAATGGGTAAAATAAGATATCAACAAAAATTTAGTGGAAATTAATGAAAATGAAAGCATAACACAACTACAACCCTGGAACATCTTAAAAAGAGTCTCATGAGGAAAATTTATAACTCTAAATGTCTACATTAAAATATGCAAATATCTGGGAAGAGGGAGAAGAAAGAATGTCTAGAGTCAGTAAAAAAGCAGAAGCAGAAAATAGAAAAAGAAAAAGAAAAGAGAAAAAAATCTGAGAGCATAATAAATGATAGAGCTCAAGAATTTGGGAAAAAAAAACCCTAAATCTAGCAGGTAGGAAGACACAACAGAAAAAAGAGCAAAATTTAATTAAAACAAGAAAAGCAGCATAAGAATCAACAAATCTAAAAGCTGGTTCAATAAAAAAAATAAGTTTGATAGACCCTTGGACCAGCTAATTGAAAGAAAGAACAACATGGTTCAAGTGAACAGAATCAGAAATGAAGAGGGAAACATTATGACAAACACCAATGAAATTTAGACATAACAAAGAATTCAAAACAGCAATGAAATGCCCAGACCCAGATGGGTTTTCAGCAGTATTCCGACAGACTTCAAAGAAACCTATGACCAGTACTTAAATAATTAAAAAAAAAACCCAAACAAAACAAAACCAGAAGAACTCTTTCTGCAAGACCAGTATTATTGTAATACCCAAGCCAGGTAAAACACATTAAAGACAGAGAGAGAGAGAGAGAGAGAGAGAGAGAGAGAACCTACAGGTCAATATTCTTATTTAATATAGGTTCCAGAATTCTCAATAAAATACTTTCAAATTAAATTCAGGCATATAAATATCTATCTATCTATCTATCTATCTATCTATCTATCTATCTATCTATCTATCATCATCACCATCCAACATGATCAAGTTTTCTTTATCCCAGATGTGATCAACCTAAGCAAATCATATAACCACATAAATGGAATTAAAGTAAAATAATTACGTGATCATTTCCATAAATGCAGAAAGAGCCTTTGACAAAATTCAACATATTTTTATGATAAAATTTCTAAAAAGAGATGGAACACACTTCAACCTAATAAAGTACATGCATGCTTAACCCACACCCAACACTAAAAGGGTAACAGCAATAGACATACTGATGTGGGAGGGAAAAAGCACACAAGCCCTCAACCCTACATAAAGAACTATAGACAACTAAGGGATGCTGAGAGCTGGTCAAATAATCCTCCCCAGGAAATAGTACACCAATTGGTTATCCAATACAAATTGACTAGGTCTGAAACACACACACACACACACACACACACACACACACACACACACACACATCTCATATATGGACTGAGAAGGTTGTGTATGGATATATATATAATATATTTACAGTTAGGAATATATGTATTATTTGTGGAACAACAGTTAAACAAGGTCATAGATTTGAAAGGGAGAAGTAGTTATACAAGGAGGGTTATAGGGAAGAAAGAGAAAGAAATTAATTGATGTAATTATATTATAATCTTTAAAAATAAGTATGTGAGTGTGTGTATGTGCCCATATGCAGTATCTTATAAAACACAGGTGTAGAAAAGGGCTTTCTGAATAGAGCTCCATTTACTCAGGAGTTAAAACAAACAATTGACAAATGGGTCATTTTAAAGCTCAAAAGCATCTGTATAATTGAAAAAACAAGTGAAGATGATGCCACAGTATGGGAGAGAATCTTTGTCAGCTATATCTCTGATGGGAGACTAATATTTAGAATACAAAGAATCAATAAAACAAACAAGCAAACAAATGCTCCAATTAAAAAATAAAGAGGCTGTGGATCTGAACAGAGTTGGTTGCTAGTGTTCCCTGGATATGGCAAGGAAGCTGCTCCATGGATCTCAACAATATGGTTGCTTAAACAAGATCTTAAAAATGACAACATTAGCTGACATCCCAACACAGCTTTTTTTTTTTTTTTCAAGACAGGGTTTCTCTGTGTAGCCTTGGCTGTCCTGGTCTCACTTTGTAGACCGGCTGGCTTCAAACGCACAGTGATTGCCTGCCTGTCTCTCCGAGTGCTGGGATTACAGTTGTTGGCCAGCATGTCTGGCTAAAAGCACATATTTTTGATTAGTTATTGTTATACATGGGAATATGAGTTTTTGCTTGTGTATATGATTTGTATACATAGTAATTAAATTTTCTCGTCATGACTGCCTCAAGGGAATATAACTTGAAACTTGGGAATATCTGTCTACAACCCTCTTCAGATGTGACATCTTTATGCAAATTGAAAATAGAGTAAGGTGATATCATCTCTCCCTCACACCAGTTTATTAATTTAATCTCTTTACAGCCTGATCCCAGCCCTCTCTCCCCTCTCCCTTCTGTCCTGCCCTCATGCCCCTCCCCCACTTCCCCCTTTCCTTTTTCTCAGAGAAGGGGAGGCCCCCAAGGGCTATCAACCCATCCAGGCACCTCAAGTCACAGCAGGGCTAAGTGCTTCCTCTACTGAGGCCTGACAGGACAGCTTAGCTGGGGGAGGGGATCCAGTGGCAGGCAACAGAGTCAGAGACACATGGTTGAGGAACCCACATGTTGACCACACTGCACATCTGCTACATATGTGTAGGGGTTCTAGGTCCAGTCCCTGCATGATTTTGGGTTAGTGGTTCAGTCTCTGTGAGCTCCCCATGGGTCCGGGTTAGTTGACTCTGTAGGTCTTCTTGTGGTGTCTTTGACCCCTCCAGTTCTCTCTATTCGTCCTCCCACTCGTTCACAGAACTCCCTGAGCTCGGCCTATTGTTTGACTGTGAGTCTGTATCTGTTTCCATCAGCTGCTGTTGGAGCCTCTCAGAAGACAGTTATGCTACGTTCCTGTCTGCAAGCATAGCAGAGGATCATTAATAGTGACAGAGGTTGGCTCTCTCCCATGGGGTCTCAAGTTGGACCAGTGATTGGTTTGGTATTCTTTCAATTGTTATTTAAAAGAAGAAAAATCCCAACCATTCTATTTTACCAATAAAGACTCAGGAGCTGGGGTAAAAACCTACTAGCTCAGAGAGGCAGAGAAAGCACCCAGCTGACCTTTCTTCTCAACTCAGGTCTGGATGGAAAAACAAAAACAAAAACCAAAAACCCCAAAAGGCTCACTAGCTCAGGTGACAGCCCAGGAGCAAAAGGCAAAAACAAGAACCCCCCGAAACAAAAAACAAAACAAAATACCCACCCCCAAAAAACCAAAAAACCCAAGGCCAAAGACTTGCCAGTTCAAAGCCAAAAAAGCCAGGGAGCTGAGGAGCTGAAGCCTAAGCTAAAGCCAGGGCTTGAGCCCTTCTTCTTCTGTATGCTGTCTTGAATATCCCTCAACTCAAAGTCCTCGTCTTCATCGTCTGCTGGAAAAAGTGGCATGTACTGCATTAAGAGGATGCATGTGACATATAAATAAAAACATTTTTTAGAAAAAAAATAATTCACACTTTTAATATATGTACTTATGCGGACAACTGATTGTGTGGTTCATGGTGCAAACCTTACCTCCTAGAAAGTATCTAAAGTCCATTTTATACTGTAAGCCAAACAAATGTGGCTGTGGACATAGCGTAATAATATGAGAATCTGTGAAATTTTAGAAATTGGAGAACAAAATCAATGAATACCTTTGATTCTTTTTGTCTAAGGATGTTTGTGTTATTTTTTATATTTAATAATTGTCTTATTTTCTTACAGAATAAAATCTAAAGTTTATGAAATGGACACTTTGAATTTGAACAAAATGTCAGGAATTTTCCATAAAAGGAGAGTGGAGAGTTGTTACTGTCACCAATAGAAAACATGCAATGTATATGTGTCATTCATGGACATATGTTTACTCTTCAAGCCTTGGTTTTCAGAGTATTTAAAAAACTAAAGACCTACATAGTTTTGGTTCATGAAAGGGAATAAAGACAGATTGGGGAATAAACTGTTTTGTTGGGTATTTTCTAAAATGTCCATTTTCTAATAAGCATATAATGTCTTTTAGTGATTATATTATATATAATTTTTATTATGAAATGTTTAAACATACAAGGAAGGAGATTCCTAAAGATATTACTTCAATTGGATAAAACATACTATAATAATATCATCCTGGATTGCAATTCTGGAAAATGTTTGAATAGGTAGTAAAATTAAGTGTTCTGTTTGTTTGTTTGTTTGTTTGTTTTATGTACTTCTCAGAACACACAAGCAAAGTAAATATATCGTCTTTCTGCTGAGACGATCATGTTCACAGGGTGTTTTCTTTGGGATTCTTACAAATATTTATTAAGGAATGAAAAAAATTATCAGTCATCTCACTAGAAATTAGGGCTAGACATTTGCAGTGCTCTATGAAAGTCTCATGGTCACATTGTAAGCACAATTTAATCAGAAGTTTTGGAGATGTTAAGTGTATTCATGTTTGCTTGATTATTTACCCTTGATTATTTAGTCCACTCTGACTAAACGCTGACCCTTCTTTGAGTTTGACCAGGGCTTTCCTCACCTCCTTGTTCCTCAGGGTATACACAACAGGGTTGAGTAGCGGTGTCAGCACAGTGTAGAAAACCGCCACAACTCCATCCACAGCATCCCTGGAGCCTGGCCTCAGGTAGATGAAGAGACCAGGGCCAAAGAAACAGAGGACCACAATGCAGTGCGAGGCACATGTCTGGAAA